>NC_062566.1:38138000-38448500 GCF_022837055.1 Prionailurus viverrinus | reverse complement strand
CTTCTGAGCACTCTGATGCTGTCCCACCTATACATCCCCAACACCCAAAGGCCTCTTCCAAGCCACACCCACTTTTCATCCTCATCAGTCATCTCTACCATCCACGCCCAAAGCCCTAAAGCCCTAGTCATCTCAATAGGCTGCCGCTTCCCACATGTCAAGCTCTTTAGTGACATCAGACCTTTGCCCCAGCTGTCCCCTCTTCCTAGGGCATGGTCATCCTTTGTCCACCCACTTTCTGTCCAAAGATCTCCAGCTCTGTGAAGCCATCCACAAAGCCTTTCTCTTGGGTTCTGAGAAAAGACAAGGTGCTTACTTCTCAGCTCACCCTGGACTCAACATCAGGACCTAGTACAACTTTTTATCTCAGTATCCTGCTCCAATACCACATTCTAGGCTTCATGAACTCTCCCAGGGGCAAATGAACACATGGAGTCCTTTCTGCCTTTGTGTCTCCAGACCCAGCCCAGCTTCTAGCTTTCATCAGATATTAAGGTAATTAACTGGCAATTGGCAACAGATACAAAAAAGCAGTTTCTCACCCCAACAGGGATGTGTAATGTTCAACTCTGTTTTTCCAAGGGACGTGATCAGAAGCCTGTGCACACCTAAGAGACATTTTGACAGAGGCATCAACATATGAAGTCAGCAAGGAAGCTTAAATGAAAGAATTAAGAGAAACAGATTTCAGCCATAGCTCTATGCAGAAGGCTACAATACTAAAATCTGCATTTAATAGGGACCACATGGCATAAACGTGCCATCATGACTTACAGTGACACAGAATGAAGTCAGTGGTGAATCTCTAGGTCTCTCAGGCACCTCACCCACCCACAGTGAGCCAGTTCCAAACTTTTGACTTATCAGCCCCTAACAAGCTGTTGAACTCTATCTCCTACTAGTTACCAGTCTATTCCTTGCCAGTTCAAATCCAAATGGTGAAATACTTCAGCTGGAAAGGGTAATCAAAACACAAGTACAAATGGCTAATAAATACATGAAAAAAATCAACTCCAGCAGTAATGCAAGAAGTACAAATCAAGACATGATACTATATTCCATCTGTCCAATTGGCAAAATTAAAAGCAACTCCTCCCTACTGGAGAGGGTGCTGGCTGCCTGCCAGCTGTGCCAGACGTGTGCGATGAAGTGAGCAGAAGAAGAAGGCAGAAGAAATCTCTAGAGCCTTCAGTGGTCTTCAAGAGTCAACTCACCTCTGTCCTTCAGCATTTCACTGTTAGCAGAGTCTCCTCGCGCATG
This sequence comes from Prionailurus viverrinus, assembly GCF_022837055.1. NCBI lineage: Eukaryota > Metazoa > Chordata > Mammalia > Carnivora > Felidae > Prionailurus > Prionailurus viverrinus. The sequence goes on along the minus strand of NC_062566.1, from coordinate 38,447,240 downwards.
AGGCAGGGAGCATGTGCTTGGGGAGGACTGGGAGTAGAGGAAAATGACCCCTCAACACACACACACACAGACACACAGTGTCTAAACATAAACGCAGCCATGCTTTATCCAGCCTTGTCACAATGATATTTCAAGGAAGACATGGCTGAAACCTGCTGCTATTGGCTTACAATTTAGAAGTCGAGTCAAGATACCCAAATCTGTAGAAAACTGGCAAACAGAATCAGATGTTGTTGGAGAAGAAAAAGTGTCAGGTGTGTTCAGAAAAGAGAAGATTACTTCCAACTGGGCTATCAGGGTGGGTACAATTTTGGCAAAGATATAAGGAAAAAATGATTCTAGGGGCAGAGGAAAGATTAAGGTCGCAGATGATGACATTTAAATGTGTTAATTTATTCACTGAGGTCCTTTCCAGCCTTTACATTTTTCTAACCTGGTGCTTTCCCTCCTGTTAGCTGGGTGAGTTCCAGTGGCCCCAGGAAATGGATGGACACTTCAGTTACGTGCCAAGCACTGGCCTTACACCCTGCATAGGTGAACTCATTTAATGCTCAAAACACTTTAGAATGAACATCCTTGGGTCTGTTTTACAGGTGAGGAATCTGAGGCCCAAAGAAGAAGACTTAATTTGCCCAAGCTCACAAACCAAGTCAGAGCGAGAAATCAGACATGAACTGACGCCTGCCTGACGTACACGCATCCATAACCTCTTCTATACCACATTGCCTCACTTCAAGATCACTTCTTTCATTCAAAGTAAAACCCCCAAATTGATCTACACATTCAGTGAAATCTGTATCAAAACCCCAGAAGACCTCTTTGATGACATTAACAAGCTGATGTTAAAATTCATATAATAATTCAAGGGACCCAGAAAAGCCAAAATAATCCTTAAAAAGAATAAAGTTAAAGGACTCATACTACAACTTCGAAAGTTACTACATCGCTACAGTAATCAAAACTGTGTGGCATAAAATGCTGGCATAAAGACACACACATAGATCAATGGAATACACCTGAGAGTCCTGAAATAAATCCGTACCTTTAATGGCAACTGATTTTTGACAAGAGTGTCAAGAAAATTCAATAGACTGGGGAAAAACAGTCTCTTCAACAAATAGTGCTGGGACAATGGGATACTCACATACAAAGAATGAAATTAGAACCTTATGCCATATATAAAAATTAACTCAAAACATATCAGAGACCCAAATGTAAGAGCCAAAACTATAAAACTCTTAGAAGAGAGGCACCTGGGTGGCTCAGTTGGTTAAGTGTCCAACTCTTCATTTTGGCTCAGGTCATGATCTCACAGTTTGTGAGATCAAGTCCTGCATCAGGCTCCGCACTGCCCCCCCTCTGCCCCTGCCCCACTTGCTCTCTCTCCTGCACACATGCAGTCTATTTCTCTCTCTCAAAATAAATAAGTATAAAAATAAATAGATACAACTCTAAGAAAAAAGAAACATAGGGGTGAATCGCTGTGACCCTGGATTAGGCCATAGTTTCTTAGTACCTAAAGAACAAGCAACTACAAAAAACCAGATAAATTAAGATTTTGTAAAAATAAAAGGTCTTTGTGCTTCAAAAGACATTGTCAAGAAAGTGAAAAGACAACTCACAGAATTTGAGAAATTATTTGCAACCCATGTATCTAATAAAGGTGTCATCACCAGAATATATAGAGAACTCTTATAATTCAACAAAGAAAGACAAAAAACCCAATTTGAAAATGGACAATGGCTTTGAACAGACATTTCTCCAAAGAACATATATACAAATGGCCAATGTGCACATCAAAAGGTATTTAACATTATGAGTCATTAGGGAAATGCAAGTTGAAACCACAATGAGACACTACTCCATACCCACCAGGATGGCTAAAATAAAAAATAGTAATAATAATAACAATAAGTACTAAAGAAGATAGGGAGAAACTGGAATGCTCAGACAATGCCAACAGAAATGTAAGTGGTGGGGCTGCTTTGGAAAACAGTTCCTCAAAAATTTAAATATATAGTTTCCATGTGACCCAGCAATTCCACTCTCAGGTCCATATACCCAAGACAATTGAAACCTGTGTTCACATAAAAATTTGCAAATGAATGCTCACAGAAACATTATTCATAATAGCCAGATCATAGAAGCAGTGCAAATGTCCATTAAAACTAACATGGATAAACAAAATGTTATAATGGCGTATCATTCAGGCATAAAAAGGAATGAAATACCAACTCATGCTATAACATGGATGAGCCCTAGAAATATGATTTCCAGAAAGAAAAGCCAGTCACAAAAGATCACATATTGTATGATTCCACTTTCATGAAATTTCCAGAAGAGACAATTTTATAGATAGAAAGCAGGAGTGGGAATGAATGGAGAAAATGGAGAACGGCTACTAACGGTTACAGGGCTTCTTTTGGGGGTAATGAAAATATTATAAAAGTAATTGTGATGATGATTGCATAACTCTGTGAACCTATTACAAATATTGATTTGTATACTTTAAATGAGTGAATCATAGGGTATGTGAGTTATAACTCAACAAAGCTATTTAAAAATAAATAGGTCAAGGGGCGCCTGGGTGCCTCAGTCAGTTAAGCATCCAACTTCGGCTCAGGTCATGATCTCGCAGTTTGTGGATCCAAGTCCCACATATGACTCTCTGCTGACAGCTCAGAGCCTAGAGCCTGCTTCAGATTCTGTGTCTCCCTCTCTCTCTGTCCCTTCCCTACTCATGCTCTCTCTCTGTCAAAAATAAATAAGCATTAAAAAAAATTTATGGGACCTCATCAAAACAAAAAGCTTCTGCACAGCAAAGAAAACAATCGGCAAAACTAAAAGGCAAACCGACGGAATGGGAGAAGATATTTGCACATGACATATCAGATTAAGGGTTAGTATCCAAAATCTATAAAGAACTTATCAAACTCAACACCCACAAAACAAACAATCCAGTGAAGAAATGGGCAAAAAGACATGAATAGACACTTCTCCAAAGAAGACATCCAGATGGCCAACTGACACATGAAAAAATGCTCCACATCACTCATCATCAGGGAAATACAAATCAAAACCACAATGAGATACCAACTTACACCTGTCAGAATGGCTAACATGAACAACTCAGGCAACAACAGATGTTGGCGAGGATGCAGACAAAGAGGATCTCTATTGCATGCTGGTGGGAATACAAGCTGGGGCAGCCACATTGGAAAACAGTATGGGGGTTCCTCAAAAAATTAAAAATAGAACTACCCTATGACCCAGCAATTGCACTAGTAGGTATTTATCCAAGGGATACAGGTATGCTGTTTCGAAGGGGCTCATGCACGCCAATGTTTATAGCAGCACTATTAACAATAGCCAAAGTATGGAAAGATCCCAAATGCCCATCGATGGATGGATGGATAAAGAAGATGTGGTATAGCTATACAATGGAGTATTATTTGGCAATCAAAAAGGATGAAATCTTCCCATTTGCAACTATGTGGATGGAACTGGAGGATATTATGCTAAGTGAAATTAGTCAGTCAGAGAAAGACAAATATCTTATGACTTCACTCACATGAGGACCTTAAGATACAAAACAGATGAATATAAGGGAAGGGAAGCAAAATAATACAAAAACAGAGAGGGGGACAAAAACATAAGAGACTCTTAAATAAGAAGAACAAACAGAGGGTTACTGGAAAGGTGTGGGAAGGGGGGATGGGCTAAATGGGTAAGGGGCACTAAGGAATCTGCTCCTGAAGTCACTGTTGCACTATATGCTAACTAACTTGGATAAAATTTAAAAAGCAAATAAAAATAAAAATAAAAATAAAAATAAAAATTTTAAATAAATAAATAGGTCAAAAAATTAAAAAATAAAGTAGCACATGCTCATTGACAGAGGGAATGTGTGGGAAACTATAACAAAGGACAAAAATGTCACTTGTGACGACCAGAGATAAACACTGCTAACATTTTGGCTTCTTTCCTTCTGAAATTTATTTTCAACAGTTACTTTCATGATTGAAATTATAAGCACACACTATTTTATGTGAATTCATTTCTTGCCTCAGAATGACCCCCAGCGCCACAGTCCCTGGACACTTGGCCCACCCTTTGTCCCCACCTCCCACCATCCTCCCTCGAAACCTCTGCCCAGCCAACTCCAGAGGACCCTTGTCCTCACCTGGATGGTATTCTATGATTTGAATGCCCCTCCTCTGATTTGCTTGGCTGGAAAACCCCTACTTCTCCCCTCATCATCTGCCCCAATGCCTCCTCCTGCTCAGTGAAGCTTCCCCAGAGGCCTCAGCAATGGCTTCTACTGACACTTCTCACCCTTTGTTCCTGTGAGAGGTTCTTACTCCTAAACTGGCTCCTCAGTTGCAAATTCAGTATTCAGCCCCCTTTAGGAGAAAAGAATTAGGGGGAAGAAGAACATTTCGGGGTAGGATATGGAGTAGGGAGGTTGAACCTCCTTTCTTCAAGTGCCTCAGCTTCCCCCCTGGAATCCCCTCAGGCAAACTGGCAGTCTTAGTCTGTCCACAAAAAAAGAGTGGAGGTTGGCCTCCCTTTGCACCCACTGGATTTGCTGCCCTCACCCACGTCCCAACCCACCTGGGTGTTGTAGCCATTGGCTGACGGTCCCTCCTCTCACCCTGGCTTCTCCCTTTGCCTTTATCCTCTCTCTAGGGCAGATGCACACCACTGATCCCTGGTGAGGACTGATTTGGGGTGACATAGGAGGAACCAGGGTCCCAGGCTTGGTAACCCCACTGATCTCTGAGGGTCCAGGAAAGGGGCCAGATCAGTTGGCCTGAGTTTCCTCATGTGTCTGCTAGACCACAAAAATTTGGGTACAGTACATTACAACTAACAAAAAGATCGATCTCTCTTGCAAGATGGACTTATTCTGAGATTGCAGAACTCAGGAAATGGAACCCATCTCCTTGTTATCAATGTAAAAACTGAGCTGAGCTATTTGTGATCTAAATCAAAATAGAACTGTGTCTGGCAAACTCATTTTTCTCAGGCCCCGGCAGCTCCCCAAGATACATTGTCTACTGATGGGGGTGGGGGGGAGAGACAATGGCAACTGCCAGGCGCCATTGATCACTTGTTTTATGTGCAGAATGAATCCTTAATCACTGTCGCTTCAGAAAGAAAGGGGAAATTGAGATGGATTCTCAAGTGCCAAAGGCAGAGAGCTTGGTAATTGTAGCTCTTTCATTAAAACTTTGGAGCGTAATAAGTTAGCCAGTGGTTGTTCATCTCTGCCTTGGCGTCCACATCTTGGCTCATCGCTAAGGGCTGCAATGAAGAGTCCTAAGAGCCATGGGTAATCTCTCCTCAACGTGAGCTGAGGGCTCAAGAATCTCATCGAATGAAATCTGACATCTCAGCCTGGCATCTGAGGACCTACAAAATGGACCCAACTTACCTCTCCGACCCTATCACTTACTCCTCCCTGAGCCTAGGTTTCATAATTTGTAAATAGAAGCAAAACCCTACGTTGTCTCATTAGCCTATGCTGTTTCATTCTTCTGATCCACTTCTTGCACTAGTTCTTTGTATTGGCCAGTAACATTTATTTATGTATTCATTCACTTTGCAAATACTTATTAACTGTTTATTGTATGCTCCTTTGTTAGCAAGAAGAGTCATGGTTTCTAACCACCCACCTCCTTGGGGCTTTTCAGCTGGAGATGCATTTTCAACAGGGGGCACTACTACCCTTTAGTTCAAGGGGAGCAAAAAAATTCTTACTCTTCTAATACATAAAACATAAATATTCATGCACTATATAAACAGATACGCAGCATATTTTAAAATCTCATGAGGGAAGGGAGGAATGATCAGGGAAAAAATGTCTGAAAAGGATCCTTAGGGGAGGAATAATGAAAACAAAGTCTCTTGTCTACACTGGTTGAAAGTGACTTTCTGCCCTTTTTATCTACCTCAGGCTACACAACTCAGAACATGTCCCCTCCTCCAAAAAAAAAAAAAAAAAAAAACTCTGAGAAAAACCTATTTCTCTCTGCCCCTCCTCTTTGCTCCCATGACGAGCCCTACACAGCTAGTTCACAGCACGAGTCCCTGAGCTCCCATCCAGGCTCTGCCTGACCCCTGGCTCTGTCTCCCACACTAGTCTGTAAGATGCTTGCAGGCAAGACTCTTGTCATTGTGTTTAACCCTGAGGGCCTAGCAGGTTAACTAACACTTCTTCGCAGGTGTTCAATAAACATCAAATGAATGAATGATCAGCATGACATTGATCACTTTGTCATTCTAAGGGTGGAGAGAAAAGGGGTTAAAGGAACCAACAATTAACTGAGACCCTCCTGTATGCCACACACTATGACAGACCATGGTACAGTCTGCCTTACTTCCACTGTCACCACAGCCATGCAGGTAGCAGGGCAGAAACTGTTATCCATGGAGAAAGGAGGATCCATGCAGGGGTGCGCTGAAGGCAGGTTCTGTGGCTGAGCAGAGCCTATTCAGTTTTCAGCAAGTTTTCAAGCCAGGCATTAAAAACTATTGCTAGCTTGAAATCAGCTATCACAGGAGTATTTACACCATGGAAATGGGCAAACATTACAAATCAGAGCTTTTTTCTTCCCTGCTCTGAGACCTGGTTTACCAGCATATCACTGGCTCCATGCGTGGCAAGTGGCAGCCAGGAGAGGGGACAGAGTTTTTCCATTCAACCACACTGCCTCCCTACCAGTTGCGGGCACAGGGCTGGGGGGTAAAGGGAGATACCCACCTATGCACTTTAAGACTTCATCCAGGATCTCACCTGCTACCACTTTTCTTTCATGGAACTGCCTTTCCTTGCTCTTTGGTTAATTAGTGTCTGGAAGTGAATAAAGAGGACCCCTGAAAATCACCCTCTTGGCACTTGGGAGTCACCTCTGCTTCCCAGGACAGGGAGGAGACTGAAGGAGGAGACTGAAGAAATCCTCCTCAGAATCAATACCCCAAGGCCAGAGGCCAACAGGCTCCCAGTTACCCTCACAGGGAGTCTTGCAGAAGCCTTTTCTAGATATGGCAACCATTTGTTTGCCCATCTCTCAAGAGTACAGGTTAGTTAGGGCAGGGACCAAGGGCTTTGCCCTCTGTATCCACCTGCAGCATGCAGCCCAGGCCCGGCACACATTTGGCACTCGGTAGATGCGCCTGTGGGAATAACACCCACCTGACCCAGATACAGCCCATCGGGGGACCCGTCCTGTTCCATACCCGGGTATGGCAGTGTATTTTAACAAACTGAGTCAACCTCGAAATTCTTTAAACAACTCTTCTAATTCCTTGACCCTTTTGCATTTCCCAGAAGACTCAAAAAAATTTCAAAATGCCCTGAGGATGCTCTGGCTGTAAGTTTGAAATGCTAAATGTCTTATTAGACAAAGGACTTTGGGTTTGACTCCTCTAGAATGCAGATCTGCTCACAGCAGCATCAGCAATAGCTGGAGTTTCGCCACATCACAGTATCATTAGCAACCAGACAGAGTTATTCCGCACATACCTTTTAATGTCGAGTCTCCGTTTTCTGACTGCTTGACAAGCCAGAGAGGATAAATAAAGGAGGCTCCTGGAGCATCTGGCTTTCTTTCACATTAGGTTCTGTGATGGGATCCCTGATTTAAGACCAGGATCCAATTGAGAGCTATACTCATAGCACAATAAATAATAGGGAAACATCAAGCCTGAACTGGTGCAGTGTGTTAGTCCAGGACCATGTACTGTGACATTATTTATCATCAAGCAAATCCTTATTTTTGTTTCTAGAGAAGGGTATCATACAATTAATACTGAAAATGGAAAGCAAATGGCATTCAGGGAGGAAGTGTTTGTCCTTGTTGGCGAATAAGGGTCAACAGGTAAAAAAAAAAAAAAAATCAGTGGATGTGTTCAAAATAGTTACAGGAGACGGGGAACATTTTGTTTTTCTTGGCTGCTTTTGTCATGATTTCTCCCAAGCTCCTCTTGCAATTGACATTAGGAAAAAGGAGTAAAAAGGATTCCTTATCAACAGTGATTAAGTAGCCTAGATTTTTAACCAGAATTCCAAAGTTCTGTGAGTCTTTGAAACAAAGATTATTCATTAAGGTACACTAAAATACAGTTTAATTCTGTCCATTTGTCAGACTTTTTTATATCCGTAAGTTCACAAATCAGAAAAAAATATTCCATGTTAACCCGGCAACCCAGATTTTTAGAAACTGTGTATCCTCAATATTGTTATTCTCCCTCCAGCCTCCTTTCCTTTTTTAAATCCGTATAATGACTTGTGGGGTATACAGAATCACAGATGCAGGGACTGGGGTGCAGAGAAGTTGAGTAAATTGCACAAAGTCACCCAGCCAGCAGGTGCTGGGCCTGGGCTTCAATCACGGGGACGCCGTCTCCCAGTATGTGGTTTCTACTAGCCTCACCTCTACCCCACCCCCATCCCCTGAGTCCTTCCGGCCCCACTTCCTAAAAACACTAAGGCAGCCCCACAAAGGCGAGGCAAAACGGTGTCCTGCGGATGTCCCTCTCCTCTTCCTCCCCTAGTAGTCTCCTCTCTCCCAGGGAAGCCTACAGTCTGTATTCCCCTGACTCTTCCCACCCCCCCTGGCAACCAAGGCCTGCCCTGAAGGATCAGCCATGGTCCTGGGTGGACAGAACAAACCCCAGGTGGAAAACGCAAGTGCAGCTAACAATGTTAGAAGCGCTCAGCTCATCCACCACACCCTCCAAAAAATCCCCACCAAGGATGAGAGTGACAAGGATTAGCATTTGTATTTTCCCAGCTATTCCTCACAACAAAGTCATAGAGTTAAGTGGAGTCACCCCCATTTTACAGATAAGGCAAATGAAGCTCACAAATGTAAAGTCCCGTGCCAACTTCACACAGTAAATGGCGGAGCCACGGCTCAAACCTGCATCCTGGAATCCAAGATTTTTCCATAACAATGAGATAAAGTCCCAGTGTGGGTAACGTGGGGTGCCCAGGGTCTGCTGCTCTACGCCTGTGTGGTTGGAAAGACCACAGAGCGTGGAGTCAAGGAGCCCGGGTGGGAATACGGGCTCAGGTTCCTCAACCTCTCTGGGCCTCGACGCCCTCATTTCTCAAGGGAAGAGGATAACAGGCGCCTGCCGGGGTTGCTGGGAGGCCCTGGGACAACAACCCGGCAGAGCACAGGGCGCACAGAGTGGGGGGGGCTCACTCCGCGTGAGCCACCGCCCCGCTCGGGTCCCCTCCTCCTTCAGGGGTGTTGGCTCTGTTTCAAGCCGCAGCCGGTGAGAAAGCCTAGTGGAGGCGGCTGCAGACACACACCGGCCCCCCTACCTGCGCAGGGTTCCTTCAGAAGGGAGTCGTGTCCAGCTCTGATAAGGCGCTGATCTGGCGGGAAGATCACAGCCAGCAGCCGTCTCTCCAACCAAGGAGAGAAAATGACGGGGCTGCCACGGGACTAAGGGGCTGGAGATGTAGCCAGCCGTCGCTTGGGGCCTAATTATCCGGCAGTCAAAGCCCTGGTGACATTTGAGATCCCTATCAACCCTGAAATACCCTCAGATGCCTTCCAAGTTTGAGTTATCTACCCAGGCATCCAAATTAAGCGAGACACGAGGGGGCTACGGTGGCCTCTGGGGGTCATTTCTAGCAAGCGCCCAGTAATTCTCTGGCGCCGAAAGAAGTCGTGGGCTGGGGCCTGCAATAGAGAAGTGCTATCAAGGAGGAGAGACCAGGAAACTTAAAACAGCATCCCAGAACACATCCAATTAAACCCCCTAAATTAACAGGTGAAGAAAGAGCGCCAGGAGAGGGTAGAGCCTGATAATTAGCACCCAGCTAAAACGTGGCAGAAACGGTACTTGAGCCCTCAGCCCAGCCTTTCCACTAGGACTCCGCCTCTTAACCACATTGCCTCTAACCTTTAGCCCTTACATCCTGTCCTTGGCGGGGACCCGTCCCCCTCCACCGACCCTGGAGAGCCATTGCCAGATTTGCCGTTACCATGATTCACTTTTACCCTATCGTTCGCTATCTACCACTTCAGCAACACTACTGGAAGAACACTCGGTAGAGAGTAAAATGTTTCCACCAGCATTCAGGGATCTCCTTTGGTGCGGCTTGATACAGCCTTTTTAGCCTTGTTCATCCTTCCTATTCTTTCATTCATTCAACAAATACTTATTGTGTCCTGAACAGAAGCAGGCACGGAAATAAAGTAATCAAGAGCAAAACTGTTTCTGTCCTTTAAAACTTCTGATTTACTATAAGAAACATCCACATAAACAGAAAATTATACACAATCTACTGGGCGCAGACATTTGCTAGGAAATACAGGTACCCAGAGACGGACTCCCATATTAAGCCAGTATGAAGAGGGAGGGTACATTTAGGAGAGTCTTCCAGAAGGAAAGATGCCTGAGTTGAATTTTAAAGTGGGCTATGGCCAGTTAATGGGAAGGACCAGAGAAGCAGCAGAAGAAAGTAAAGCCTCAGTGAGAAAATGGCATGGTGGGGCGCCTGGGTGGCTCAGTCGGTAAAGCGGCCGACTTCGGCTCAGGTCATGATCTCCCGGTCCGTGAGTTCGAGCCCCGCGTCGGGCTCTGTGCTGACAGCTCAGAGCCTGGAGCCTGTTTCAGATTCTGTGTCTTCCTCTCTCTGACCCTCCCCCGTTCATGCTCTGTCTCTCTCTGTCTCAAAAATAAATAAACGTTAAAAAAAAAAAGATTAAAAAAAAAAGAAAATGGCATGGAATGTGAAGCCCCTGTGACATTCTTTTTTTACCCCTTTACTTCTGGTGACTTGGAATTTAAAAAGTAGGTTTTTTAATAACTAATGTGAGGAACTTCAGGAAGTTCCAGGTCTCTGTGACGTCGAACAGAGTGAGACAGGTGGACATGATACCAGGCCAGTGGCAGGGCCGCGAAAGGGGCTTATAGATCACACCATGGAGGGCCATGTATATTATTCAAATGGGCTTGAAGTTGATAGTACAGGTCAAGGATACTTTTTTTTAATTCTTTTAAATGTTTATTTATTTTTGAAAGAGAGAGAGAGAGTGAGAGAGCAGGGAAGGGGCAGAGAGAGAGGCAGACGCAGAATCCGAAGCAGGCTCCAGGCTCTGAGCTGTCCAGGCTCTGAGCTGTCAGCACAGAGCCCCATGGTGGGTTCACACCCACGAACCATGAGATCATGACCTGAGCGGAAGTCAGACGTTTAGCTGACTGAGCCACCCAGGCGCCCCAGGTCAAGGATTCTTGACGTCTGGCCTTTAGGGTCCAGTGCCCTCTCCCCTGAAGTTTAAAATTTATAAGTAAGCAACTTAAAAAATCTAGTAAGCAAAAAAGAAAAAAGATCTAGTAAGCAAAAGTGTATGCATGAATTCAACTTTTATCACATTCTAAAAGGAATTCATGACCCCAGACATGCAAAGGATAACTGGGAGAAGGATTGAACCATGTTTGAAGTTTGTAAGCCAGAGAGGGCCTGTGTAAGATTTATTATATATGTGGATCCCACTGATGTGATGAGAATAGGGCCTTTGTCTTTTTCACTGCTGTGTCTCTAACACAGATCACCATGTTTTATACAGGATAAGCATTAAATAGGGAAAGAATGACAGCTGTGTGGAGTGGAGGATGGGCTTGAGGGGACAAGACCAGAGGCAAGGAATCGGTTAGGAGGCTGTTGGAGTAACTCTGTATGGGGGGTGGTTGTTGGTATAGAATAAAAGTGACATATTGAAAAATGTTTTGGAAATAAAATTAATAGGATTTGATGGTTTGCTGAACATGGGAGGTGAGAGGAAAAGAGAAGTTAAGGACAACTCCCACTTTTCTAAATGGCAGTGCCACGGACAGAAATAAAGGAACCAGGAAGCAGAGCATGCTAGGAGGGACTGGTGGTTACTTCTGTTGGGATGCAGCACAAGGGGCCTGAATGACATCCAAGGGAAGATGCTAAGTAGTCAGGGCGCATGAGGCCGAAGTTTGGAGGTAGGATTTGAGCTGGAAACAGACACGTATGTGGGGATCAGGAATACAAAAGGATTGAAGCCCTAAGAGTGAGCGAGGCCACCTGGGAGAGAATAGAGGGAGCAGCAGCAGGCCAAAGACAGAACTCTCAGGAAACCAGCATTTAGGAAGTATTCAGAGGGATTCAAACCTGCAAAACAAACGTCGAATTCCACAAAATCTAGGGAAGGGAGAATTTAATGGAAGAGGAAACGTCTAGCGCAGACAGATGTGACTGAGGGTTCAGTAAGTTAAGGACCAACAGCTAGTCACTGATTTGACAATAAAGAGGTTATGGATGGCCTTAAGGGAGAGGATTTCAATGAAGTATGAGAAGTGAAAGTCACGTGGTACGGGATATGATGGACATTGAAGAAATAGGTGCATTAAAAGAATCCTGTCTTGGGACGCCTGGGTGGCTCAGTCAGTTAAGCGTCCAGCTCTTGATTTCAGCTCAGGTCATGATCTCACAGTTCATGAGATCGAGTCCCAGGCCGGGCTCTGCATTGACAGCACAGAGACTGCTTGGATTCTCTGTTTACCTTCCTCCCTGCCCCTCCCCCGATTGTGTGTGTGTGTGTGTGTGTGTGTGTGTGCATGTGCACTCTCAATATAAATAAATAAACTTGAAAAAAATAGGGGAGTTTCAGAGAGGTGAAGTATTATAATGACTGTTAGGCAAACATATCTTTCACAGCAACTTCATCACATTGTCCCCACCCCAGCCTGCCAGTCAACAGCAACACCCCCATCCCACCTCCATGGGTTGCACACGCCAGCTGCTGCCTCCTTAATGAGACTGCTGTCCATCCTTTCATTGGCTCCCAGGGGCAACGTCCTGAGCATCACAGCCAGCCCAACCCAGAGATGCTGCCTGTCACAAATCCATATTCGTATGGCCCCCACTTCCCACCCCACCCAACAGACTCCATGCTGCCATGTTACTTTGTCCTTCTGGAGAGATAATGGCTTCCTCCAAGGGGCCTCCAGACACTAGGTGACCCGTTAACATGGCAATGAGGATGGTTCCTTCTGAAGTTTTCAGGATTTCAAATAAGCCTCCAAAATAATGCCCACCAATTCTCTTCCATTTTATGAAATATAAAGATGTATATACAGAACCGATTCCTAATTAATTAATGAAGTTTGCTTCTTTCAGAAACACCTCATAGAACATGGGGCTGGGTAGGAGAAAGACAGTGAGGGGGCTCCCTAGTGTCAAGAGATTAGGGAATGCTGAGTTAAAACTTCAGCTAAAATGAAAGTGTGTTATCTGAGAAAAGCAAACGCATTAAGCTATCATCATTTATTAACACTTGAGTGTAAATGAGCTGGTGAGATTAGCTGTCCAACAGTCAAAGATTCCAGTGGTACTAGGAAGAGAGAAGGAGGATGACAGGACACTGGGAGGAGCCGGGACAGTCCTACACCCAGAACTGGAAAGAGGCATGGACCCAGGGTCCAGAGAATCTGGTGTAAAACATAATCACAGGCCACAGAACAGTGTGACATTCTCTTCTTCATTTGCCTTTCACAGCCCAGGACAGTGAGTTCTAACTGTCCTCCAAAAGCCAGCACAACATGGCAGAGCTCGACACCCTGGGTGGAAAGCCCAGCTCTGCCATTCGACTAGCTGTGTGATCTGGGGGACTTGTTTAACCTCTCAGTGTCTCCTCATCCTAAATATGGAGATAATTATACTGCCAGCCTCCTAGGGCTGCGGTGAGGATTAGATGAGCTAAATCATGGAACTCTCTTAGAACATACTTGACACATGGTAAGATGTTAGCTGTTCTTTTATAAATGAGGATACGAGGCATAATGAAGTAAAGATCTTTGGCCAAGGTCATCAGCAACAAAGTAGCAAGGCCTAGATGAGGAGGCCTCATTTTCCCTGAAAACATAAATCATCTGGGAAACTGAGTTAACATCACTCCGTCCGGGATTTCTGATTCGATGGGGCAGGTGGGGCAGGTGGACTGTGCCATAGGAGAGTAAGAATCCGTTTGGAATGGCGCTGCCCAGATGATTCTGATGTGGGGGATCTGCAGGCAACAGTTTGATGAACACTGGCTTGCCCTTGGCACTGTCCAGGAGATCATGGGACAAACCACTTGTTCCCAACCCCTTGACCAACAGCGTGGCGCTCCTGCTCCTGACTCACTGTGCATTTTTCTTTCTCTAGTTTCCAGGGGAAAAGTACTGCACAACCAATGTCAGAGAGGGGGAGTTTTCTTCAAGACCAAGAGTTTTAAAACCAAGCTCCACTTCAGAGTGGATTTTACCACTGGGTTCTGTAATGGAAATGCTGACATAATCTTAATTATGAGAGAGAATTTCTCTCGGATGGAAATGCAGTGACCCAGAAGACTCCATTTGCAAGTCCTCCTGACCTGTAAGAGAAGATGCCTGGTGGAATATTTTGGGTAATATATTATGCATCTACTTATCCTATGATCCCCATCTGTGGGCTTAGCAAGGCAGTATTTTGAAGAAAGGGAGAAAAAAATATGAACACCAGGCTTGAGAACACTCGCCTGGATCAGAGACCAGGGTGAGCTTTCTACTCTGCAGTGTTTTGCATTTCATATGAAGTGAAATCTATTTCAGGTGCTGCTGAAAATGCAGGAGAAGTACCAGTGACGGGAGTCCTAGGAATTAAACTGGCCTCAGTTCAGAGACACAGAGTGGTCTCACACCATCGGTCCTGCATATTCATAATTCGCCAATGTGAAGAGGTCTTTGTTACCAAAAAAAAAAAAAGAAAGAAAGAAAGAAAGCAAGAAAGAAAGAAAATTAAAAGAAAGAGAGAGAGAGAAAAGAAAAAGTTCTTTGGGAAGGATCCTTTCATACAAATGAGGGGTTCCCGTCACCCCAGCCCCGGGAAGCATGTGCGTGTTACCCTTATCTGCCCTCTAACATTTGACTTTGTGCTGGTGCTGCTCGTGGCTGCCTTGCTGAGATAGGGATGGCATGGGTTCTAGGTTGAATATATATTACTCTGAAAGCCAAGCTGCTTCCCCAGAGTCGGGCAGTATTCAAGTATTGGGCTCCTGGCTAGGATAACAGGGCAGATCCCTAAGCAGGACTGGGCAGCCACTGCAACTCCATTTCTCAACAGAAACCAAAGAAACGGAGCCTTCCTTGAGAGAGCCGAGTGACAGGGGAGTGTCTGGAGAGTGTCTGTTGTGGAGGCTGTAAGCCTCTGTCTATATTCATCTAAGTGGTACTGAGTCACCACAATATGTTGTTTGAATGTACAGTTCCATGTTGACAAACTTATATACTCATGTGACAACAAGCTAATCTGGACAGAGAATGTCCCTCCTGCCTCTTTCCAGTCAGTCTCTCCAGGGGCACCACCGTTCTGACACCTATTGTCGTAGATGAACTTCAAGTGTCCAGGAACAATGATATTGGTGGACTCATAAAGCATGTGCCCATTGTTGTTTGGCTTTTTCTTTTTTGCTCAACATAATGTTTTTGAGATTCAAGATGCCTTTGTGTGCCAGTGACTTGCTCCAGATCACTCTTTAAATGTTGGAAACTCACAGGGTGCCTGGGTGGCTCAGTGAGTTAAGTGTCTGACTTTGGCTCAGGTCATGGGCTCATGGTTCATGTATTCGAGCCCTGTGTTGGGATCTGTGCTGACAGCTCAGAGCCTGGAGCCTGCTTCAGATTCTGCGTCTCCCTCTCGCTCTGCCCCTCCCCTGCTCGTACTCTGTCTCTCTCTCAAAAAATAAACATTATGAATTTTTTTTAATGTTGGGAACTCACTCAATAGTCCCACCGCCCACAGAGGCATCCGTGTTTCTGAGCCAAGAGAGACTCAGCTCTACAGGACGTCCAGGATCTATAGCAGCTCTTCTGGTCGTGGAGCTCAGGGAATCGGAGGAAGCCCTGGGGTTCTCATGTCTTCTTCATCCTTCCTTCCAGCTGCTCCATGGTTCTGATGTAGGGTGGAAGTTTCCCAGCAGACCCTTCCAATTCCCCAAAAGTTCACCCTCTTGACCAGTGTGCCGTGAGTGAGGTGGGCAGAAGAGTCTAGAGGCCCTGACAGTGAAAAGTTTCCTTAGCTGTGGTAAGAAGGAAGCAGTGGGGATGAGGGAGGGCATGTTTCCAAGGCCTCCAGAGTCTGTGCAAATTTATCCTTCCTCTCAAATTGCCTCCAAACTTCAGTAATAAGCACACTCGTAGTTCACTGATGAAATATATTCTTCCAAAGCAATTTTAAAATAATCGTGGTGTATGCTAAACCTTAAAAAAAAAAGAAAAAAAGAAAGAAGGAGAGAAAGAAAAAGAAAACCCTGCAGCCAAGTCATCCTAGACTGAGCAGCCACGACAGAATTTCATAATTAGGAAATGCAGTGTCATTTCTGAACGTTATTGCACCTTTGAAACACGGTATCAAACTGAGGACTGCATATTTGATACCCGATTGATTTCAGATTTCAAGTCAACTGCAGCAAACTAATGAGCTGCCTCCTTCGTGAACGGCTGACTCTGGCTCAGAGGGTCTGGGAGGGAAGGCATGGAGAGGTTCTGAGCCCCAGGGCCCTGAGTCCCCTGAAATAAAGCTGAGGGGCCACTGGGCTGGTGGGCATGGAGGACCCCCACTGCCTCTTGCATTAAAGCTTTTGCCCAAGGGGCTGTTTTTGAACTCAGGCTTTATTTCAAGTGCCCTTCAATTTTGCTCACCCACGCGGATGCTGGGGATCAGGAGGATCAAAGCCCTGGACTGAAGCAGGCTTGTGGTTCCCCCCAACGCTTCTCCACGCCTGGCCCCGACCCTGGGGCCGGGGCCGGGCCCTCGGAGCATGTGCACCGTGTGATTTCACCAACCACCAGCCTTTTGCCACCACCACCAAGTACTCTCACCCGCTCCCCTGTGTGCTCCAGGGTCCATTAGAATTTCATTCACAGAATCTTGCACCTGGAAAGGGATGGGCCTGTCATTGTCAATATCACCTTCAAAGCCAGAATGCATCCGAGGCATTTCCGGCATGGGGCCCCTCAGGGCCTGCTGCTGGGGTTGCACTGCCCTGTGATGTCACCAACTCATAGAGTTGGAACTGTTAGAAAGGGCTTCTTGCCCTACATCACAGATCAGCTTCCTGTAACTCTCACCCACCACAGCTCCTCAAACATCGGAGGACAGCTCTGAAGCCCATAGCACATGCGTTAGTACCAGGCCCACAGAGCCTCCCACTACCAGTGAGGCTCTCCGAGTCTCGGTGCTCTCCCTGAAGCCTTGGGTAGACCCCTGTGCCCAGCCCGCAGTCAGTGCCCAGCATCCCTCACCACGTGGGTGGGTTCACTGAGACATGTGCTCTACACCATTTCCCGGGGCTTTTCTGAAGCCTGAAGCCCACTCACCCACTGTGGGAGCTGGCTGGATAACACACCCTTTTCCTGGCTGCCTTTCCTTCCCTGTCTCCCTTCCTCCTTCCCCTTCCGGTGTTTTCCGTACTTCCCGAATAAAACTCATACCTCGCTCCTTGTCTCAGGTCTGTTTCCGGGGAAGTCAACTAAGGCAATGCGCTACTTGAGTTCTCTTCCCCGAGCCGAATATTCCTGGTGCCCTTCTCCTATTTCTCCTGCAACACCGTTTGCAGACCCGTCACCACCTGGCCAGGTTCTCACTGGCCATCTGTTTTGCAAAGGTTTCTCCCATGAGGTGGTGAACATGGACCGGACAGGACATGATGCTCCCAGCACATCTACTCAATGCATTGCATGTCCTGAGGCTTCTCTTGATCTGTGCACTAGACTTCTCTTCTTGGCCTTAAAACTGCATTTGCTTTATCATGATATCGTATTCTTCGTGTATGCTCTCCTTGTTAAGGTAAAACTAGTCTTCTGATTTAAACTACTAGTGCACCAGACTTATTTTACTTTGGACTGGGTAAGCCTGCTCTGTGTCTTTATCCAA
Organism: Prionailurus viverrinus; assembly: GCF_022837055.1. Lineage (NCBI taxonomy): Eukaryota > Metazoa > Chordata > Mammalia > Carnivora > Felidae > Prionailurus > Prionailurus viverrinus. The sequence continues at coordinate 38,429,293 of NC_062566.1, read as the reverse complement.
ACATTTGATGTAACTGTGAGATAGGACAGGCTCAGAGATGTGGTTGCACCACATATTACTAGAGGCCTTAGGTTGGGAGCAATTCGTTAATCACATCCTGTTGGAACAGTTGACCAGCCCATGACACATGTATCTACTTACTGTCATCAGATCCAAATTTTCTGTATTAGATCCACAGCTGTCAGGAGACACTTTGCAAAGGCTCTACTGAAAGCCAGGCCCATTGTCTAAAAGACTAGAATAAATCCCAGAATCCTTCACCAGGCTGTCTTGTCCTGTCTCCACATCCCTTCCCATGCCCCATGGTGCCATCCCACCCAGGCTAGGCCAACGTGAAAAACATTTCTCATCATTTTGGCTCCTAGGTTCTGACATGTTTCTACAGACGTTCTCTGGTAGGACAGTAACTGTTAACACAGGAGCTGCCCAAGACGCTGGAGGGCAGGGTCAGCACACTTACTCGAAAGGGACAGAGAGTAAATATTTTAGGCATTGCAGGTCAATCTCTATCACAACTACCTGACTCTGCCGTTCTCCTGCAAAAGCAGTCATGGAATATAAACAAAGGGCATGGCTGTATCCCAATAAAACTTTATCTTTGGGCACTGAAATTTGAATTTCATATCATTTTCACATGTCAAAAATATAATCCCCTTTTTTGTTTGTCTTTTTTTTTTCTCAGCTGCTTAAAAAATCCATTCTTAGCTCACCGAACATATAAAAACAGCTGGAGTGCCATATTCAGCCCATGGCCATAGTTTGCTGCCCTGCTGTAGAGAAAGAGAAAAAGCACAAGATCTACCAATGCTCTGAGTCCCATATATCCAGCAGTGGGATCTTGGGCAAACCCCTTACCCTCTGACTCTGCTCAGCTCCCAGAAGGGCTACTATAGGGAATGAGTGAAAGCAAGCCTATGCTCAGGTTGCATATGCACAGAGGCGAGGTAGGTCTCAAACCTGATACCCCAGGCTGGCTCTCGCTCTGCAAACCCTTCATTTCTAAACGCTTAGACCACGGGCTTGTAATTTATTTTAGAAATTGACTAGCAATTTCTATCCAGTATGCTCCCTGGATGAAAGCTGAATACTAGCCTGCAACCCTCTGGTTCCCTCTGGCTCTCAGTGATCTCTCTCAAATCCTGACAGGAGTCCGATATCTCTAGAAAGTTGCAGCACCCTGAGCTGAACTGGTCTCAGCTTCCGTGCTTGTCCGTTTAAAGATGCCTGGGTCTCTTCTTGTCTCCAGTCTCAGATCTCTCTTATACACTTAAGTTTTATCTGCCCCAGGTTGGAGATATTTCTGCTTGGCAAAGAGAGAAGATAAGTGATCTGTACCCTGCTATACTCCTTGCCTCATCCGTCTGCTTCACACTAATTTTCAGTGTCTCCACCATGGTCCTTAGTTGGCTCTACAGCCATTTCCCACCTTAGCCTTCCTGGGATTCATCCTGCAGCATGACAGTGCTCTCATTTGCCCTTGGCCATATGCTCCCTGTGATGGTTACGTATGTGTCAACTTGGCTAAGCTACAGGGCCCCATTGTTTGGTCCAATACCAGCCTTGATGTCACCAGGAAGGTATTCTTTTTAAGATGAGCTTAACATTTAAATCAGTAGACTTTGAGTAAAGCAGATATGCTTCCATAATATATGTGGGCCTCATCTAATCAGTTGAAGGCCTTAAGGGTTCCCCAAAGTAGAAGGAATTCTCAAGACTGCAACATAGGAACCCAGTCTGAATTTCCAACTGCAGGCCTGCAGAATTTGGACTGAAGCTTGCGAAATCAACAACTCTTACCTGAACTTCCAATCTGCCAGCTGGCATTATAGATTCTGGACTTTCATGTGAGCCAATTCCTTAAAAAAAAAATTGTGTATGTGTGGTATGTGTGTGTGCGTGTGTGTGTGTGTGTATGTTCACTCCATTGGTTCTCTTTCTTTGGAGAAGGCACACTTCTCCTTTCTTTGGTGTGGCTGTACTGGTTCCTTTACAAGCTTTTCCACCTTTTTCTTGTGGGTCCCTTATGATGTTATAGGCAGAAGAGCAATGGGAGCCTCCTGTCTTGTAACCTGTGTCATCTTTAAGGTTGTGGTGGGTAAGAGTCACTCCTCCACTCTCCGACACTTTTGGGTTATGCGGGGATGATGTTACCCATTCTACCCTCAGCTTCTTTCCTCTTCTAGAAAGATTCTACAACTGGGACCATAGTCTTCCTGGGGCATTGTCTTCTCCTACCTCAGATAGGAGGTAGATTCCTTTGGGTCCCAATTAGCCAGTATTCCTCTTTGCTCTCTCTCCCTTTGGAGATGAAATTGTCAGTAAGGCAAGACAAGAAGTTATCCGTTTTTAGCTGCCTGAGACTCAGGCTGATGGCCAGATGGTTGAAGTCTTCCTTCACTCCTGGATCTTGCCTCCATGCCAGCTTTGTGTTAGGTCTTTAAAAAGTACTATCCACACACTCCTAAAATAGGACTCCTGTTGCCCTCTCCGCCAGCACACTCCCTCCCTCCCTGTTGGGATTTGCACTCCAGTGAAAACTTAGTATACCCACATCCCCTTCTAAGATTTCCAGTTCTACTACTGTTAAACACATCATAAGATATCCCTTGCCATTAATATATTCCATTGCTGGGTCCCGGAATCAGAGAATATCAGGGTGAGAAACGGGTTACCACTCACTAGAACTAGGACCACCTTTTCTGTATAAAGACACCATCAAGAGGTTTAAACACCTTCAGTGACTAAAGACTCACTTTCTGTCACCCTAGGTAGTCCATTCCACCTTTTCTTTGTTTTTTGTTTTTTGGGGTTTTTTGACAGCTTCATCTCGCCAGGGTGTGGCATTGGTGGCCAATCCGGGGAAGCCTGCAGGAGGGTGGGCAGGGAGCTCACAACTACAACAATTAAGGCATATTTTCTAAAATGAGTGTTTTAAAACCGAAAAATGAACAGAGAAGGTAAGAAAAGGATGGGAGGGCTTTTTGTATGCTAACTTCCCCCACAACAAATTTTTTTGGCCTGGTTTCTACCTGGCAACATCTATGACATCTTTGTTCTATGTTACATTTTTTTCCACTTGGTCACTCAATTTCCTGAGGTCCCACAAATGTTTCCAGGCCCTTTGCACCATTTATTTTTTTAATTGTTTTAAATGTTTATTTACGTTTTGAGAGAGAGAGAGAGAGCACAAGCGAGGGAAGGGGCATAGAGAGAGAGGGAGAGACAGAATCCAAAGCAGGCTCCAGGCTCTGAGCTGTCAGCACATAGCCCAATGCAGAGCTTGAACCCATGAACCATGAGATCATGACCTGAGCTGAAGTCAGATGCTTAACTGATTGAGCCTCCCATTTAAATGCAAGAATATGGGCAAAGAATTTAGCAAGGATGGTATCATCATATAAAATCTAAGGAAGAGGAAGAAAACTGCAATGAATGAACAGATTTTACCAAATTGAAATTAAAACCTTCTTGGAGGGGCGCCTGGGTGGCGCAGTCGGTTAAGCGTCCGACTTCAGCCAGGTCATGATCTCGCGGTCCGTGGGTTCGAGCCCCGCTTCGGGCTCTGGGCTGATGGCTCAGAGCCTGGAGTCTGTTTCCGATTCTGTGTCTCCCTCTCTCTCTGCCCCTCCCCCGTTCATGCTCTGTCTCTCTCTGTCCCAAAAATAAATTAAAAAACGTTGAAAAAAAAACCTTCTTGGAAAACAAAAACTATAGAAAAATAGGGAAGATACAATGCTCAAAATGTGCGTCTTATGCAAAAATATCTGTAATGCATTTGTAGAAAAATCACAAGCACTTTATAGAAGAACTAGGTAGAGGATATAACCAGAAGAGGAAATTTAAATGGCCAGTAAACAAACGAGAAGCTGCTCAGATTCTTATCAAAAAGATGATCAACAAAAAGCATGTTCAACAAAATATCACATTGTACTCATAGGTGCATAGGCAAATGGTTTTTTTGAAAATGAAAATGTCCAGTAATGGCAAGGTTGTAGAGACATGGAGTTGGAAATATAAACTGGATTTTGGATTTTTCTGGATGTTAATTGTATAGTATTTATGAAGGTCACAATGTAGATGAATTCTGGTCCAGACACCCCCACTTACATGACTATGATCAACAGAAAGATTTGGACACACATGTAAAATATGTAAAACATGTTTAATTGTTTTATAATAATATAATAGAATATAATTAATATAACAATACTTGAAATAAGTAAATTACCAATAAAAGAGAGGTAGAAAAACTATGTTGGATTCATACACTGAATGTTACGCAGAAGTTAAAAGAACAAAGAAGATCAATAGCCAATGACCTGGAAGGAAGGTTGTCTATATATGCTAAAAACAATACAAAAACAGTTGCAGACCAAACGTACCTATTCATTCCACCTGTAAAGACACGTCTGCAAGATATGGACATAAATATGTCTGTGTCACCTGGAGAAAGTCAAGAAGGACACACTCCAAAACTGTGTTCATGCTCGATGGCCCAAGAGAAGGCAGAAGTGTTCTCCTGTCTAACTTTATCCAATCACAACTACCATCTCAGAACTGGGATTAGAGGACGGTTTAATTTTTTATGTTTTCCTATATTTATCAAATAAATGTTTAAAAAATGTCTTACTACAGCATCTAGCACAAAGTAAGTGTTCAAAGAGAGTAACCACTATTTTGATAATTATTATGTAATGTGCGTGGTACATTTCCATTCTCAGGCACCATTCGTGTAGCCAGGTGTTGTTTTCCAAACATTCCTCTCTTCTCAGTTAGAAGCAGAGGTAAGTTTCCCACCTAAATCTGAAGACTCTTGGTCTCTGATTTAAGATGTTGTTTCCCCTTCTTCCTCCTCCATCATCCATATAGTTGGTATCACTTATTTTCCACGTGTCAGAAGAAATAGGAAATAATTGGTGAGATCAGTGACCTTGGTAGAGTCTTCATGCCATGTCAGAGACATCCTTTGTGAAGACAGCTGCTCTCCAGACGGGCTATGCCCACACTATCCAAGGCAGCTTTGAAGGCTTAAAACTCACCAGTTTGGGGTCTTGCTTTTGAGGTGTCAGTGGGCACTAAAGTGATCAACCAATCCCAGTTTGCCAAGGCTCTCTCCATGTTGACATTAAAAGTTCCATCTCTGGACATCCCTTCAGTCTCACGCAAGCTAGGGTAGTTAGTCATCCTTTTGAACACCTATTATGTCTGGGCTTTGTGTTAAGCACTGGGGTTGCAGTCACTGCAGTCACATGAGGAGTGTTCTAAACACACCCAACTACACAGATGAACAAGATATACTCCTGAACTGTCAGGTGCCCTTACAGTGCTGATGAAGACAGAATGGGGAACAACCAACCTTGGCCTGTTGGGATTCATCTAGTGGAGGCATGGGCAGCATGCCCTGGGAGGGAAACCACAGAGAGACTAACTCTAACTCCTGATACCTGGACCCAATGCTCCATGCTATGGAAGGATTCTCATGCTGGTGGCACAATTCCAGGTGTTCATATTCTCTTTCCCTGGTCTTCCCTCTGCCATGTTCTTTCCCCTCCCAGGGTCCTCCTCGATGGCACCTCAGTGCTCATGACAAATGGCTCTTCCAGTCAAACCAGCCACTACGTGGTGGGGGCGGGGGTGGTGGAAGAAAAACAAAGATCAGGCCCTGAGGGCTGCTGGAATAGTCCCAAATTTCTGGTCTCTCTGAACTAAATACCTTTCAGGGATACCCTCTGAGTCAGCCACTCCATACCCTCTCTTCCCTGAGAGCAGAGTTAATTCATTTGTACTACTTCCCAGAACTCAAGATCAAGTTTCTTTAATAAGCACAGTCACAGCCACCACCCTTTCAGTCCTTGGAGAAAATCTTCCTGAAAGCCTCCCTCACCTCTTCCCCTATGTCTGCTACCCTTCTCTCTGGCCTTCCTCATTAGGAGGGGTTCTCAATTCTGCTTTCTCATGGCAGTCACATGGGGAGTGTTCTAAACACACTCAATCCTCTTCCTTCTCTCCCACCAAACCAATTAAATGTGGATCTCAGGAAAGGGACCCAGTCATTGGTATGGTTTAAAAGCACCCTCCCCACTAAACAAAGGACTCTAATATTCAGCTAGGGCTGAACCCACTGGCCATGGGAAACCATCCCAAGTGTGGTACATATAATGCTACAGAGTAAGGGTTAAGCACCTTGGCCCCTCCTACCTATTAATTATATTTTATTTTATTTTATTTTATTTTATTTTAGAGAGAGAAAGAGCAAGTGGGGAGGGGGGAGGAGCAGCGAGAGAAAATCTTAAGCAGGCTCTACATTCAGCATGGAGCCCAACGTGGGGCTTGATCCCACAACCCTGGGGTAATGACTTGAGCGGAATTCAAGAGTCAGACACTTAACATATGAGCCACCCAGGCACTCCTAGATATCTTTGAATCAATTAAATAGAATTCTTTGATAAATTAATTTAGCAATATAATCTGGAGGTAGAAAAATATCACACATTTATAACATATAAATATGGAGACACACATAAATCTACAGACAGACACAAACAGAGATGCAGATTTTGTTCTGAAGTTCTGGCAATGAATCAGGTAAACTAATACAAAGAGCACTGGTTATAAAAGAAGTTAGATCCCAGTTGTGTTTCTGGCAGAAGGAATAACTTAAGTTTCCCTGTTCAGTGGCTATAGCACAGTTAGGAGTTTTCATTCACCAAAGTTGCAAATCACCTTTCCCCTCTTTGTTTTCCTTCCATTGAGAGTTTCCTCCCTGAAATTCCCATTTCAAAGAGGTGACCTAGATAAGAGTTTCTGGAGAAGACCAGGTAGAACACTTACATCTCAAAGGCATGGGAAAAGAATGCCAGTAGCTTCAAGAAGGGATTTTGTTTCCTAAAGTCAGGATTTTTACAATACTTACAGGCTTTTTGAGATAAATAGGGGAATTTCTGGGACTGGCCAAAAAAAAATAAGTGGATTTTAAATTGTTTCTAGAGCTGTATTTCTTGTTTGCAAAGATTTGTAAGATAATGCCAGTTGTTTTTAATTACTTAAAGAGTTAAGCTGCAGCCAAAATTATATCAAGGAGCTGATCTGCCTATCAAACCACATTATTTCTATGTTCTGGATTTATAGCTGTGCTTTGGAATCTGTTAGTAAATCCCTTCAAAAAGGTTTCAGAAGGTGCTCCTCCCTCCTGGCCCCAGGTATATTTAGCTTAGGAGAGAAGACCTAAAAAAATTTCTATCAGGCTCTGAAAATCAGCTTCCAATTTGGCCAACCTCTGACCACAGAGGTACTTAAAAAATATCTTTTCAAACACCTTAGATTTCAGTCAAGACAAACAGTAAATATTCCTGGAAATACTAAATAACCTGCCGTGGATGTAAGAGGCAAGCCAAAAGAGGGTATAAAAGATACTACTCCTAGGATCCAGAGCCACTCCCAAAGATAACCAGAAGAAAGCAAGACTTTGACAATTCCCATGAGGGCTGGCAGGTAGGACCCCAGCCACACATGGAGTTCAACCCATATTTCTGTCTACACATAGACTGCCACAAATGGGGTGCAAACCACATTTCTGTCTGGCCATATTTTAGGGCTCCCAATCTGACCATTACAAAGCCAAATTATCAGGACACAAAACAAGACAAATGAGAAGGTAATGGCTGTCTCTGGGAAAGAAAGGATTAATAGCCAATGGGTCTGGATTTGGAAAGGAAGGAATCACAGGAAATTTTATTTTCTTGCCTTGAGTAGAAACTACAGGCAGAGATTATGGTACGAACACTTACCCTTTCCTGGTTTTTGCCAGTTTTCCCAGGATCCCATCTGTAGGCTCTGTTATCTGCCAGAACATTTTCCCGTAATTTTAATTTTAGTTTCCCTTGGCTGTTTAAGGGAATAACACAGAGGTTTACCAGAAAATCCCTCAAGAGTCCCAGAGCACATCCTGGGAGTGCTTCTTCAAAGGTAAATATCAGGGAGTAAGGTCATTAACTTGGTAGACTTCTGTTTATGGTTGTGTAATCTGTTCAGAATGGAAAGACAATTCATACAGAGGATAACTGGAATGAGGACACAGGTAAAAGAGGAGGGAGAGGAGCAGTAGGAGTCATGTCAGCCTTGCAGTCTTTTGTTTTAGGTACCTCTTGTGTCTTTAATTTTTCATTAGCTTTTGCAATGAATCTTTCAGAAAAAGCTATTTTGAAATCTTGAAGCCTTTTGGAAGCTTGTAAATACCAATTAAAATAGGTATCCTATTCTGTCTGTTTAACCCAGCAATCCTTGCTTTCAAGTGCATGTCTTAAAAGAATGATCTTTTCTGATTGGAACACTCCCCATGATGGTCATTGTATTTTAAGTTGTTTTAAGATTTTGCCTTTTTGTAGATACTTTTAGTTTCTAGGACCACAGTTCTTGGACATAAAATAAGCAAGTATAACAGAAAATAGCACACTCAAGTCTTTAGAACTTAAGGATCACATTTCTTTCACTAGGCCCTGGGTACCTTGGAGCCAAATAATACCTAAGAGGGATGTGCCATTGGTTTCGGGATTGTGTGGTGTTTTACAGTTTACCTTGTATCATGGACACTTTCATGAGGTTGGTGGGTAGCCTAGTGTCATTCCAACCCAATTTGTGCAGGCAGAAGAGAGTGGGACAAGGAAGTATTACTAGCAAAGAGTGAACTGGTTGTGGCAAGATCACTTTCCTTCCGGGAGCTTCAGGGGTGTCTCAGGAAGATTACCTCACTAGTGCAGACCAGGTAATTCCAGAGTGACTGGTTTAAGATTCCCAGGGGGAGACTGAAACTGTAATTAAGTGCAGTGTTAAGTCTCAGCTTGGTGACATGGGGCTTAGCATAAGTGACTCCATTTTTGGCCTATTCGCTCTCTCTCTCTCTTTAACATTCTTTAGTTCAAATGAGCATACATAATCATTTCCTGGCAGGTGGTCTTGAGTCAGGAGGAGTAAGAGGAGTCCACATGTCTTACAGAGGCAGCATCCAAACCAGGGGAAAGGGGAAAAAACTGAAGCCCAGCTTTGCTGATGTTGTAGATTTGGCTCAAAGATGTCATTCACACTGATTTGCTTTGCCACTTTTTTGGGTCACCTTACATCCCTGGATCTTTCATTCTTGAAGGTAACCATAGCATCACCCCCTCTGTAACCCAAGGCAGGAAAGATTATAGGAATTCATGCCTTTTTAAAGGAGAATTATCAGCAGGGCTATGGTGGTGGTGGCTTCCCATTCCTGGTTGGTTGAGGTCATTCTTGTGGACAAGCAGAAGAAACCAGAACTTGGCCTGCCAGACCTGGAGGCAGCAGGCCAGTTCTGAGCTCAGTTTAATTTTACCCACCACAAATCTTTTTCAATGTCGTCCAACACATTACAAGCATTTGATGAATATTAAACAGTAACAATAACAAATCATTGTCTTCAACCTGCAAGGCCTTCTTTCAGAATCAAAGTCACAGCTGGGCTGGGCACTTTTAGGAGGAAGTCCTACTTTTCTCCTTGTCCTCCAAGTGCTCCACCCAGGGTTAGAGAGACCCCAGACCGCAGTGAATAGGGACCACAGCCTCTGCCCACACTGAATGGGGTTCATGCCCTTGAAAAAAGGAGTCAGGGGTCTAGGGAAGAGACAGGAGGAAAACGATATAACAGTGGCCCCAGGGACTCCTGCTCATAACCAGAGCCTCTTATTCTCGCACTCAGTCTGCAAATCCCACCACCATCAGCAGAGCACCTCCTTCTGCCCAGCTTCTCATTTGCCCTGTTTTCCCCCTAATCCAGGAGAACCCTATTCTATTAGCAAAGTCAGCTGCTGTGGAGGGAGGAGCATGAAATGAGTGGATTTCATTTTTTTTCTTAATGGTTAACCTGAAAAAGGTCCTGTTTGGCTACCTATGGCAACAATTTTTGTCTTAGATCCCACCCCTCTGCGTGTAGATTTTCAAATCAAGAAGAACCATCACCCATCACTAATGAAAGTACCTCTGCTCCGGATTTCTGTTTCTTCCTCTGTGTTCAGGAGGATAAAGGATAGAGGAAATAATCCAAGAAGAGGGATTAAAAAACAAAAGTTTCAGAAGAGGCAGGAAGTGAGAGAAACCAATGTTCAGAGGATGAAAAATGGAAAACTTGTCACAAAGAAGCAGAGGGGGGAATAAAAGCCCAGTGCCCTAAGACATCCATTGTATGTAGTGAATTTGCTCCTCTCGTCTGTATCCAGAGTGGTCCTAGTTCTGAACAATCCTTGGCAGAGCTGAGAAAATTGTCACTAAGATCATGTTCTGTGTTCTGTGGTTTCCATGAGGAACTCTGGCAGAGAAGGACTGCATGAAAACATCAGAATAAGCAAATGAGGTCTCATCCACAGCAGACAATCTAGATCTTTCCCAGAAGTAGCAGCACCTGGCATGCCAAGGGCAGAAGCAAAGGTAACAATTAAGTAATTATCACCACTTTGATAGACATAACAATTTATGTTGTTTTACGTTTCCTCTGTTTCTCCACGAAACCAGAAGCTCCATGAGGCAAATAGCTTTGATCACTAAAAGTTCCCCCCAGCACCCCAGGCAGTACTGGGAACCTAGGAAGTGCTCAGTATATGCTTGTCAATGGGGACACATGACGGCCTGGCATCAGCGGATGTGAGGAACACCCAGGATGGTTGGTATTGCTCGGCTGAGGCACCTGCCTGACTCCATCTTACAGATGCAAGAATGAGGCCAGATCTAAAGCCAGGCTGTCTCCCCCACTCAGCCTATGAGCATCTTGTCAATGGCAACATATCTTAGTCATGCTGCAAACCCCGAACCCTCCTGGATCTACCGTACTGTCCATGTCAGTGGGGCCTGCAGGGGGACCAGCAGCTTGGGTGCTGGGGGCATGGGGGGTGTGGGGAGGAGTGCAGGGAGAGGGGACACTGTAAGTGTCCTTGCCACAAGCTCACATGGAGGTGGATGAGGGGGAATCACAGCAGCAAAGCTGACGCTAGGGCAAAGCTTCCCAAACAGCCTAGGATAAGAGGAATTTCCAGCCCTTTGGCCCTGCCATGGGGCTCAAATATTGTTCTTCATGCCAACTTCGAGGCACTGCAGAGAGAGCACTTTGGATTGAGGGTGGGAGGGGGTGGGAGGTTATGGTGTTACCACCATGAAGCCTGTGTTGCCCTGTCGGCTGAACGGCAACCAGTCCTGGAGACTGAGGAACCTGAGGGTTTGGGTGAAAGAAAGGGTGTCAGCAAAGGTGAGGCGCCCCACAGGGACCTCAGCGTGAGGGAGCACAGCACACGTGGAAGGCAGAGTGAGGAAGGGGGAAGTTTGGTGAGGTCAGAGCTTGATGACTTCGAGCCTGACCTGGACCTAGCTCCTGAAAGGGCACGTGTTGGCCGTGTGACGAGGACGGACGGGCTGCGGACAGCCCAAGTGCTCCTCACCTGGGACAGACGGAGCCAGAGGCAGGCAGGGGGCACCCCAGGAATGCCTGGATGGGCACTGCAGACAGGCCAGTCCCAGAGCAGAAGCCTCTGTTCAAGGAGCACGGCCACCTGCACACAGCAGCTGGACTCGTGTTGATCCAGCCTAGTGATGGAGGCAACATTTTTTCTTCCTGTTTTATAGGTTTGAAAAGTGAGGCCCCACAAGGTGAAATAGCCTACTCAAGGTCACCTGGCTAACAAAGAACCTCAGATCCCCAGCTTCACCCCTCCTATGGTATCTCATCGCCCTTCTGGGGCCTGGTGTTGGGCCTTCTTGCTCACTCATGCCCTCTCCCCATCGCTCTCCCAGAAGACGCTTACAAAGCACCCCCTTGAGTGGCACCGAGGTGTCACCGAGCTACCCACAATTCCACCACACCTGCCCATTAGCCACTGTGGGCCTGGTTTTAGGGCAGCCTGAAGCCCCCCAGTGGATCTCAGCTCACACCCTTTTGGAGCCTCCCTGACAGGAGCTGCCCACCCCCCCCCTCTCCTGAGAGCTTGAGGTCACTCATTCTTGACCCAGGGGACTCAAGGCTTGGGGAAGAATGCACATGGCTCCTTCCCACACATCTTCAGGAATGAGGTTGGAAGAACCAGAGTGAAGCCACAACTCTAGAAAGACCCGACTAAAATGTGTAGACACTACCCTGTCAGGGGTACCTTGCCCCATGGGCACCAGCATGGATGGAGCTGTGCTGTGATCACTGAGCCCTAAAAGGTGACACGGGGGCTCCATGACCTGGGGGATCCCTCAGAAACCAGAGCTTGGACTGTCTCTAAAGGTGATCTTCTGATGCCCTAGAATCCTCTTGACTAAAGAAGGGTCCTTCTTTGTTTCTGAGGGTCACAGTCTCCTTAAGAGACTGCAGTTTGTGTAAAGACCGGCAAGTGATGTCTCAGGAGGATGGTGACTCCCAGGCAGTCGGGGCCACAGCAGGGGTCGCCCGTCTTCACCCCCCTGCCCCACTCGCCAGAGTGATGGCTCATCACTGAGCTCATTCCGTCACCACCTGCTTCTTCCCTGCTGGCCAGGATGACAGGCCTCCTCAGCTGCCCCCAGCTCCCAAAACAGTAACAGCCGGGTCCAGTTCATCCTCAGTCTCCATGTTAGCTGGTCCATAAGCACAGGAGAGATCTCAGCCTAACGAGCATCCTGGGGAGCTTTAGTTCACAAGGAGAAAAGAAGAGTAAGGGCTCTGTGTGTATTGTGTTCTTTCCACGTGCATGGTACAGAGCCCTTCTTACTCGTTCGTTTGTTCCTGACAACAACAGAGTGATGTGGGTCCTACCATTACCCACATACGAAGAGGAGGAAACTGAGAGAACAACACACAGACAGGGAGCACCTGCACTAGGATTCCCACCCAGGCAGCAGCTCCAGACCCGCATTCTTAGCAACCCGGCTCAGCCCTGCCTTTTCCCTACCAAAAAAAGGATGGATTCCCTGGGGTCTGTCTTTTCTAAAAACAAGCTTGACTCTGACTCATTTTAATTTGCCTGGCACACAGTAGGTGTTCTGAGAATACCTGTAAAAGATTAATAAGTGAATGACATAAATATTGAAGCGAAAGCGTATCCAGAAGGAGGAAAGAAGCTATTACACGCAGCCTCCGTCGTGAAACCTGAACGGCAATGCCTCCCCATTCTGTGGCATGTGTGAGTTATGTGTGCGTGTGTCTGATACACGAACACCCACCCGTGGGTCTCAAATTTGAGGAAAGGAATATTAATCACATCTACAGAAAAGTGTTAGAGGCTCCTGCATCCCTCAAGATGTGCTTGGAAACTTCCCACGTTGAAATTCAACATCGCTTCTGCCAGGCCGGCTAAGAAGACTAGAGCTAATGACACTAAACCTCTGCTGTCTCCACACGGCGGCATCCAGGGCTTTGGCAGAAGTGCGGGAGGTGAAAGCTCACAGTTTCCATGTGGGCATCAGTGGGGTGGGTCAGGCTCCTGCCCAATCCGCCTACCGTGGGCACCTGGTAGGGTCCGCGGCAGCCCCACGGAAGTTCGCACCTGCATCATGATGCACACAGTAGGCAAGAAGTAAATGCTCCCTCAAGTCTCTCTAGGCTTCCACCGTGTGTGGGCAGGAGGTGCCAGAATCCACATTTAAATATCTCCTCACCGTTCCCCCAAAATACGGCCCCTCATGTCAGAAGCCTATGTCTCAATTTGAGGCTCACAAAGGGGTTGCTGCCCATTGGAGGGTGCATCACCCCCCTCCCCAATTTACACAGCACAAAGCACCCCTTTAAGACATAACGAGTACATCCTGGGGACAATCTATAAAAGCAGAGCCCCAGGAAAGAAGATTCCAAGACAGAGAAGGGGAACAGCAATAGTTTTGGAAGGCCCAACGGTGGGCTTCCGCAGGGCACTGCCCCCTCGGCCTCGGCCAGGTAACCGGGCCATGGGCTGCAGCAGACCGGGCCCTCCACACTACGAGCCTCTTCTACTGCTTCAGAACCCAGCATCCCCTCTCCTCACTACCTCCCATCGCTGACATTCTGGAAACAGAGCGCTTGCCGCTCCGTTTTTAAGGGGTTATAAACGTGAAGTGTATGTCACTCTGAACCCGCTCCGAGTTGCTCCATTTTGCTCATTTTGATGAGAGCTGCGTTTCCTGTCCAAAGGCGAGGAAGAAGCTTAAGGTCGCCCCGCCACCCTGTGGCCACGGGGAGAACTGCATGCTTCACGCGGGACAGCCGCCGTGCTCCAGAACAATGAGGTCTTAAGCCGGAGAGAATTTTTGAATCTATTACTGAGATGAGCACCTCCTAAAACGACTCTACGGTAGTTATGAATTAGACTGGAAATGGCCTGTTTTCATACAGTTAGCCACAAATGTTATTGGGGTAAAAGGGACCGATTCGTCTATTTCTGGATGCTTTGTTCCGCAGAACACAACGGCTAGAAGCCACCTCCAGGGCTTGTCCAGTCCGTCCCGCTGCCCTAAGAAAGGATGCCCTTCAACCAGTCCAGGAAAAATACGTGCTGCCATTTTCTGAAGAGTGTCTGGAGGGAATGTCATAATTTCCTGATAATGCACACCCATGTGAAGCTCGCGGAGTCTGAAAGGTTTCCCTGGAGTCAAACCCAAATGAATTCTTAATATTGCCAAGACCCCCAAAAATATGTGCAATCCCTTTTGAATCACATGATGTGAGTTCAAGTCCCAGGGCCAGCCCTTACTCGTTCTGGACCTTGTTGTTCTCATCCGTGAGGTGGGAAGGAGAGGAGTCATGCCTTACGGTCGTGAAAGTATCCGATGGCACAGTACCTGCAAAAGTATGTTGTGAGGCACAAAGTGCAGTGGAAATGCGGATCCTGGTTATTCTCAGCAGATGTTCCAAAGTGGCAGGAGTAATTTCAACAGGGGCAGGTCGCTCAAAATTAGGTCCTCAAACAACCTGGAGAAACAAAGAATGGGGCAGGCAGGACAGGGTTGGTAGACATTCATCATACCTTCCTGCTTACAGAGCATGCTGAGAGGGAGCCTACTTACAGCCCCAGCAAGCACTGACCTGTCCATTAGAATTTTAAGTCAGGCGTGATCCCCCTCACCCACACAATGCCAATGCAGGAGCATGGCTGGCAGGGGGCAGGGAGACCCCGGGGGCTCGGTGATAGAGAGCCTGTGTCTTTCAGGGAAAACATCTGTTGTGGATTTTCTGGAGTTCTGGTTTCAAATATTCCAGTCTAGTGCTCCCATAAGCACATATGTGTTTGCAGGGGCCTGGCAATCGGGGTTCAGGAAGCAGAGTCCCCAGAGGCCTGGGATCCAACATAATTCATCTCTGCCAGTGCCCTTTTGAAGCAGAGAAGATCAAAAAAGAAAGCTTTCATTGGGGTTTCCGAAATCCCAATCCTGAAGTATAAGGCTCTCACAGGTCCCCACCCTCTCCAGGGAGTCGAAGGATCACCTTTTGAGGGAACCCTGAACCCCAAACTGGATCCAGAATCCTCTGGAGTCTCTGCAGCAGGCCCCTGGGACCAGGATCAGAAAAGACCCCTACTTGGAGAGCCGGGACAGCTGGGGGCTCGGCGCCCTCTAGTGGAAGTCGGGGAGAAGACAGTCTGGAGAGGCGCAAAGTGAAACCCAAGGAGGCAAACCAAATGAGTGTTTTCTTTCCGCCGCTGCACAATTGCCAGCTCACATCTGCTTCCACGTTGACCGTCGGACGGACTCCGGTGCCTCCTACGAATCTGATCCAGGGAACGACCTTCAATTCATAACAAATCACAGAAACCTTGGAAATTTTTCTGAACAGCAGCTCTCTCCACCTCCAAGAAAAACAATGAAGTTGGGTTTTTGGGAAGCCTGAGTCCCTTGATGTGTTTCGCACATGGTTCTCTTGGTTCAGGGAACTTTCAAGTCTGGGCATCAAATCCAGGCACAGCCCTTTCAAACAGGAGGTCTGAAAACCGAGACAAATAGTGGCTGTTCTTTTTAAATCGCCATCACTTCATTTGCAAAGCATTTTGGTCTTTTTATTAGTCCCTTTAAAGTATAAAATCCATTCTGCCGCGCACACGCGCGTGCAGGAACTAGATTCCAGTAATGCTTTGAGCAGATAGAGACGCTCTGCCCTACTCTGGGGGCATGTACCGAGGGGCGCCTACATTTTCAGAGGAGTTAAAAAATGTCAGGAAAACAGAATTATTTAAGCACTAAATAAGAGTTATTAATATAGGGCTATCAATATACGTTTTGCACGGTTCATTTTTGTGTGATTTCAGATATTGAGGCAATCTATTAAGTGTAATAACAGTATGTGAATATAGATATTTGGCAGGAATATTAGGCCAAAATTACAAAATCAAAGACCACTGGGATTTAATTATTATCTTTTACTTGGTCCCTGAGCACTGTGCATCCTGCAGACACGTTATGCATATAATCTTATGTAATCTCTCCAACACCTCCATGAAGCGGGTATTCTTATTTCCGTGTTATTGTTAAGGAACTTAACAGAGCCTCTAAGTGACTGTGCTGGAAAAGGCTCTGCTCCCTCCTATCTGCTTTGCTGCCTCCTGTGTACATGCTGTAAATGCTAGCGGGAATAACCTGCTTCTCAACTACCTTAAACCAGAAGATGCTGACTGGGTGAAAAAAAATGTAAGGCAAATAGGATTTCAAGTAAGAAAAGTCAAACGAAAGGAAATGCCTAAAAGGAAGGAGTTGTGGCACCTACAGCAAAAGGTCTTCATGGCCCTAAACAGTGTCTCTAATCCAAATTACACAAATACACCTGGCACCTTGGAAATCAAAACCAAACTGTGCACAAAACAGTGGTAAGTACTCCCAGCAAGACACAACATCCAAATTTACCGAAGGCACAGCCTCTGAATAACAGATTTGAAAGCACAAATAGACGCTCCTTGCAAAAAGAAGACTTTGGCTCTTCTTTGGAGCACTTACTAAAACATTATAAATAATGTAAAAAAAAAAAAATTAAAATGATTAATTAATCTTAAACTTCACCTCTCCTAAATTAGATGCCTCCAGTCTAAGGGCCTGGCTGCTTGGTCTAAAAGGAATTTAGTTAGCATTTATAACCTGTCAGTGTAAATATCTTTTCAAGAGACACATATGATTATTTTAATTCAAGAAGCCAATTCAGCATTTATAAAAGGTAACTAAACCCGTCAGCATCCCCGTCCATTTTCTTTTTGCATTAATAAGACTGTGCTTTATAATTTAATTCTGAAGTGTGGAATTCAAGTGTGCTTAGATTAATAATAATTATGCACATATTAATATATAAGTTTACTTTATTGCAGAAGAATTAAAATAAGGAAACTTTATTCTAAAATTTAAGAGCAATGAAAATGATAAAGTTTAGTTAGACCTGATTGTTTCTTCCTTACCTCAGTGCCTCCCTAGGCCAAAGGGCCCAGACGGAGACTGGTTCTCTCTGTGTCCCCAAGCTAGCACAGCGCTTTATACATGGTAGGTGCTAAGTGTTTCTTCATTTGGCCTGGGCTGACAAGTGAGTTGCACGTTTGATCCCTAGAAAGGTTTCTAAATTTCACCAAGGACAAATGTACCTGCCATTCTTTAAAAGAATGCCAAGCTGAGGCTCCTACGTGGCTCAGTCAGCTGAGCATCCGACTTCAGCTCAGGTCGTGATCTTTAGTTCGTGAGTTCAAGCCCCGCGTCAGGCTCACTGCTGTCACAGACCCCACTTGAGATCCTCTGTCCCCCTCTCTCTCTGCCCCTTCCCTTCTTGTGCTCTCACTCAAAAATAAATGAACATGAAAAAAAAAAAGAATGGGAAGCTTATTACAACTGGGGCTTTTACTTACGGTTCAAACTACTCCACCCCCCCTACAGGACTAGAAGGGCTTTCAGAACCCCCCTGTCCTGGTCCCAGTGAGGTGACAGGCTTCCAGAGGTGAGGGTAGCTCTGACACCCCCATGTAGGCCTTCCCACTACAAACCGGTGCTCCTCTCTTATCCTGTGAAGCGGGGCCCCGGGGGTTGCCCACATCACAGAAAAGCAGCCTGTCAAGATAAGTGACAGTAGCTCTTCTCTGTCCACAATGGCCAACCAGCTGCCACATTCTCAGGGCAGAGCAGGCACACCCAACAAGCAGCACAATGGGCTTTGATTGTTGCCAGCACAGATGAGGTCAGAGCGTCTCCTCCTCAGCAGCTGGGAATTAGGAAAGGGGGGAAGATTAAAAGAAAAAGGAATTTGGAAAAAAATAAGGAAAAATCAAAAACTGGAATCCAATGCAGACGGTGGGGGATTCGTCTGAACTACTCTTAACCACACGCTCCAACTTGGCCCTGTGTTGTACTGCATCTCCCGCCTAGATTATCAGCCCCATGAAGACAAGAGCCGTTTTGGAAGTATGGTATTTCTCTGTGAAAAGACACTCCATGTATTTCTGACATGAGGAAAAAAATATATAGCAAGCTTCCTCGGAGAGAAAATGAGTGGAACATTGTCTTTCTCTAAGAAGCCGCATCATTTCTGTTTATCTTTTTGTCTTGCCAAAGATGTTAAATCAAAAACAAATGTTTCTAGAAGCAACTAACTGCCCAGAGCTCTGGTTTTCAAATGAATTAATCAAATCAGCTCTAAAATATGTTTGTTGCAAAGTGTGTGTTCCGCTTTATTAAGAGGGAGATTTCTATTTTAATTTTTTTAAATCTTTATTTATTTTTGAGAGAGAGAGCGCGCAGGTGTGCCTGAGTTGGGGAGGGGCAGAGAGAATAAGACAGAGGATCCGAAGCAGGCTCTGTGGTGACATCGCACCAACTCACCAAACATGAGCTCGGGATCTGAGCCGAAGTCGGACACTTAACTGACAGAGCCATCCAGGCGCCCCTAAGAGGGAGATTTCTGATAGAAATGTTTAATGAGTGGTTAAACAAGGTATGCATAAGGCTGGGCTGCCATAGGTAAACAATAAAGAAGTGCTATCAAAGGTCAAAATCTCTTTAAATCCTAATCCGATTCCTGTCAAGGAATACTAGATCCAGAAACATCTCCTTACCCAGAAAACCCCATTTTGCTTAGATTGCTGAAGTAATTCAAGCCCAGCCTCTGCTCTATCAATGAAATAAAAAAGTTAGGTAGAGCTAATTAATAGTGTAAAGTGTCACTTAAATTACTCTCAAGCATTCTCAATTACCTTAGAAGCAGCAATTGACAATCATTTAGTATATGAGATATGAATCAACTTTATCTAATTCATTAAAGTGGGTCCCCCAGAGCCCTGGCCAGCCCATACTTTGATAGCCTAGTTTAACTTACAGAACCATTTGTACTTTGAAAGAAACAGAATTGACTCTCCTTAAAAATTCCCTTCCACAAAATAAATAGGTAAAGTTTAAAAAAAAAAAAGGAGGGGGTGTGCCTGGGTGACTCAGTAGGTTAAGCATCTGACTCTTGACTTAGGCTCAGGTCATGATCTCAGTTTATGAGATTGAGCGGTGCTGGGAGCACAGAGCCTGCTTGGGATTCTCCCTCTTCCTCTCTCTTCCCCCCTGCCCCACTCACGCGCACTCTCTCTCTCTCTCAAAATAAATAGGTAAACTTAAAAAAAAAGTTCCCTTCCACATAGTCTGAGTACATTTTTACTATACTTTACAGTATCTCTACCTTCAAGGAAAAGACACCTGCATTATATGTGGTAGTGTGGAGTCTGACTTCTTTTCATTGTTCTGTGCAGCCCCCTTGCCTCCCTAAGACTCCATTCCTGGCTCTGTAAGACAAGGGCCGTGGGTCCCAGCTTCCTTTGCACTCTGGGTTCATGCTTCCCCTTGTTGCAGCCACCATCATGTGTCAAAATCAAACCCAACTGCTTTGTTGGGAGACCATCTAATCTCAAAAATCTCTCATGTCAAAATCTCAAAATGTCAAAAATTTTGGGGTGCCTGGATGGCTCCGTCAGTTAAGAGTCCAACTTCAGCTCAGGTCATGATCTCACAGTTTGTGAGTTCGAGCTCCACTCGGACTCTGTGCTGAGAGCTCAGAGCCTGGAACCTGCTTTAGATTCTGTGTCTCCCTCTCTCTCTGCCCACTCCCCCACTCATGCTGTGTCTCTCTCTTTCAAAAATAAACATTAAAATTTTTTTTTTTTTACAAATGTCAAAAATCTCTTGGGCAAATTAACACTCTAGAGGGAAAACATATCCGTGTTCCTGTCTGGGATTCTGATCCTAGGTATCAGTGTTTTGGGAGTGGGAGGGAAGAAGGGGATGCTGGGGGATCTGCTTAATCAAATGTTAAATTTTCCTTAACTGCTTCCTGTTTTCAGTGTGACACCCCAAATTGCCCCCCACTGGGCCTGGTATCTTGAAATCAGAAGCTCAATTTCCCCTGGGTACTAACTGCAGCTGCACTCATCACACCCTTGCACACGCCTCCTTCCTCCCACCTGTCTCCTTCAAAGTTAAGATAAGGGATGTTAACAGGCTGTGGGGAGTTGGGGGAGATGTGGGGATCTAATTACTCATTTAAGACATTCAATGAATCCTCCTCTTTCCAGTTCTACCCAAAGCATGGCGTCCTTTACTTTCAAGGCTTTCCAGGGTTCCTCAGCATGATCCGCCCCCATCCCCACCAAATGCTCTAAGTGCCAGCTCTATCCAGTTTGCTAAGTCAAATACAAATTTGTGGACACCTCTCATCTGCTGCCCCCTCCCCCCCACCCAGGGCCATACCTGTTTCATGGCTGTCATCTGGAGGGGGTGTGGAAGGAGAGCACATGCATGCACAGGTTCCATCTGGCTTGGTTTACACAGACATCCTCAGGATGGGATTCATTCATTCGGTTTGCCCCGGTCTCCTCTTTTCCCTCCTTGCCTTTTGCCAAGACCCACAGCTACTTCAACATCTGTCTTCTTCCTCACCAGGAGCCCCACTTGTGGGTCAACTCTTTCCATAGAGAGTGTTGTAGAGCTCTGGCCTTAGAGAAAGCCCTTGCTGCATTCTGGGTGCAGTTCATCTGGGGAGTTGGAGGGGTCAAATATTACTTCAGTTGAAATATTACCATGAGCATGAGGCCATGATCTTTTTCTCCTGCTTTCATTATGAAATGTTTTGTTTATATAAAGTGTGAAAAATAATCTTATAAACACTCATGTACTACGTGGATTTAACAGACATCAACATTTTGCCATCTTTGCTAGCAATCACTCTTTTACTGTTAATAAATCACTGTAGATATACAGTCATCCTGGTCCTATTCTTTTTCTCACTCTCCCTTCCCAGAAATAATCAGTGTTCTACAGTTGGCATGTGTAATTTTCATGTGCCTTAAGTTTCTCCCAACTTGTTTTCACTCAACATTTTGCTTTTTAGCTTATATAGGTACACACACACACACACTTTCATTTCTTACAGTTGCTATTTTCGTATTCTTTTTACAGGTTTTTTTTTTTTAATCCACAACTGATAGACAGTTGTTTCCATATTTTTCTTTTTATTTAAAGTGTTGCAGCAAACATCCTTGTATATTTACTTATTTCCTCTTTGCTTGTTTGAGAGTTTCTCTAGGTCGGATGTCGACACTGGAATTGTTTTGTAAGCCTTTGTTCAGCTGTGTGGGTATTGCCAAATTGCTCTCTAAAGCGATTTTATATCCCATCAGCAATGTTTTACTGGGCCCACATTTCCACACCCTGTGAAGCATCGATGTTCTCAAAGTTGGATTTTTTGTCAATCTGACATGGAAAATGGCAGGTCATTGTTTCGATTTGCATGTTCCCGGTTACTTTTCAGATTTCCTTTTCCGCGAATTGTTCATTGCCTTGGCCGATTTTTCTATCGGGTTGTCTTTTTTTCTTCCTGAGATGAGGGAGTCCATCAAATATTATCATTAATAACCCTTGGTCAACTGTACTGGCTACAAATATTCCCTCCTGGTCCATGGCTTATCACTTAGCTTTTCAATTTTTTTAAAGTTTATTTATTTTTGAGAGAGACAGAGAGAAAGCGTGAGCAGGGGAGGGGCAAAGAAAGGGAGACACAGAATCTGAAGGAAGCTCCAGGCTCTGAGCTGTCACCACAGAACCCAATATGGGACTCAAACCCACAAACTGTGAGATCACGACCTGAGCTGAAGGCAGACACTTTACCAAGTAAGACACCCAGGCATTCCATTATCTTAATGGTCTTTTTCTTGCAGAAAATTCTAACTTATAAAGGATGATATATTCTCTTATTTTTCTTCCCTTTAAAATATAATTTATTGTCAAATTTGCTTCCATACAACACCCAGTGCTCATCTCAGCAAGTTTTAAAGTCCTGCTTGTATTTAGGGCTTTAATATACCTGGTA
This sequence comes from Prionailurus viverrinus, assembly GCF_022837055.1. Classification (NCBI taxonomy): domain Eukaryota; kingdom Metazoa; phylum Chordata; class Mammalia; order Carnivora; family Felidae; genus Prionailurus; species Prionailurus viverrinus. Next base: position 38,407,002 of record NC_062566.1, on the reverse strand, counting down.
TTTATTTTAGTGTAATGTATGAAGAAGAAATCTAATTTTATATTTCTCCACATGCATGAACCAATTTCCCAAGCACATTTATTGAATAGTCTATTCTTGATGGCTGAAGTTTGTTTTTGTACTGAGGTGAAGTTCATATTAACAACGAACCATTTTAAAGTGTACAATTCAGCGGCATCTAGTGCATTCACAATGTTGTGTGGCAACAACCTCTCTGTAGTTTTACATTTTCATCACTCCAGAACATCCCATGTTCTTCAAGTAATCACTCTCCATATTCTTTTTCCCTAGCCCCTAGCACCACAACATTGCTTTCTGTCTCTATGGATTTGCCTCTGGTATTTCCTATACAAGGAACCACACAGAATGTGACCTTTTGTGTCTAGCTTCAAGATTCATCCATTTTGTAGCATATTTCAATACTTCATTCTTTTTCATGGCTGAACAATATTGCATTGTATAGGTATGCCATAATTTGTTTATCCATTCATCCCTTGGTAGACATTTGTGTTGCTTCCCCCATTTGGCCATCATGAGTAATGCTGCTGTGTTTGACTGAAATTTAACGCACCTTTGCAGATACAGGAGTTAGAATATGTAAAGCACTTACAATAGTGCCTGAAACTATATGGTAAAAATCATATGCTTTATTTACTATCCTTAGTATTCTTATTATTACATATTACATGGGTCTGTAATTAGTCTTTTTTGTTATATCTACCTATTACTATGAGAATATGACGTTTTAATTAAAATTATGGGTTCTTTAATAAGCTTTAAAATTTGAAAGAAAAAAAACACATCCTCTCTACTTGATCTTATTCTTCAAATTGAGTTGCCAGTTCTTGGCCTTTCATTTTCCATGTGAATGCTTGTAACAGCCTTTTAAGCTACACACACACACACACACACACACACAAAACCCAAAACAAAAAAAACCCACAATTAATGGAATGTTGATTAGAATCACACTGATTATATAGATAAGTTTGAACATTATTCTTCAATTAGTCTTATCATTCATGAACATTGTATAACTTTTAAGAAAATTTAAGACTTATTTCAATAGGGTTTTATAATTTTCTCCATGTCTTGCAAAGTTCTGATGAATTTCTTACGCAGCTTTGTTTCTATTTGAAGTAGTATTTTAAAGTTTACCTATTTCTTTATTTCCATTGCTTCTTATATTTTATTTCTTCTGAGTTCAACTTCCTTTCTCCTGAAGGTCATCCTTTAGTAATTTTTTTAAAAAGGACCTGAAAGTGAGAAATTCTTTTTCTTTGCTGAAGATGGTATTATTTAGTCCATACTGTTCAATGATAATATAGCTAATTAAACACAACTAGGCAGCCAATTGGTTTTCTCTCAAAAATATGTAAATACCCCTTGTCTCCAGATGATATTATGTTGAGAATTCTGTTGTCAGTCTAATTGTTGATCTCTTGTAATCTGTTTTGTTTTGTTTTTTCTGTTTTTCTCTGTGTTTGCATGGCTATAGTTTCAATCCAGTGTATGTTAGGTTTGGATTTATTTTTATTTATCCTGCTCTGGGCTCACTTTGTTTCCGGCATCTATCACATCTTATCTTTCATAAATTCTGGAACATATCAACAATTTCTCTATTCTCTCCTTCTAGGACTTGGATTAGAAGTATGGATTTTTCTTTCTATCCTCCATGTTGCCTATTTATATTTTCCATCTCTTTATTTCTATTGCATTCCAGGATATGAACTCAGTTCTATTTTCCAGTTCACCAATTCTTCAGCTATTTTTAATTTACTGTTGTGGCTGTTCATTGACTTTTTATTTCAATGGTATTTCTATCTCTAGAAGATCTATTTAGTTCTTATTCAAATTTGCCTCTTCTGTTTTTATAGCATCTCATTTTGAATCCTTTTAAAGTGTATCTATTTAACATTTTTTATTGGGTATTTCTTCTCCTAATTTCTTGGCAGTCTAATCCTGGCAGTAGCCTACTATCTTTCTGATATGACAAATTAACCCATGCAAATTAACCCATATGTCTAACATTTATAATCCTTTACCCAAAGCAAGGTCTTCAGCAAAATTTCAAGTGACGAGGCTAGCCAGCAGAATCTTCTGAGTGGGTGCCTGATTAGTGTATTTGGGTTGCTATAACAAAAATTCCATAAATTGGGTGGCTTATAAGCAACAGACATTTCTCATGGTTCTGGAGTCTGGTAAATTCAAGATCATGGTGCTAGTACATTGGGTGTCTGGGCAGAACCTATTTCTTCATAGACAAAACGGCGCCTTCTCTGTCTTTATGTGGTGGATGGGGATGAGGGCTCTCTCAGGGTCTCTTTTTTTAAATCAATTCTTTAAAAGTTTTTTTAAGTAATCTCTTTACCCAGTGTGAGGCTCAAACTCACAACCCCGAGACCAAGAGTCGCATGCTCTTCTGAATGAGCCAGCCAGGCGTCTCAGGGTCTCTTTTATAGAGGCACTAATTTCCTTCCTGAGGGCCCTATCCTCATAACCTACTCACTTCCTAAAGACCCCACCCCCTAAGACCATCCCTTCAGGGGTTAAAATGTTGGCACAGGAATTTTGGGGGACAGAAACGGTCAGTCCATGTAGTGCTATCTTACAGATGTTTGGTGTGGCATCGTGTGAGCTATGACTGCATCAAATACAGCCTAGATCCTCAGACAACTAAAGGGCACTGCTGAGGGTGTGCCTCTGAGAAAGAAGAGCAGGACTCCATCTTCACAGCAACAGCCTGGCTCCAGACATGGCCATTCGCCTTCACAGGTCACGTCAAGGCTCTCTTTTGGCACCCAGTTACCTGTGCTTTCCGCATCCAGACTCTTCTCACATACAAGTACTAGCAACAATATCTCGCCTACTTCAGTAGATTTTACTCTTTGTGGTTTAAAAAAAAAACCCCAAACCTCACTGATTATTTAAAATATACATTTAATGTCTATGGGGATTTTGTAAGAAAGAGGCAATAAAAAGTTCAAGTAACACAACTCCTGTCTCAAAAATAACAATTGTAAACTTAGTATTTTATCAATAACCAAATTCCTTAACAGTTACAGAAAGCTAGTTCTGGTCCAAAGGTCTTGTTTTCAAACAAAGAAACTGAGGTTGAGAGAGGTAAAATAATTTTTTCAGGGTTATTTTGATTTTTAAATTTATAGTACCATACAAATTCAATCTTGCTTTTTATTACGAGTGATAAAAGGGATAATTCAACAATACTCTTGCATAAGTAAAAGTTATAAGATGAGGAACACCTGGGTGGCTCAGTTGGTTAAGTATCTGACTTCAGCTCAGGTCATGATCTCATGGTTTGTGAGTTCAAGCCCCTCATCGGGCTCTATGCTGACAGCACAGAGTCTGGAGCCTGCTTTGGATTCTGTGTCTCCTTTCTCTCTGCCCCTCCCCCGCTTGCACTCTGTCTCAAAAGTAAACATTAAAAAAAAGTTATAAGACGAATAAACTGTAATAATGGGGGAGATTATTACAACAATGGGGTAATTTTATTTTATGTAGGTAGTTAATAGGTTGGGATACTTATTACTATTAGGAAATCAAAAGAAAATATATAATTGTGCAAGCTTCACTCTGCCTAGTTGGTTGCTTAACACTCATTCAGCTCAGTAGACTGTTATCTGAGATGAGTACAGGTAAATTGTTTGTTGTATTTAGGAGATAGCCATTGAGACTATGGAATGACATGAAGTTCTGTGTAATCAGGAATGGTAGAAAAAGATGAGAACTTGAAGGCTTACATGCTTTACTGAATGAATGGTAGGACATGTGGCCAGTCCTTAATTCTATTATGCAGTGCTCCCTTATATAGGCTTCCATATACAGAAAAAGAGTCATTCTTACTTTGATGGCCCCAAGTATTTGGGACTTAGTTCAACAGATGGAAGCCACAAGAAAACAGATTTATGCTGAATATAAGGACCTTCCAACTAGGGACTTTTATAATTCTAGGAATTTAAGTATAACTAAAATAAAGGCCTCTAACTGAATGGCCTCCAAAAAAAAATGAGTGATATTAAAATTCATCAACTTGACATAAAAGTAAGCATTACTGGGGGCGCCTGGGTGGCTCAGTCGGTTAAGCGTCCGACTTCGGCTCAGGTCATGATCTCATGGTTCGTGGGTTTGAACCCCGCATCAGGCTCTGTGCTGACAGCTTAGAGTCTAGAACCTACTTAGAATTCTGTGTCTCCCTCTCTCTCTGCTCCTCCCCCGCTCATGCTCTATCTCTCTCCTTCAAAAAAAAAATTTTTTTTTTAATTAAAAACAACAGTAAGCATTATTGGTGCTTCTTAAAGACCTGCATTATAATTCAACATTGATTGAGTCATTAATTTTAGGTAGAATGGGCAATATATTCTTATTCACCAGTCTAAGTCATGGGTAATCAGTCTTTATGGCCCTTACAAAACACTGTTTTCAATACCACCCATTCACCATCTGGATTGTAATAATAGTCATGCAAGATTTCCACTCTATGCATTTGGGGTCAATCCAAAAGGAGCATTTTCTAGATCTCTAAGCTTTAACCATAGGAATCTTTAGTGTGGGCAAGGAACTGTTTCCTGCAATGTATTTATGGTTAATAATTCCAGATGTATTAAAATGTCACAAAGACCTTACAACTATTTCAGAATTTCTCACGAGCATGGTTGCCTTAGCTTAGCTTAAAGAAACAAAAACTCTACTACTGCCATGACAGTTACTGATGTTCAAATAACCAGAGTCTACAAAATTTTTATTTAAAAAATAAAGAATTCTGTTAATCCTCTATTCATGTCACACACATACACCCTTTTTCTTAAACTATTTTTGAAAGTGTGTGTGAATCAACCTGAATTGAATGAAATAGGGAAGATTATATCAGAAGTGTCATAGTAGGTTAAGAATCTTTAACAGCACTCCTTGGGAAGGGAAATGGGCTCTGTTCAAGTGTGGCTTCTTAATTTAAACCATCAATAAGTGCTTGCCTAACTGATTTGCAGCAGCAGCCTCTGATGAAGCTAAAATGTTGTAGCTTCCATTCAGATTGCAATCTTCAAACACCTGCTCATTTGTTATGTTATTACTCTATAATATGACGTACTGTGCTTAAAAACATAATTTCCTTCTTGGTAAGGCCATCTGTTGTGATAAAGTACGTATCTTGGGCATTTCTTTCTGCTTCAGATATCAGTAGAACTCTCTAATGGTTTGAATATGGCAGAATAGCATGCATTTGATCTTTGTTCTGACTGTACATTAGAAAAGAGGCAAGTTTTATGTCCTATACCCAAAGTTTTTACTTCCTAATGTTTACACATCAAAAGCTATGTTTGCTAGCTAGTAAACTGCCACAATAATATTAGACCACATACAAGAATTCTCTAGGAAAAAATAAATTCAGACAAAGGGCCAACTTAGATTTTAAGTGTTACTATGGAAAATGCTTGTGTTACTACTGTTAGGCCTTAAACATAGATGAGGAGAAAATACATAGATAATCTTGGGATAAAGGTGTGAGGTTCTAAAAGAAACCTAAAAAGCTAACATTGGCCATGTTTATTCAAAATTGACACAGGCATCCTTGTTTCTAGGAAAAATGAAGAGGAAGAAGTAGAGATAAAAGAAGGAGAATGGTAGGTGCTGGAGCCTAATTTTAGCTCCTATCTCACCATAAGGTCGTGGGTAAATCATTTAGTGTCTCATTTCTACTCCACCTGTAGGATTCACTATATAGTATAATGTCAAGATTGATGGACTTGTTCTGTAAAGGGTCAGAGAGCAACTATTTTAGGTTTTGTCAGCCATACTGCCTCTGTCACAACTATCCAACTCTGTCACTGTAGAATGGGAACTGCCATAACCAAGACAAATGAATGCGCGTGGTTGTGTTCCAATAAAACTTTATTTGCAAGAACATATTGTTTGGCCCCTGGGTTGTAGTACACCAGACGTCAGTATAAAATCTACTTAATGAAGAGAGTTTGATAATAGAGAGGTACCATGAAAAGAAGTAAAATGATGTATAAAAAAAAGGGAAGAGGTATAAAGCTTAAATGATGGTCAAGGGGAAAAGTGGCTTGTCTGAGGGGAAAAAAAGAAAGGTGTAAGGTAAATGTTTTCTACGAAAACAAACCCAAAGACCAAGATCTGAAATCTACTTTTGATGAAAATTATCATGGAATTTAAACCACACCTGGGATGTTTTAAGCATTATAGTCAATCTCTAAGGAAGCCACTTGGTCATTCTTCAAGTTAAAAAACAAACAAAACACTGAAGAACTAAATCCTCTTTATGAAGTGTTTACTATTATCCTAGTGGATATTATCAAACTAGAGGATCATGTTAGCTTATTTCTTTACTATTTGAATTATTTTCCCACTAGAGGTCAATCCTAAAAACTATTCATCCACCGGATATTTAATTAATATACAAGGGGGACAGAAATCATGATGTTGTTCTAATCTGCATTTCTTCCCCCAGAGTTTTTATAAATCTTTTTTAAAAAATATTTATTTTGGGGCGCCTGGGTGGCGCAGTCGGTTAAGCGTCCGACTTCAGCCAGGTCACGATCTCGTGGTCCGTGAGTTCGAGCCCCGCGTCGGGCTCTGGGCTGATGGCTCAGAGCCTGGAGCCTGTTTCTGATTCTGTGTCTCCCTCTCTCTCTGCCCCTCCCCCGTTCATGCTCTGTCTCTCTCTATCCCAAAAATAAATAAACGTTGAAAAAAAAATATTTATTTTGAGAGAGAGAGAGAGAGAGAGAGAGAAAATGTGCACGCACGTGAGCCAGGGGTGGGGGTGGGGAGGTGGAGAGGGAGGGGCAGAGAGAGAGAAAAGAGCCTGAAGCAGGGCTTTGGGATCGATCTCAACACCATGAGATTATGACCTGAGCCGAAATAGAGTCCAATGTCTAACTGACTGAGCCACCCAGGTGCCCCTTCATAAATCTTTATGATGCACCACCCCATGGTAACATTTCAGTCTCCTGTATGTCAACATCGATTACTTTGAACATTGTATCAAAACAATTTTCCAGCGTAACTATAAAATGGAACAGTGGCATGGTCTGAAGTAGAAGAAAATTCAGTTGCTCCTCCTATAGTTTATTTCTAAAATTCAGAAAGCAACTTTAATAAATAGATAATTTTGAGGGTATACAGATCTACATTGTCTTATCTGAAACTCTTTGGCCAGATGTGTTTCAGAATACAAAGGTTTTTAAGTTTTAGAAAGACAATATGCTTCATATATCTCCAGTGAAATCTGGAGCCATACCCCATAATCAAATATATTAAATTTGCTACAGCCCAACTCATTTATACCAAATATAATAAATGCCAAAATTAGTCTCCTGTCAGTTCAAGTTCAGAACTTTCTGTCAAATATCTTTACCTCAAATTTATGCAAACCTTTTTAGTTTCCAGAACTTTTTAAAAATTTGGTAAGGGATGGTGGGTCTGTTGTATATAAAAACCAACCAAACAAAAAGCCTTTCTAAGGGTTTTTTCAGCTCAATGTTAAGTATTTGAATGATATAGCCTTGTAACTCAAAATACTTTCAAGCATGAATCCAAGAATAAGCCGAAATTCTTCCTATAGGCACAATTACCAAGGAAAATGTGTTCCCTCTCTGCTCCAGTGAGTTTCCATTTCTTTTCAGAACCAACACATACATGCATTAAACCCAATTTCATCACTATTAGTGGACATTCTGGCAGTCATTTACAACCAAAAGGACCTGTACCTCAAGGATAGATGATCTGTGATATGAATAATCTCCTATTCTTCAAGCATCTTTGGTTTTCTCCTCAGTAGAAAGATGGTTCTTATAGCTCTGGTAGTAACTACAGCTCTCTATTTTAATTGGCACTGATATTTGTAGAACTCTTCTTTAATTGTTTCCAGTCTAGAACATTAATTTTTAGTCCTGGCTGTGCCTTAGAAATGCATGTGGAACACTTAAAAATACAGATGGAGGCAGCACCAGATCAATACACTTAGAGGCCTAAAGGGCCAATTAAAAAAAAAAAAGTGTCCTCTCGCATACATAATTGAAAATCATGAAACACATGTAAGTAAATTCACCCTAGATCAGATGTTCACATGAAGCTTTGGTCTACACATCTACGCAATTTTTCTTTCTTATTTTGATGCCCCTACTTTGCGACAGTACACAACCATGCACCTGTTCTTCCTATTGACTAATTCAGTACCGGGATAGCCTTCAGATTTGTAGTCTCTCCCAGGAAGGGAATAGAAGGAGGGTAGAGGAGAGGAACAGACCTGGTAGAAGCCTCCCAGACTATCATGCAACCTAAGAAAGGTTCTGCAAGGCCATTGAAAAGTCTTCAAGCCAGTCAGCTATCAGAGGAATTCCTGTCTCCCAGGAATGGACCTGCCCTCGTACCCTTGCCTTGCACCGTCAGTAACTAATAGAAACCACAGAAGGCACAGCCCCAGTGCAAAAGCAGCCCAGGATTGCAAAGTGGAGGAGCTGGGCCCTCGTCAAATACATTCTCTGTATTCTCCGCCCCCACCCCCAATTGAAGACCTGTGCCAGAGATCTCCAGGGTGGTAAAGGGACTCAGTACCTTTCAGCAAAGCCTTTCCCTAACTAGCATTTTTTAAGTGCTCCCTAACTATTAATTTAACTTCTCCCTATGACAGGACTGGAAGAGGAAAAGGGAAAGATAAAGTAGAATAAATGTTATTTGAACATTTAACACAAACCCACAAAGTTTTCACCCTTGTAAACAATGCACCAAACGTTTTATTTCTTTCAGTTCCTACACAAGTAAATGACTCTGAAAGCATTTTTAAAAATACAAAAGACATCACACTTTACCAATGAATTATTTCGGTCTCAGGGGATTAAATCAAATTAAAATGTTACATATATTTGACAGTTTATTTCTATGCCAACTGAGATGGTGAATTTATAATATTTCTATGAATTCTTTTAGTTCAATGTTTTTTGTACATGCCATCAGTACAATATGATTTACTTAAATATTTAGGACATTGTCAATAGCTGTGATTCATATGAGACATATAATCAGATATCTCGAATTCCTGATTAAGTCTGCTTTAAAGACACAGAATACGAGCACATTTGCTGTGAAATTCTGTTTATAATGCTCCATTTAATAAATTGCAATTAACCACTGATGCAGAAATTCTGTTTAAGGCTGGAAGTTTTATACATGACACTTTCCTTCACAGAAAAAAAAAAGATGTTGAAAAGGCAAAGACCACCATTCCATATCAGAGATCAAATATTTAGGGCATTAGTTATTATATCCTCTTTCTAGAGTCTACAGTAAACAATAACTAAAAAGATTTAAGGCTGGTCTTTAAAAACATAAAGATAGTAGAAACTTTACCACACATCAACAAAAACAGAGCAAACCAAGTATATCCACATCTTCATTCCATCATGAATTTAGTGATTTGAAATAAATGCCATGTAAAAACCAGAAGCAAATGTAACTATTCATTCAAGGAAATTAAATACTTCTAAGCATTAAAAAAATTTTTTTTAATGTTTATTTATGTGTGTGTGTGTGTGTGTGTGTGTGTGTGAGAGAGAGAGAGAGAGAGAGAGAGAGAGAGAGAGAGACAGACAAAGTGCAAGCAGGGGAGGGGCAGAGAGAGAGGGAGACACAGAATCTAAAGCAGGTTCCAGGCTCCAGCTTTCAGCACAGAGCCTGACGTGCGGCTTGAACGCATGAGCTGCAAGATCATCACCAGAGCCGAAGTCAGATGTTTCTAAGCATTTTTAAAAAAGCTTTTGTAGGCAGTATATCTCTGGTCAGCGTAAGTGAGGTGTGGAAACGACAAAAATATTACTGTGCCGAACAGATTCTCACAGGCTTGCTCCCTCAAAAGACACACTGACCAGTTATTTTCTACAGTGTTCTTATATATGCCTTATTTTACTTATATACACAATTAACTTTTTCATTCTTTCTGTAAGTATTTAAAATACATTTCAAACTATGCATTAAGTATTAATTTATGATGCCCTTAAAAATCTTTCAATTTATTAAAAAACAATCTCTAAGAATATAGAAATATTGAGCTTTTCAGATTTCTGAGTCTTGAAAAACTTAAAGTACAATATTTTCATGCATCAAGTTATAATTGTGCCATTTAAGTTCCTCTTGAAAGAGCATGTAAATAATTTCAAAAGTTTCATGAATGCTACGTTACAGAGCGGACCACAGATATTTTAAGATTTGATTTTCCATATGCATTTATACTGTAATGCAAGGAAGAAAAGTAAGCACCAAAGGAAAACATGTTTTATTAGGAGAAAAATAACATGAAAAGAAAATAGGAAACATGTCATTTCTTCCTTCACTGGCTTTTCTTCAGTCAATTACCTGGCTGCCCCAAAATATTATCTCAGTTCAATTATTGAATAAATTACCCCTAAATAAAATACCCAGTATCTGTCCAAAGGTTTGTCCAAAACCTCCTAAAGAACAATAGTCATTCAAAGCTCTTTTCTTATTCTTCAACAAGAACTTTAATTAAAAACAAGCCCAGTGCCCTTTGTTTCACAATTTAAACATTAATGGAAATTTCATTCTGGGTTTAAAGTGATATTTCTTTGAGGGTCTGACTCATTTGAGTGGCAGTGCAGAAAAGTGAATTGCTGACAACACAGGGTTACAAAATTAGAGTCAAAAGTAAAGGGAAAAAATGGAAAATCCAACACTATCCTGGAAAATAATTCTAAAACTACAGTATAGCTTGAAAAATTCTCTTTAGCAAGATAAAAAAGAGTGATTTATAGACAAGACTGATGGTTGGTTTTTCTCCCAGTAGCAGCCCCCTGGGATCTGTGACTAAAATGGTGTCTGGGGCCTGAGAAGTTTCAGTGATGATTGCTTCATCAATTTTTGCTGGTGTCTCATTGACTGTGCATCACCAATGGCATTACATACTCTCTGTAAAATAAAATATTTGTTATGAATGGTAAAGACAAGTACGGGCTCATGTGAAGGAGAAAGGTCTAAAATCAAGAACTGAAGCTCTCCACACAGGTCCGACAGCAGAGGATAAGAATACACAATCCAAACAGGCAATGCAAAATAAGACGCTTCTGCTCCATTAAGCCTGCAATATATTATTTTAAGCTTACATATCCATCCAGAGTTATAACTGGAAGATCTTTTGAGAGAAATAATGGGTATTATTATAACAGATTAAAAAAATCTTTCAGCTAAAAAATTAAGGGCCATTCTTTAAAATAAATTGTTTACCTCTGCTGTGGCGTTGTCCTGCAGATAAATGTGCCGGGAGCCATGACTGGCACTGTCTTTTTTGTGGAACAGACTCTGCTCCTGTTTCAAAAGAAACAATGACAGAAGAAAAATTATTCTGGGGAAGAAAAAAAATCCCAACTTTTAATTGCATGCTTAAATGTAAACTCTATTTTATAACAAGTAGACTAATGAAATAGACCTATTCAGGTATGATAAATACTAAATCATTTTGGTACAAGGCTAGTGGTTCCGTATGTGTGAGCTGTTAGAATTTATGAAATCGGATGACTACACAACTATCTGTATAAAATAATGACTTTCTACAGGCTATGATAAATAGCCTACAGAAACAGCACTTGTTAACTCACCACATCTGACAAATCAAAAAATCCTTCCTTCATTTCCTTGGCTGATAGATAAAATTCTTATATAATGTAAAACACACTGAGTCAATTTTCACCACGGATGTGAAAGAAGAGTGATAACCCAGGAGCCTGTAATATATATGCAGAGTGACACAGTCTTTCCTAGTCTGAAAACTATGTTTCATATACCAAGAGGCTCTTTCGATTTTGACACTCTACAAGGAGGCAAGGCTGAAAAACAAAATGGTACTGTTTCGCAATTTCTTTTATCTGTGAGCTTCTATGAAAAGAAAACATAAATTAAAGGATAAAAGTACCTACATCTCTAACTACTAAATTTTATGATAAATAGTTTTCAGATGGTTTTAATAATAGAGAGAACATCATTACTGCTTAGAAGAAAATACATACTCTAGTAGTTACCATCTTAGATGGTTTTAATAATAGAGAGAACATCATTACTGCTTAGAAGAAAATACATACTCTAGTAGTTACCATTCTTAGAATGACAATTTGTGGTGTTTTTTTAAGGGGTGAAAATAAATTTACAATATATCATATATAATAAAAATTATACATTTCAAAGTGAGTCTGAGAACTAAGCAAAAGGTGAGGGCATCAATTCTGCTAATTACTTGCTATGTAATTAAAAAGTTCTTTCTTGGAAAATGATGGGACAGAAAGACATGAAAGTATTATATACTTAAATTGTATTAGTATTTTGTAAGTGCCAACTATAATAAAACATGAGTGTTTCAGATAAAATATTTATAATAATCTAATTTATAAAAACCTAAAAAAGGTAATCTTTCCAGAAGCATCTAAGATTACAGCAAACATAGTTATTCATATGACATTAGAAAAAATATTCTATTTACTAATGCTTTATTCTGCCAAAAAGGAAGTATCAACATCCTAATTCTTTCATTGAACAGAATTGATATTTCACTCAACACAATCAAGGACTGTCAAAAAAATACAGTACACAAATAAGTGATTATAACACATCTTTCCTTATACTTCACGTTATTATTATAATAGTATCATCATCATCATCCTCACCATGATCCTTCAAACACTCTGTGTTGTTAACTGTAAAAGAGAGCCAGAAAGCACTGGTTTCCACTCACTTAACAAATTCTTGGCTCTGAACATGCAACTCATTTATTCTTACCTTGACTGAAATTTTTAGCAGGTTTCCATGGACACTTGGAGGAGACACAAAATCTTCAAATGGACACTGCCAGTCTATGCACATATGGCCTAGGATTTCAACTTCCTTTATACACAACACTCTCCTGTTTTGCAAAAGGAAACAAAACATACAAGTGGTGATAAAGACAATTAGTCTAATATTTTGCTCTGCTGGATGGCAGACATGGAACTAGCTCAGTAAACAATATAACCTGGCACTTAAAAAAAAAAAAAAAGGTACGCTTCCTATTAAAAAAAAGTCTAGGTAGGTAGCTGTCAAATAAAGAGCAAATACGGCCCCTACCAACCAACATAGCAGACATTCAAAAATTCCCCTTCTGCCAATCTTGCAAAATTCAGAAAAGTGTAATTTTTTAAAAACTGACCGAAATACTAAAATCATCTTTAAAACACATAAGGAACAGGCTGTACTCTCATCCAGGAAGCAATAAAGGCAGAAGCTCCTGAAAAAGGTTTCACTTGGAAAATTATTAATTGCTCTTTACTGTCAATCATCTGTGCCTTCCAGTCAAGAAAGAATGTGCAGGAAATGTCAGAAACCTCAAATGTCAGCAAAGTTTCACTTTAGGCCTATTAATAAATATCAGGTTTGAACACTTTAACACTAATGTACTGTATCACAGAGTGAGTATCCCATTTTACTCAATAGCAAAAAAAAAAAAAATTTAAAAAAAGAAAAAGAAAAAAAGAAAAATCATAGAGTCCTTAAAGGCCATCTACATTGATTTCCCAGTGTGTGATTCAGATTAATTACTGACAGAACCATACTTGATTCTAAAGTTTCCATTACAGAGAGCATGATTAGGAAAGTAGAGGAACAGTTAATTCTACAAATATTCAGGGTGCTGGAAAAACAAGAAAGATACGGTTTCTGCCTGAGAGGTACTCATAGGTTAGAAGACAAATAAACACGTAAATATATATCTCAGCACAGTTAGATGAGTGCAATAGCAGTGTGGAAAATTCTTCTGGAGCACAAAAGAGAGGGACTGATTATGTGGGTAAAGTATGTGGCGTAAAAGCTGATTTTTATTTTATTTATTTTTTTTATGCTTATTCATTTTTGAAAGACAGAAAGAGACAGAGCACAAGCAGGGGTGGGGCGGAGAGAGAGGGGGACACAGAATCTGAAGCAGGCTCCAGGCTCGGAGCTGTCAGCACAGAGCCCGATGTGGGGCTGGAACTCATGAACCATGAGATCATTACCTGAGCCGAAGTCGGACGTTCAACTGACTGAGCCACCCAGGCGCCCCTAAAAGCTGATTTTTGAAAGAAAGGAGTTCTCTACGTGGAAAAGGAAAATGATAGTCTAGACAAATGGAACAGATCACTGACATAAACAGCAGTACAAGAAAGGGAAGGTTTATTTGAGGAATGTTGAGGTCTGTAGATGGATGGACATACACAGAGGTGAGAAAATTAGTGCCAGATCTTACAGAATTTTTTGTGTTAAAAAATTTTTTTTCCATTTAAATAAATTTTAACTTTAACCTACAGGCAAGGGGAACTTTCATGATAAAGTTTCCTATTTTAGAGTCATGGATCTAGTGGCCAAGGGAGGAGAGGTGGGGTAGACAAAGGAAAAAGTTACTACAATACTCCCACCAGGAAACAGAATGTCAGTGAAGGCAGCAGCTGTGAGAAGGGAAGAGAGCAAGCTAGATTCCAGATGCTTAGAAGGTAAAGATGAATGAACTAGGTAACCAATGGAGGGTGGGAATGAAAATAAACCCCCAGCACTGTATTTTTAAGCAGAGGAACTACTGTGATTTGGGTCTGACTTGGGACTGTGTTGTGCTTTGTAGGAAGTTCAGCATCCGAAGTCCCAGCCTTGGTAGGGCCCTCCGATCATTGTGACATCCTTCCACACCCCTTCATATTCCAAACAGTCTCTAGAAAGTGGATTACACTTCCCCCCACCTCCTGCCCCAGAAGAGAATCACAAGAGCTAAGTGTTACAGATAACTATTACAAATCACTGTGTCAAATACAAATTCATCATTCCCACTGTCTTTAAACTCCTTCCTCTCTTGACCAGGCCAATAACATTAGTGTTCTCCTGCCACTCTAAATCTCCTTCATTCTCTTCCTCTTGCTCCACATTTACCATTCTCTTCCTCTTGCTCCAACCCCCTCGGTACCTAAGCCCCAAACCAGAAGGTCATCTTTTATTCCCTTCTCTTCTATATTTAATCAGTCACCAAGCTCTGGTCTCTCAAGGCTGCTCCTTCTATCTGTCTTGATTCTTTTAGTTTAGACCTCACCACCTCCTATCAGGGTAACTGCCACAATCTCTATGGTACACAGAATTCTAAAATGGTCCCCACGATTCTGCGTATAGTATATGTGGGTTTATCGACTGGTATAACCCTCACAACTATTAATATGATGGATTTCAACCCCAAGTTTAGGTTTTATTATAAGGCACAGGTGATTTTAAGAAAAAGTTTGGTCTGCGTGGGTGTGATCTGACCACAAGGTCCCTTTAAATCTGGGTCAGAGACTGAGAATCCAGAGCGCAGTTGCTGGGCTGAAGATGCAGAAAGCCACATGGCCAAAATGAGGGTAGGCTCTAGATGGTAATAGCAGGTGCCTAGCTGACAGAGATCTAGGAAACTGGGGTATTAGTCCTACAAGTACAGGGAAGTGAATCCTGCCAACAACATTAAATGAGCTTAGCAGTGGATCCTTTCCACTTCCTTCCTTCAGGAAGGAAGCCTTATGCCTTGATTTCAGCCTGTGAGACCCTGAGCAGAGAGCCCAGACATGCCATCGCTGACTCCAGACCCAGGGAAATTGTGAGATAGTAAATTTGTGTTGTTTTAAGGTGCTAATTCTACGGTAATTTTCTGTGCAACAATAGAAAACTAACCAGTCTCTAACTGGTCTCCCTGTCTCCATTCTGATCCTTCTCCAATTCAGCATTCAAACTGCTGCCAGAGATTCTTCTAAACTGCAAACTTCATCATATTAGTCCTTGTGTACAAGTCGCAATGGGAATTTAAAAAAGACATGTGTGTACAATGTGCATATACCTTTATGTGAAAAGCTGGGTCAATGAGCAATAAAATGTCTATACTTTTTAAAAAATTAATACTCTTCCATCACATTAATGATAAAATCTATACCCTTCAGACGTCATGAGCAGACACCTATGGCTTATTTCATCTCCCAGTGATTCCCTACAAACATCCTACAATCCAGCCATTTCACATGATCTTATTTTTCCAAGTGCCATATTTTCATGTTTTATGCTTCTGATTGCCTGCTGTTTACCTATATGAAAAATCCATATTCCACAAGACACAGCTCAAGTACCTTCTCCCTAACACCTTCCCCATAACACCTTGGTTCTCACCTTACTGGACTGAGAGGTTTTCCTGTCTTCAGAGTCTCTATTTATCACTTTATCTTAGCCTCTAGCACACTGTGAGACCACTGATGTTTAGGTCCCTCTTTTAGAGGAGGAACGGACAGAGATACAACTTTTATCTGTGTCCCTATTTCTGTTAGACACTGCTAGTGTAATGGTCTGAATGTTTACCTCCTCACCCAAATCATACATGGAATCCTAACTCCACTGTGATGGCATTTAGAGTTGGAGCCTTTGGGAGGTGATTAGGTCATGAGGGCGGAGCCCTCAGCATTGGTATCAGTGCCATTATAAAAGAGGCCTGAGAAAACACCCTCACCCCTTTTGCCATGTGAGGACATAGCAAGAAGACAGCCATCTATGAACCAGGAAGTGAGCCCTCACCACACACAGAATCCGCTGGCACCTTGATCTTGGACTTCCCAGCCTCCAGAATGGAGTGAAATAATTGTTTGTAGTTTAAGTCACCTATCTATAGTATTTTTGTTATAGCAGCCAACACAGACTAACACAGATGGTTAAAAAAAAAAAAAAGTCTGTTTGGAGAACAATTTCCTAATGAAGATTACTAAAATAAAATACTAAGCTGGAATTAGGATTAATGAGTGGAGATATAGCCTAATAAATTTGGATCATGAGAACTCATATTTTTTCCTAAAAACTGATAAGAAAAAAAATGAGACCAAATTTTGGATGAATTTCAGTATGAAAAAATTAAAAGCCCTTTATATTGGAAAACTCAAAAAATAATCATGAAAATATTAATAATACATTGGGTAAAAAGGGATAATATTAACTTACAAAATGCTATTTCAATTCAGTAAGAAAAAAACAAAAAATGAGAAAGGATATGAAAAAGCAATTCATAGAATAGAAAATATACATAGATGATGAATATATTAAAATGTTCATACTCATTAGCAATCAAACAAGTGCTAATTAAAACAAAGAATTATTTTCTGCCCATTAAGTTAGCAAAACCCAAAAAGTTTAAATGAGAACACTAGTCTTAGGAAAACAGACAAAATAAAGTGCATTCTCTTGTACTGTTAGTTGTATGTAAAAAAAAAAAAAAAAACAATTACAACTGTTCTGACAAAACAACTTGGCAATAGACAGGGCCTCAAAAACCTTCACAATTTTTAAATCAGCAATCGCATTGATTATAACTTATCCTAAGAAAATAATTACAGACTTAGCTGCAAGAAGACTCAGCTGCAAAGATGTGCTTATAATAATACAGTATTCAGAAGGAAAAAACTGGTTATCAAATAGTAAGGTAGCATTTGAAAAACTTATAGTATAGCCATAAATACAATATTGTATAGTCATTAGAAATCATGTTGTCAAAGAATATCTAATGGTTTGGGAAGATGATCATAATACATTGTTAGGTGAACAACCTAAGTTAGTTACATATACATAATATATTTTTTGTACATAGTTTTTACAAAATATGTATAATGTAAAAATGAGATATACCAGCTGGCTGGTGGGATTGCTGGTAAAGGCTATTTTTAGGGGCTATCATAATTTATGATTCAAACCAGGACATTTTTAAGAATGAAAGGGATAGCTACTAAAAATTTCATTGGGACGAAAGTACAGACCAGTTCTGTTCTAGACAAACCATAATTACGGTTACTTTATTTCCATCCTTTAAATTATTGTCTTTATCAGGGGTGGGCAAACTATGCTGTGAGCCAAATCAAGGTGAAGCTAAGTACCTGGGAAATAGTATAGCCCTTAAAGCCTAAATATTTGCTATCTGTCCCTTAAAGAAAGTCTGTTGATTCCTGATCTGTATCAAATATAATGAATAAGCATAACTCTAGCAATAAAAGAGTTATTTTTTAAAACACCAATTTTAGACAAAATGCCATTTTTAAGTAAGCATTAAAGGTAAAACAGATCAGCATAATGATAATTACTTCAATCAAAGAAATTCCTGCTAGAGTCTTCTAAAGCTACAAGGAGACTAAGTCACTGTACTGGTCAGGAATATTTTACTAACTGCCTCCCAAAAAGCTCTGTGAGCGACCAGATTTAAAATTACTATGATTTTTCATTTTACTTGAAGAAAAACCAAGTATATAATGTGCACAGTAATAGTCCCCAAAAATGCCTAAATCAAACAAGTTTTAAAGTATTAAGTATTGGGGAGGAGGGGAAGATGGCGGCGTAGGAGGACGCTGGGCTCACCGCGCGTCCTGCTGATCACTTAGATTCCACCTACACCTGCCTAAATAACCCAGAAAACCGCCAGAGGATTACCAGAACAGAGTCTCTGGAGCCAAGCGCAGACGAGAGGCCCACGGAAGAGGGTAGGAAGGGCGGAGAGGCGGTGCGCGCTCCACGGACTGGCGGGAGAGAGCCGGGGCGGAGGGGCGGCTCGCCGGCCAAGCAGAGCCCCCGAGTCTGGCTGGCAAAAGCGGAGGGGCCTGACGGACTGTGTTCCGACAGCAAGCGCGACTTAGCGTCTGGGAGGACATAAGTTAGCAGCTCTGCTCGGAAAGCGGGAAGGCTGGAGGACAAAGGGAGGGAGAGCTGCTGAGCCCCCGGACGACAGAGCTCAGTTTGGTGGGGAACAAAGGCGCTCGCCAGCGCCATCTCCCCCGCCCATCCCCCAGCCAAAATCCCAAAGGGAACCGGTTCCTGCCAGGGAAATTGCTCGCTCCGCGCAAACACCCAACTCTGTGCTTCTGCTGAGCCAAACCTCCGGCAGCGGATCTGACTCCCTCCCGCTGCCACAGGGCCCCTCCTGAAGTGGATCACCTAAGGAGAAGCGAGCTAAGCCCGCCCCTCCTGCCCCTGTGCACCTTGCCTACCCACCCCAGCTAATACGCCAGATCCCCAGCATCACAAGCCTGGCAGTGTGCAAGTAGCCCAGACGGGCCACGCCAACCCACAGTGAATCCCGCCCCTAGGAGAGGGGAAGAGAAGGCACACACCAGTCTGACTGTGGCCCCAGGGGTGGGCTGGGGGCAGACATCAGGTCTGACTGCGGCCCCGCCCACCAACTCCAGTTATACACCACAGCACAGGGGAAGTGCCCTGCAGGTCCTCACCACACCAGGGACTATCCAAAATGACCAAGCGGAAGAATTCCCCTCAGAAGAATCTCCAGGAAATAACAACAGCTAATGAGCTGATCAAAAAGGATTTAAATAATATAACAGAAAGTGAATTTAGAATAATAGTCATAAAATTAATCGCTGGGCTTGAAAACAGTATACAGGACAGCAGAGAATCTCTTGCTACAGAGATCAAGGGACTAAGGAACAGTCACGAGGAGCTGAAAAATGCTTTAAATGAAATGCAGAACAAAATGGAAACCACCACGGCTCGGATTGAAGAGGCAGAAGAGAGAATAGGTGAACTAGAAGATAAAGTTATGGAAAAAGAGGAAGCTGAGAAAAAGAGAGATAAAAAAATCCAGGAGTATGAGGGGAAAATTAGGGAACTAAGTGATACACTAAAAAGAAATAATATACGCATAATTGGTATCCCAGAGGAAGAAGAGAGAGAGAAAGGTGCTGAAGGGGTATTTGAAGAAATAATAGCTGAAAACTTCCCTGAATTGGGGAAGGAAAAAGGCATTGAAATCCAAGAGGCACAGAGAACTCCCTTCAGACGTAACTTGAATCGATCTTCTGCACGACATATCATAGTGAAACTGGCAAAATACAAGGATAAAGAGAACATTCTGAAAGCAGCAAGGAGTAAACGTGCCCTCACATATAAAGGGAGACCTATAAGACTCGTGACTGATCTCTCTTTTGAAACTTGGCAGGCCAGAAAGAATTGGCATGAGATTTTCAGGGTGCTAGACAGAAAAAATATGCAGCCTAGAATCCTTTATCCAGCAAGTCTGTCATTTAGAATAGAAGGAGAGATAAAGGTCTTCCCAAACAAACAAAAACTGAAGGAATTTGTCACCACTAAACCAGCCCTACAAGAGATCCTAAGGGGGACCCTGTGAGACAAAGTCCCAGAGACATCACTACAAGCATAAAACATACAGACATCACAATGATTCTAAACCCATATCTTTCTATAATAACACTGAATGTAAATGGATTAAATGCGCCAACCGAAAGACATAGGGTATCAGAATAGATAAAAAAACAAGACCCATCTATTTGCTGTCTACAAGAGACTCATTTTAGACCTGAGGACACCTTCAGATTGAGAGTGAGGGGATGGAGAACTATTTACCATGCTACTGAAAGCCAAAAGAAAGCTGGAGTAGCCATACTTATATCAGACAAACTAGACTTTAAATTAAAGGCTGTAACAAGAGATGAAGAAGGACATTATATAATAGTTACAGGGTCTATCCATCAGGAAGTGCTAACAATTATAAATGTCTATGCGCCGAATACCGGAGCCCCCAAATATATAAAACAATTACTCATAAACATAAGCAACCTTATCGATAAGAATGTGGTAATTGCAGGGGACTTTAACACCCCACTTACAGAAATGGATAGATCATCTAGACACACAGTCAATAAAGAAACAAGGGCCCTGAATGAGACACTGGATCAGATGGACTTGACAGATATATTTAGAACTCTGCATCCCAAAGCAACAGAATATACTTTCTTCTCGAGTGCACATGGAACATTCTCCAAGATAGATCATATACTGGGTCACAAAACAGCCCTTCATAAGTTTACCAGAATTGAAATAATACCATGCATACTTTCAGACCACAATGCTATGAAGCTTGAAATCAACCACAGAAAAAAGTCTGGAAAACCTCCAAAAGCATGGAGGTTAAAGAACACCCTACTAACGAATGAGTGGGTAAACCAGGCAATTAGAGAAGAAATTAAAAAATATATGGAAACAAATGAAAATGAAAATACAACAATCCAAACGCTTTGGGACGCAGCGAAGGCAGTCCTGAGAGGAAAATACATTGCCATCCAGGCCTATCTCAAGAAACAAGAAAAATCCCAAATACAAAATCTAACAGCACACCTAAAGGAAGTAGAAGCAGAACAGCAAAGGCAGCCTAAACCCAGCAGAAGAAGAGAAATAATAAAGATCAGAGCAGAAATAAACAATATAGAATCTAAAAAAACTGTAGAGCAGATCAACGAAACCAAGAGTTGGTTTTTTGAAAAAATAAACAAAATTGACAAACCTCTAGCCAGGCTTCTCAAAAAGAAAAGGGAGATGACCCAAATAGATAAAATCATGAATGAAAATGGAATTATTACAACCAATCCCTCAGAGATACAAACAATTATCAGGGAATACTATGAAAAATTATATGCCAACAAATTGGACAACCTGGAAGAAATGGACAAATTCCTGAACACCCACACTCTTCCAAAACTCAATCAGGAGGAAATAGAAAGCTTGAACAGACCCATAACCAGCGAAGAAATTGAATCGGTTATCAAAAATCTCCCAACAAATAAGAGTCCAGGACCAGATGGCTTCCCAGGGGAGTTCTACCAGACGTCTCAAGCAGAGATAATACCTATCCTTCTCAAGCTATTCCAAGAAATAGAAAGGGAAGGAAAACTTCCAGACTCATTCTATGAAGCCAGTATTACTTTGATTCCTAAACCAGACAGAGACCCAGTAAAAAAAGAGAACTACAGGCCAATATCCCTGATGAATATGGATGCAAAAATTCTCAATAAGATACTAGCAAATCGAATTCAACGGCATATAAAAAGAATTATTCACCATGATCAAGTGGGATTCATTCCTGGGATGCAGGGCTGGTTCAACATTCGCAAATCAATCAACGTGATACATCACATTAACAAAAAAAAAGAGAAGAACCATATGATCCTGTCAATCGATGCAGAAAAGGCCTTTGACAAAATCCAGCACCCTTTCTTAATAAAAACCCTTGAGAAAGTCGGGATAGAAGGAACATACTTAAAGACCATAAAAGCCATTTATGAAAAGCCCACAGCTAACATCATCCTCAACGGGGAAAAACTGAGAGCTTTTTCCCTGAGATCAGGAACACGACAGGGATGCCCACTCTCACCGCTGTTGTTTAACATAGTGCTGGAAGTTCTAGCATCAGCAATCAGACAACAAAAGGAAATCAAAGGCATCAAAATTGGCAAAGATGAAGTCAAGCTTTCGCTTTTTGCAGATGACATGATATTATACATGGAAAATCCGATAGACTCCACTAAAAGTCTGCTAGAACTGATACAGGAATTCAGCAAAGTTGCAGGATACAAAATCAATGTACAGAAATCAGTTGCATTCTTATACACTAACAATGAAGCAACAGAAAGACAAATAAAGAAACTGATCCCATTCACAATTGCACCAAGAAGCATAGAATACCTAGGAATAAATCTAACCAAAGATGTAAAGGATCTATATGCTGAAAACTATAGAAAGCTTATGAAGGTAATTGAAGAAGATTTAAAGAAATGGAAAGACATTCCCTGCTCATGGATTGGAAAAATATTGTCAAAATGTCACTACTACCCAAAGCTATCTACACATTCAATGCAATCCAATCAAAATTGCACCAGCATTCTTCTCGAAACTAGAACAAGCCATCCTAAAATTCATATGGAACCACAAAAGGCCCCGAATAGCCAAAGGAATTTTGAAGAAGAAGACCAAAGCAGGAGGCATCACAATCCCAGACTTTAGCCTCTACTACAAAGCTGTAATCATCAAGACAGCATGGTATTGGCACCAAAACAGACACATAGACCAATGGAATAGAATAGAAACCCCAGAACTAGACCCACAAACGTATGGCCAACTCATCTTTGACAAAGCAGGAAAGAACATCCAATGGAAAAAAGACAGCCTCTTTAACAAATGGTGCTGGGAGAACTGGACAGCAACATGCAGAAGGTTGAAACTAGACCACTTTCTCACACCATTCACAAAAATAAACTCAAAATGGATAAAGGACCTAAATGTGAGACAGGAAACCATCAAAACCTTAGAGGAGAAAGCAGGAAAAGAACTCTCTGACCTCAGCCGTAGCAATCTCTTACTCGACACATCCCCAAAGGCAAGGGAATTAAAAGCAAAAGTGAATTACTGGGACCTTATGAAGATAAAAAGCTTCTGCACAGCAAAAGAAACAACCAACAAAACTAAAAGGCAACCAACGGAATGGGAAAAGATATTTGCAAATGACATATCAGACAAAGGGCTAGTATCTAAAATCTATAAAGAGCTCACCAAACTCCACACCCGAAAAACAAATAACCCAGTGAAGAAATGGGCAGAAAACATGAATAGACACTTCTCTAAAGAAGACATCCAGATGGCCAACAGGCACATGAAAAGATGTTCAGCGTCGCTCCTTATCAGGGAAATACAAATCAAAACCACACTCAGGTATCACCTCACGCCAGTCAGAGTGGCCAAAATGAACAAATCAGGAGACTATAGATGCTGGAGAGGATGTGGAGAAACGGGAACCCTCTTGCACTGTTGGTGGGAATGCAAATTGGTGCAGCCGCTCTGGAAAGCAGTGTGGAGGTTCCTCAGAAAATTAAAAATAGACCTACCCTATGACCCAGCAATAGCACTGCTAGGAATTTATCCAAGGGATACAGGAGTACTGATGCATAGGGGCACTTGTACCCCAATGTTCATAGCAGCACTCTCAACAATAGCCAAATTATGGAAAGAGCCTAAATGTCCATCAACTGATGAATGGATAAAGAAATTGTGGTTTATATACACAATGGAATATTACGTGGCAATGAGAAAAAATGAAATATGGCCTTTTGTAGCAACATGGATGGAACTGGAGAGTGTGATGCTAAGTGAAATAAGCCATACAGAGAAAGACAGATACCATATGGTTTCACTCTTATGTGGATCCTGAGAAACTTAACAGGAACCCATGGGGGAGGGGAAGGAAAAAAAAAAAAAAAGAGGTTAGAGTGGGAGAGAGCCAAAGCATAAGAGACTGTTAAAAACTGAGAACAAACTGAGGGTTGATGGGGGGTGGGAGGGAGGGGAGGGTGGGTGATGGGTATTGAGGAGGGCACCTTTTGGGATGAGCACTGGGTGTTGTATGGAAACCAATTGGTCAATAAATTTCATATATATATATAAAAAAAATAAAAAAAATAAAATTGATGAGGATGGCTTAAAAAATAAATAAATAAAGTATTAAGTATTACCAGAAACAACCCCTCAAAAAACCCCTGATTTCCATTACCTAGTAATGAATTACATAAAAGATACACAATTTTAAAATGAATTACCACACTGCCATTGAAGCTAAGTACAATATATGATACAAACAAACATTGTTTTTGGCCTAATAAATGGACACACTATAAAATTGTGGGCATAAAAAATAAGTGATTACTTGTCCAATCAGTAAAAAATGCTTTTTAGATTGTTCTGTGAATATTTTTACTTTATGGACACACCATACAACTAGTTGACTCACTGAAAAAGCTCATGGTTTAAGTCAAAATCCTGTCATGTTAGTCTTACTTACTCTCCTTCCCATTCAAATATATTTCAATGTAATAAAGAATCTAATTCAGATTTCTGTCTACTGTAACTACCCTAGCTTGGTCCTATGAAATACACAACTAAGAAAGTTTTGAAGATTATTAATATATACTAGCCATTTTGGAGTAAGTGATGTAGGATAAATCTCAGGAAAATAAACGTACTGTGGTCCAAGTTCTTACATTTGGAAAAATTATCTACCACTCCCAAAATACTTAGAAAAAATTGGAAAAAAACACACAGAAGTAATACCATCCTTAAAAAAGGTGTTCTCATCATCTAAAATAAAACCTACTAAGAAAAAATGATTCATGAATTCAGCTTCCATAGCTGGATTTACAATTCACATGTAACATATGACTGCTATACATATGGAGTCCATTCTAGACTCCATCTCTCAGTAGTGGTGTAACTGGGATACACGCTGACCCTCAGTTTCAACATCTCCAAAATGAGAGGGTTGGAACAGACAACCTCAAAGGACCCATCTAGAGTGTATCTTTGTGATTCACTGACAATGAACATCTTGTAATTTAAGTATAGTTCTCCAAACCCTCTGCCACGATAGTTTTCAAAATTCTTATCATCTATATAGTTTGCATTTGAAAAAATATCACTTGAAGTTAATACCTATTTGTAACCATAAGGATTGTCTTCTTGCTTCCAGAAATAGCACAGTGGCATCGATAAGTCTCTCCTTCTAACCTTTTAACATGATTCTGAAAAGAAAACAAGACTCAAGATTTGCGTAGTACATGCATCCAAATAGTATTTCCAATACTGTGTATTAGTTTATTATAGTAACAGTGCTAGTTAGGAAAAAGAATTATTAGAAAGAAAAACACAATATTGGCACATGAAACTAGAAAAATATTCATAGCACATTTATAAATTAACTTCAACTGTGCCTTAAATGACAAATCTGTATTAAATACTTACTAAGTGATCTTCTGATAAAATATACCTCATTCTGTGATAACTCAGCAGTTTAAAAATATCTACCGGAAATAATCACACATTTTCATTAACGGAATATAATCTATGCAAATATAAAAGTGTGACATTAACATTACAGGGGTTCTTAACCTTGGGTCCAAGGAAGGACCTGGAAGGTCTATGAACCCTCTAAAATAGACTATAAAGTTTTGAAAATGTGGTTTTGCAACTTTTTTCAAAGGATGGTTCGTATTTTTCATCAGATTTTTTCAAGTGGTCTGTGACCCTTCTCAAAGGTGAAGAATCACTGATTTACAGAGAGATAAATATACCACAATAATAAAATTCCAAGAGAACTGATATTTAATGTTTTTGAATTATGTGGTCTTATAGATTAAACATGCATGAAAAGCCAATGTATACACCAAATTATATTCTTGATAAAAAAGAAAATATTATGTCAATATTAACACAAACATGAAGAATTTCTAAGATTTCAAATAGCTGGCACAATTTATTGCTAAAGACAATTAACAAGCATAAATAATTCAAGTATAAATAGCACATTAAAATACATTTATTTTCATTTCAACTATCTCCAAACTATTGTGGTTTGAATTGGCACACATTAAAAACAGTTATTTTTTATAGCTAATGCTAATGAAATATCATTGACATTATCTATAATGCACGATTAAAGATCAGATGATATAATGTATATGAAACTACAGAACATAAACATACCTAATAAACAAGACCATAACATTTATAACCAAGAATACAACATCAATATTATTAAAAGGATAACCTAATAATAATCACAAGCAGAGAAAGCACATTTGTTATTATTTCAATGCTTAAATACACATTTTTAGAAAATCCTTGGTTCAGTTATTCCTTGACAGTTATGAAAAGCCATGAACAAAGATGAATCCCCAAAGAAACAGGATCTCATCTTCAGAATGAGTCTCAGAGACAAGTGGAATTTAAGTCACTTGTTTCACATCCTGCCTGTGAGAATTAGCCAAAATCTTTCAATATTTATACCTTAAATTCTATAAAAAAGAAAAATGGGAAATGAATATAACAATTCAATACACTTATTTTCAGCTTTGAAATTTAAATGTTAAAATATTTAGATTTGAGATGCAATGTAAAAGAAATACTACCCACTTCCCATTTTGTATGCACTTTCATTAGTTTATCAGGGTATTGTGCTTTGAACCACTGAAAGCCTTTAAAGGGCAATGTATCACCACACTACACTACCAGAAACTATTTTAAGCACTACTAAAATCCACTACACTCTGAGATTCAGATTAAGATATTCAGTCACTGATGGCAGCAGAAGAATAGATTTACAATATTTAGCAAAAGCATTCAAGATTTTCAAGTAAATTCTAAGGAAATAATATATGAAAAAACAATATTTATAAGGATGTTTATCATAGAATTATTAGTGTTAGTAAAATAACAGAAGCATCTTTAATCCCAACAACTTGGAATGATCAAATACACACTAGAAGGTTACCTCAATAGATGGTAATGCAAGAATTAAGAGTGAAGCATTTCTATGAACATGGAAAAATGTAATTAAAACAAAAAAGCAACAGACATCATTTTAAATATCATATAGTCACAAGTATGTGAACACAAGTATGTGAAATAATATTCACAATATTTAATATGTGAATATTAAATAAAAACTGGCCATATATATATATGTGTGTGTGCATATATACATACATGTGTGCATGTATATATATACATATATATATATATATATATATATATGCGCATGTGTGAACAGTATCTTAGGAGAATAAGGGTGAAGCAGAAAAGTATATCCTATGAAAACACAGTGTATGATTTAGTAATTTTGAAAGCTTAGTGAAAAAATACAGAGCAATACTCAAGAGAAAAAGAAAATGGGGTAAATGAAAAGATTCCCAAATAAATTATTTAGAATGTATCCATATTATAGTAAGAGGGCTAGGAGGGAATAATTTTACACTCCAGTGTTCTTTAATATTTACCCCGATAACAAGTTTTGTTATACTTGGTCCTTGAAGGACTGAAGTTTTCATTTCTTTTGTATATCCAGCACAGTCTAGATAATCAATAAATACTTCATACCTAAGTGATTACAGCAAGATAGGCAA
The DNA here is from genome assembly GCF_022837055.1 of Prionailurus viverrinus. Lineage (NCBI taxonomy): Eukaryota > Metazoa > Chordata > Mammalia > Carnivora > Felidae > Prionailurus > Prionailurus viverrinus. The sequence continues at coordinate 38,379,178 of NC_062566.1, read as the reverse complement.
GGGATCAAACAGCCTAAATTTAACTATCCATGCCTACTCCTGTCACCTATGGAAAAAATTAGCAAGTCCTCTAATTAATGTACAATCATTTTAGTTTTTCCAGTAACTACAATAATATATTAAACTTTAAAATGTTGTCTGATATAACAAAAACTAATAAATCAGAGATATATTTAGCTAAAATAATAAAAGTTACTTGAATTTTGTGCTTCTAGACATGCAGTTGAAAAAAGGGAAATCAAAAGGTTACTAACGTAAAGAACTAAACAAAAGGTAAACAATAAGAAAAAAATGTAAACAAGTTATACAATTTCCCAAAAGACTCATAAAATTGCAATATATCCAAGAAAATTAAAAATCGTTACTTTTACCTAAGAAGGAAGGGTAATTATTAGTGATGATTTAAGACAGAATCTTGATTAGTTATTGTGCTTGGTTCTCAGAAATTGTACATGCGGTGACATTTTTGCCAACCCTCAATTATCTAGGCACAAGAAGAGTCTGTCAGCTACAGTTTTAGGCTGATCTTTGGGTGTCATTTTTTCTTCTTTAAAGTGCTTGTATTAAATAAGCATTCAATTACTTCTTTTGGTAACGACAATTTAAAAAATATATAATCCAACTGAACAGTTATACGTTAGCAGTTTCACTCTCTTCAAATGTATGACACATTAAATGTAAGTTTATATTTTGGTTTCAATTTCGGGGAGAAGGATGAAAACTGCTAGATAAGATGCTGTTAAGTCAAATCAAACATTTCTATCATTTATCATAAGAAATCAAACTGCAATTTACTTCGAAAATTAACTATGAGGGTACTAATTTCAAAATGATAGTTTATAATTATTTTGTTCTCACTAAGATAACAAATCCTCTTTAAAAACTTAAAAGCTTAAAAAGGATTGTTTTTTAAAACTAAAGATAGCTATAAATTCAAGGGACACATAAATAATTTGCCTAATTACACGTTCAACTTTTATTTATGTTAAGTAAAACTAATAATTGTGAAATAAGCATAATCAACAAGGAGATTCAAGTTTTGAAAAGTAAAAATGCCAAGGGCTGATATTTATGTAACATCATTATAAAATGATTGCTATTTGTCCAGCAAGAGTACTGAGAGGTTAAAAAAAAGAAAAAAAGAGATTAAGGGCACACGTTCTCAAAATTCATGTCTCAATGCTTCTTTGAGGTCTAAGGACAGACCAACAGCAACTTGTATTTCAATTATTAAAACATAAGCCCCAGTTAGCAGCCCCATAAATTGAGTAAATTGGGGTGCTGTGTGAAACATAGTTAGGTCATTCCATCATCAGGACTCACAGATAGAAAGAACACATAACAGATTGGACATAAGAATTGTTCTTATTTTTCTGATTTACCTGAAAGTACATGAATACCATAAGAAAAGATAAAACTTTCAAAATGATAGTAAAATTGTCTGCCTCTGAACTCAATATAAGTTTTTCACCAACTAAAAAAAGAAGAGAGTTAATTTCCTACATCCTTTAATATTTCATATTAATCTCTTATTCCTGTACAGTATTATCAGGGATACCACCATTCTAATTTGTAGTTGAGCCAGTACAATAAGTTGAGAGAGAGGTGAGAGTTGTAAAGAAAACTTAATTAAAATGAACAATCAATCTAAATAAATCAAAGACAGTCAATTAATACCACAGTTTGTTTTGATTTTTAAGGATGAAATCAAGTAGTAGCATAGGAAACATTTACTCCTGTATTTCCAGTTCTTGCTGTGTAGGCAGAAAAAGAAAGAAAATAAAGTTAGAAGCATGCAGGAAGATAAAATGTATCAACATACAATAAAAACCAAAGGCTAAGAACAATGGAGAGTCATTTTACTTTGAAGTCAAAGTAGGAAAATATTAATAAATTTTTTTTTGCGGGGTGGGGGAATCCAGTCAAGGGAGAAAAGCAATTTACATATGTATATATTATTTAAAAGCAGTAAAGTTAAAACTAAAATAAAAACCAAAAAAAATCCACCTTAAAACATTTTTAAGGTTTAAAAAGATTATAATTATACATAATCTTTTTTCTTCTTTCCTCCAGCTTCTGTTTACCTGAATAAATCTAGATTTACAGAGTAGTCCAAATAAATTAATTTGGCTGGGAGAAAAGGAAGCAGTGGGATTCCTATAATTAGCTATAAAGCAGGAGACCAAATTTAACAGTGTTAACTAAATGAGCTACCACACAAACAGTAATAAAGCCTAAGACTTCTTTTAACGCTTTGCTTTCTGCACAAAAAAGCTTTGTTCCTGTGCAGAAAAAAAAAAATGACGTTATTCCCATTTAAAACATTATGCTAAAACAAAAAAATAAATAAACAATAAAATTCTACTCTACAAACCATGTTCCCTGTATAATCCTTACAAGAAGTTCATGAATCAGGAACTTTAAGAACCACCCATGGAATCCTCGTCCTAGAAATCTTTAATATTAAATTTTACCCGTGACCATGAAGAACAGAATTTATACCTCAAATAAATCGTAGCCCTCGGATTCCTGTCTTTCATATGGGCGAATGATGCCATCCTCGTGGATGAAACGAGGGGGTCGGAGCCTGGACACTTCCTCAGTTGACTCTGCTGCCCTGTAAAGGCAGCAGAATAAGCACAAAAAATATGTGAGAATCTTTCAAAATAATACAAATATATATGTATATTAAATACTGTACCACATTCCATATTGTACCAATATTTGATAGAAAGAGTGATTTTAAATAACCCGGTCCATTATTATGCGACAAGTATTATAAACAAGTCTGTCCGACTTCAATTCCCCCCCCCCCCCACCTTTTCTTAAAGAAAAGAAAATATCAAAATAACAAAGGCAGGGACTAACTTGTCCACTCTTTGTATCCTCAACATCTAGAACAGGGCCTGGCATATAGTAGATACTAATAAACATTTGTTGAACACAAGAGAAACTGAACCATAAAAACTGTCTCCTCTTACTCCCTTCTGGCGGCACTCCACCTTGTGAATCTGTAAGCGCTTTCAGTCAGAATTTAACACTCTTAAGAGCAGGCAAAGTATTTAACTTATTTATGTATTCCTAGCAACCATAAGTCCATAGACACATGCCTTGTACATGGTATGTACTTAATTACCTCTGAATCCCTTGGAAGGTGCTGCTGGCCATATCTATGATTCCACCTGTTGGACGAGCCACAGCACCCACAAGTCCTTTTCCAATTCCTTTAAAGAATCCAGCAGCTCCTTCCTTTTTGGCACCTTCATAAAACCAAGGACAATGAATGTATAAAGACACTTTAAAATAAGCAAGTTTGAACTCAAAATATCCTGAGGCAAATACTGAAATGTTTTACCTAGGAATCTTCTACATTTTGGCTTGCTAAAGAAGTTGAATTTAATCATAAAATGTAAAAAACAGTGGTTTTCCAAGTGTGTTAAAAATACCAATTATTAGGCCCCACCCCACACCTACTGAGTCAGAAAGCGAGGCCCAGTGATCAGTGTTTTAACACGCTGTCTGGGTCATCCTGAGTGGTGCTCAAGTTTTACAACCACTGCTTCTTAGACCCAAGAATCTAAGGTTTAAGAAATGACCAGAAATTTTTCTTTTTTGATTCTACCCTCAAGAGATTTTTCAAGCAGTGTTACTTTTTTTTTCAAATAAAAGAACATTACTGAATTATAATTCACTTACCATATAATTCACATACCCATGGCAGTATACAAATTAAATGCTTTTGGGTATAGGAGAGTTGTGCAACCATCGCCACAATCAATTTTAGAAAATTTGTATCATCTCGAACATAAACCCCATGACTATTAGCAATCATTCGCCATTTCCCCCAACCTGTCCTCAACTGATCCTGTGCAATTTAACTCCTTCCTCCCTGCCCCCCAGACTTAGGCAATCACTAATCTACTTTCCATCTCTATGGATTTGCCTATTCTGGACATTTCCTACAAATGCAATCAAACAATATGTGGTCTTTTGTGACTGGTTTTTTTTTTTTTTTTTCATTTAGCAACATGTTTTCAGGGTTCATTCATCTTCTACTTGTAACAGCACTTGATTTCCTTTCACAGCTGGATACCATCCCATTGTAGAGATATACCACATTTTAATTATGAAATTGCTGACAGACATTTAGGTTGCTACCACCTTCTGGCTATTATGTTCTATGAACACTTATACATAAGTTTTTGAGTGAACACATGTTTTCAATTCCCTTAGGTATATACCTAGAAGTGGAGTTGCTGTCACACACATTAACGCTGTGTTTAAATCCAGGTGCCCCAGCACCATTTGTTGAAATGGGTATTCTTTATGGAATTACCTTGGCACCCTTGTTGAAGATCAACTGGCCACAAATGTAAGGATTTATTTCTAGAATCTCAAGTCTATTCCATTGATCTATGTCCATCCATATGCCAGTACCACATTGTCTTAGTTACTGTACTTTTATGGTAAGTTTTTAAGTTGGATAGTGTAAGTTCTCCAACTCTGATCTTTTTCAAGATTGTTGTGACTATATTGGGTCACCTGAATTCACATACACATTTTACCAGCAGCTTGTCAATTTCTGCAAAGAAGCCAACTGGGATTTTGACTGGGACTGCAATTAATAAAGTACCTTTTTAATAGGATAAAAAAAGATCTATTGCTATTGAGGATCGAAAGGAACCCAGTTGAACTATGGTCCCGCTGAAAATAACATTCAAAGTCTGAATCGTAATCTATTACTTAATGTCTCTACTTTCTGAAGAAAGTATATTCATTTAAAACCAATTTAAAACTATGAGCATAAAATCAGAAATTCTCTCAATTAAATAACTAGTAGCAATAACATCTGTTATGCTTATTATGTATCAATTCTTCAGACTTTGTACAGGAAGGAGACATTCTCAACCTACCTTCCACAGGTTTTGTTATTATCCCAGTCACTCCACCAACAACTCCCTGAAAGAGATTATCAATCATAAAGTCAAACCTGAATGGAAGGTGCTTAAGCCAACCACTAGAGGTCTCCACCTACACACTAGAAATAACTTTTTTTCAAAAAAATGAGGACTTATTTGATAATGTGAACATGTGGCTAAGTGAGCACTACAATTTTTTAAATATTACATAACAGAAAATTTTAAATAAAAGCACCTTGTACAAGTAAAATTCTATAACAGGAAGAATTAGAAAAGCAGGCAAAAAGATCCTACATCTGGCTCTGGCACCAATTTAGCTCTATAACCACGGGCAATTGATTCAATCTCTTTAAGCCTCAGTTTCCACACCAGTAAAATGAATGAGTTGAGCCAATTAATCCCTAAGATCTAATTACAAATTTTAATGAAATAACTTTTTAATTTAGTGGAAGTGTGGAAAACTGAAAATGAAAGGACCTCTGAAGGACAGCAGATAGCCTAAGAAGTAAAGTACTTTATCTTACACAGCACACAACACTATAAATCACTGGTACAAACACGTTACAATTACAAGTTAAGAACAGTAATACGTTTGTACATTCTTAATACTTGTCAAGTAATGGTAGTAAATAAAACTACCTGTATGTTACACAAATGCAAAGAAAGAGAACTGAAGTATACCCACTGTTTAAAAAATCAGATACTTCTGGGAAGAGAGGAGGGTGATCAAACAGAACTTTACAGAGTTACCTATATTTCCATTATTTATTAAATAATGTTACCTGTATAATTAAGCAATATTCGTAATTACCTGTATAATTTTTAAAGTACTGAAAAGCAGTGAAAAGCAGTCCCTGGTTTACAAAAACTTAACTTATATACTTCCCCTGCCACAAAAATGGTCAACTGATGATGACCTAAACAACTCCCCCTCCCTCTCGTTACCATCATTGACCATATTTCTCTCTGCTTTACTTCCTCCTCTTCCAGAAGAGAGCTAATCTGCCATCATCCTAGAGTTTTGACTTCAGCCCGAGTGCCAAACGAAGTCTGGGATTTGGGGGAAAGATGTGACGGTGGTATCAGCAAAGGACAGCGCACAAGGAAACAGCAAAACCCACGGTTTTTCACTACTGCTGTTGTGACAGACTTATACTCACAAGGAATATGCCAAGTTTCAAACAACCAGCTTCGAGTACATATTCTAAAGTATATACAGAAGTTCAGGACTTCTTGAAGACTCAGTATGAGACTCACACGCAGGAAGCCCTTTCCTCCTCTGGCCAGGCTGTCTCCAAAATCTTTAGGCTGTCGACCCATCTCTTCTCTTCTTTTCTGCTGATATTCCTTGTCCATTGTAATTGCTGCCAAACCTTTCCCAACAGAACCAGTGATGCGAGATACAACTCCTGCTGCACCACCTATCAAAAGACCCGGACAAGTAAGTCACATTGCTTCTTCAAAGAGCAGCTACCCCCAAAATCAAGAGCACACTGTATACACTGTACGTTAGCCAACTTGACAACAAATTATATTAAAATAAATAAACAAATAAATAAATAAACAAACAAACAAACAAACAGCATTACCACAATACACAGCACACCTCTGCTTTAAACAGGTGCATCAAATTCTGTCTCAAATACAAACACACAGAAATGTATTTTTTATCATTTCCTGCTCATTAAGAAAAGGAATCAAACTATTTATTTATTTTTTTCAACTTTTTTTATTTATTTTTGGGACAGAGAGAGACAGAGCATGAACGGGGGGAGGGGCAGAGAGAGAGGGAGACACAGAATCGGAAACAGGCTCCAGGCTCTGAGCTGTCAGCACAGAGCCTGACGCGGGGCTCGAACTCACAGACCGCGAGATCGTGACCTGGCTGAAGTCGGACGCTTAACTGACTGCGCCACCCAGGCGCCCCGGAATCAAACTATTTAAAGTATACTGATTCTCCAGAATTTTTCTGTAAACCTAAAACTGTTCTAAAAGATACATTATTGTTTCTCTTCAAAAAAGTACATTGAATCAACACTACAAAGACATATAAACAAACCCAGGAAGTCTACGGTTAAACTGTTTTCCATTCAAGAATAAGGGAACACATCTTTTAAACAGAATTATTAGAAAACTGTTACCTCTTTTATTAAATATAATCATTTGTTTTTATAGACAATGAATATTAGAATAACTATTATAAAAAATACATATATTTACATACACAACTATGTGATACATACCTACAGTGTGTCCAAAGAGACTTCTGACTCCAATCACTAATCCCTCAGCAAATTCTTCAGGGCCTTGAACAGCACCCTGGCCAAAAAATGAATAAATGAACAGTTTGCTATTTAAAATTTAAATAAGCTCAAGATTTGTGATCTAGTATTTCAGGGTTTCCATGAAGATACAGAATCTGTAAAGACCCATAAACACTGTGATGTCACAGTTTTCCCCCTCTAATGCAAATACTGACAGCACACCTACTGGGTACGAAGACACCTTCAGCCCACATGGTTTCAGTCAACTCTTCTGAGATAACAAAAACCAAACAAATAAAACATTTGCTTCAATCACAATCTGAAGTTACCAGCTGCATTGGTAGCAAGACTAAGAGCCCACAGTTTTGATTCTTTTGTTTTCCCATGTATTCTCTCTGCTTTGTCCTGCTAAACTCCTGGGTCCCTTAAATAGGTTAGAGGAAAGCTTGAATACAAAACAAAGTGGGCTTTTCATAGCTCATGAGTCTTTCCATAGTGGCGAAACAGCCCTGAAATGGTGTGAACCTACCTAGCATTCTTCCTTGCAACTACATGAAATCTTGGAAGCTGTGGGCACGTTTTAATGCCTAGACATCGGAAGCACTGAATTAATTCTGAAACAACCTTTTAATGTCATCTCAAGTAATTTGAAGTAAAAATATGACATTAACGTATTTTTGTTATTTGAATATGATTCAGTTCCCAGATACAATTAAAATACAAATGATCTGGGGTGCCTGGGTGGTGCAGTCGGTTAAGCGTCCGACTTCAGCCAGGTCACGATCTCGCGGTCCGTGAGTTCGAGCCCCGCGTCGGGCTCTGGGCTGATGGCTCGGAGCCTGGAGCCTGTTTCCGATCCTGTGTCTCCCTCTCTCTCTGCCCCTCCCCTGTTCATGCTCTGTCTCTCTCTGTCCCAAAAATAAATAAACATTGAAAAAAAATTTAAAAAAAAATACAAATGATTTGTCATAAAGAACAGAGTATCATTTTCTGTACCTATACTTAAATATAAGATCAATACCTGGAAGGGTTCATAGAATAAAGCTTCAACTCCTTCAGACAGGCCTCTAATTAATCCAAATGGGTTTCCAAGCACATCTAAGCCCAATACGAGGACATACATCTGTTTCAAGAACTAAAGGGAAAAAAGATAAATTAAGTCCTTTACTACTGGTGTAAGAAAGAGTATCATGATGCCTTGGGAAAAAAGGAGAGTGCTACCTAAATTAGGTTGTTAAAGGAAAGCTATGCAGAATAACCACCACTATATCCATTAACCGATCTTTCACTATGTGCCAGGCATTATGCTGGTACTTTACAACTGCTTTCAATTTGGATAGACTGGCTTAAGGCAGTCTGCCAGTTAGCAGCTATGTAACCTTGGACAAGTCAATTAGTCTCTATAGGCCTCAGTTTTCTCATCTAAAAAATGGAAGGAGGATGACACTGACCTTGCATGGCTGAGCATGCATATTAAATGAATATACAATTCAAAAATACTTATTTTTAATATGTTAGTATCACTGTTACTATGAAACTAGATTGGGAAATAATTAATAATCAAAAGAAAAAACAAATTAAAGTATATCCTTATTTGAATAGGTAATAACCATAATGTCTATATACACCGTAGGAGAAAAGACGTTCTAGCATTGGGAGGAAAGGGGAACTTCACCCCAGAATTCGATAGCACAGCAATGGTATCCCACTACCATGAAACAACAATTGCCCCTGCACCAATTCAAACCATGGAATAACTGAGGCATGGAAAAGAGCCTGGCTTAGAATTCCTCTCCCATTTCTACTAGATTATGCTTAGAAACTTTAGACATTTATGAAATAAGTGAGATGTCTCCTACATCGGTATTCCTTCCCAAAGTGGTAAATGTATAATTGCAAAGGGAAAAAAGGCACTACAGGAAACTTTTAAAAACTTTTATCTAGAAGGGAAAGAGCTAAAGAAATAAAAACTAGTCATTCAAGAAAACTACTAAGAAATAAAACTACAAATTGAGGTAAATTAGATAAACAATGTTGCACACTGTGCAATCACCTACAAATGTTTTGTTTGATATTTTATGAAGCATATTCTTTGTGAGCTACTATGATAGGAAATTACCTGTTCACTGTAATGTCTAACAACACTCCACATGAGCTGATCTCTCTTGTAAAACTGATACCGAATTTCATAATAAGCAAGTCTGGGAGGAGAAAGAAAGATTCAAAGGCATGATCATTACATTGGGAGAGAAAGAGACTTAAAATTGCTTAAAAATGTTAATCATTGCTAACTGTTTTACAATTCTATTTGTAGATCTGCCACATATAATTTATGTTTGAGGTCTTAATATTATGGTAACAAAATTACTATAAAATTAGTACATAAAGAGTAAAAAGATTGAAAAACTCAACCATAATCCCATTACACAGGGAATTTTTTAGGGTTTTTTTTCTTTTCATTTCCCACTTTGAATTCTTTCTTTTCTATACAATTCAAAAATATTTAAAACAGTTTGTATGCATTTTTACACTCAATATTGTGAATAAGGATCTCTCTCTGTTATTCAAAAATTCTATGTAACCATTTTTAATGGATGCATAGCATTCCATCATGTGGAAATGTCGTAAGAAAACAATTTTACCATAGTCAGACATTTCCAAATCTTGACCATAATAATTAGCGCTGCCATATGTAAATTTTGAATATAAGTCTTTAGTTGCATTTCAAGATTATTATTTTTTTTTGGACTGAATTCCCAATAAAAGAATTACTGAATGATAAACTACAAAAACATTTGAAGCTTTGAGACATATATATATATATGTGTATGTGTGTGTGTGTATACATAGATCTTTCCACTCCTACAAATAGTTAAAAAAAAAAAAAAAAGTGCCCATTTGTTAGACCCAGCCCTTTTTCGTACTAGGATTACTCATATTTAAAAATCTTTGATAATTTACTTGAATTTGCATATATTATTTGCTATATGATAACGCTGAACATTTCAAGTATTTATCAGCCACTGTATCTTGCCTCTTGCAAATTATCTTATTGTCCTTTGGTGATTATGGCACTGGAATCTTTAGGTTTGTCTTATCAATGTTTGATATTAACACTATTAATCCTCTCCTTGTCATATTTGTCCTTCTATTTTCCCAGTTCATGTTCTAATTGTTTTCACTGATTCTGTTGTATTTACTTTCTATGTAGTCAAATCTATCTTGTATTTTCTACGGTGAGTTTTTCCATTGCTTCTAAACTGAGAATACTTTCTTTACTTAAGAGATTTGACAACAATTAACCTCATTGTTTTCCTCAGTCTTTCTCATTTGAATTTTATATTTAATCCTTCCATTCCTATGCAACTTGATAGTGTACAAGTATGGTGGAAATGGTATAAATGGATTTTTTTTTTCCTCCAAGGTAACTACTTGTTCCAATACTGTTGTTGAATATTCAGTTCAATAAACATTCACTGAATTTATATGTGTCTAGCACACATAAATATTCTCAGATTAAATGTGGCATTATTATCTGTACCTTTCCATATGATTATACTGAAATCTCATCATACTGCTACATATTTCTAAATATAAGTCTGTTCTAAAATGTGGTCAATTTATAACCTTCTAGTCAAACAATTCCATTTTTAATCTACACTGATGATTATCAACATATGAATAACTGAAGAAAATATAATACTTTTTATGAGTAAAATAAGCATATCTAAAAAGCATAATTAGAAAGAGGCCAAACTTTTCAAGTATAATGAGAATTACCATTTTTCTAAGCTAACACTGTAGCCCAAATGGGAAGAATTAATATCCATAAAATAACCTTGGTACAAAACCCTCCCCATCTACTTTAACATAAATCTTACTTGAATATTAAGTCATCCACATCAGTCAAAGTAGCACCTATGCTTTTCAACAGCAGATTGACAGAATGAATTGCAATCATTTCCTGTTTTTCTTTGTCTGACTCTCCACTTCCACTACCCAAGGACAGACTCAAATGCAACTAAAAGAAAAATAATGTTCAATAAATACAAACTAAAAACAACCAAAAAATTTATATACATAGGAACCAAATCTTTCAGATACAAACAGATGTTGTATAGTTCAGTCCTAAAGAAAGCTATTATTTGTTACTCTACACACAACACAGGGTAACTCACTAATATCTGGTTTTCATATTTGCTTTTTGATAAAAGACAAAGCAGTCTGTTCCAAAAACAGAACTATAATTTTATACAAAGTGTATACATACCATGGTGTTTATATGGAGGGGGCTCAAAACACTTCACATAAACAGTATAAACATTTCAAGAAGAGAAACAAGTCAAGTGGCACACAAGTAGTCTATCAGTCAAAATAACAAATAATCATTTATTTTCATCCAACTAAAGTAAATAATTTATGGCAATAATTAACAATAACAATTATAATTATACAATAAGTAACAACAACATGACAATTACAGCAACAAACTGTTAAATAAATTTTTAAAAGAGTTAAGTGTTGCAGCTTCCACAGACTCCTTTAACTTAAACATGAGATCTTCACCTTACCACTTAATTTAGTTGTTTCTATTTTGGGCTATCGTCATTACTGCAACAGTGGCAAAGACACAGGCAGAAGGTAATTTTATCTGTACAAATAAAGCAGATGACTCTCCTTTCTGATTCTGCATTTTACCCAACCAATGTGTAGCTCAACAGAAGAGACTTGGGGTAAAACCAGAAAAGCCTGCGTGCTGTTTTTTTTTTTTGGTTTGTTTTTGTATTTTTGTTTGTTCGATGTCAGAGAATGTGGAGATCCGTGAAAGGTAAGCTTAGGTGGACAGACAGAGTTCCAGCCTTTCCCTTAAGGCAAAGTCACCATGGAATGAGAAAATAACTACTGTTTATGATTTTAATTATTCAATTTCATGAAACAATTTCCAAAGTGCATAAAATCATGAATTGGTAATTAACCATCTTTAATACTACCCTAAGATTATAACCCATGAAGTCATTTTATACCTTCCAGAACAACTTTGATAGGAGGCATTCAGTAAATATTTGTGGAAGGTATTATTCAATCTCATATATGATTTTCGCTTAATAATGGAAAAGAAACTGTGTTTAACCTACCACATAAAACGATATCAATTTTAAACTCAACACTATAAATAGGTCTAATACTACCAACCTAGTATATTAGTTTAAAATAATAATTCAACTCCATTTTATAAATTATTTAGCTGAATGGATTGGTGGATGCAACTGAAAATAATGCTCTGTAAATAGTTTGGGGGAATGTAAAGGATCATCAATATTTTAAAGAGTTACTTAATTGTAGATATGGCCCATTACACAAGTTCAGAGCGTTATGGTTGATAGCATTTGCGAATTTACTAAGCATTCACCTCTTCCTATAAAACCTAAAAAGAACAACAGAAAGAAAAAAGAAAATGGGTTCATAAAGTACAAAATCAGGCAAGTGAAAGGTATCCAATTTTCCACTCCCTTAGATACAATCAAATTTTGGAAGGGTGAAAAACACCACATCAACAGTATAATACCTACTTCAGCGTTTTCACATTCTGGTTAGGGCGCCCATTATAGCTTTCTGTTTAGACCGTGAGAGTAGTTACAAAGTGCAACCAAAACATTAAATGTTGTGAGCACTTCTTCGCTTAATTAAGAAATGCTTTTGTCAGCTCCTTCCCTGAATAAAGGGGTTATTAATTCAAGACTAGAGAACATGCTCTGATGGTTTCTCTGTGGGAATTATGGTTGTACATATGTTAGAGAAAATTGTCATAATTATTTCAATTAATCAAATAAAATTCCCACCAAATATTTGATACAAGTTATAACCCACATTTTGTATGCAGACCCCTAAAAAATTGTACAATTCTGCCTAACTTGCAAAATAATAATTACTACAAACCTTAACAGGAGAAATATGGAAATGTTCAAAGAAACTAAGAACTGACATATCAGTCACTGAAGTCTCCATTAATTCTGTGTTGAGAGCATCAGTATCTTGCTGGATTAACTTCGTCTGAAAAAAAAAATAAAACAAGAATGTCTATTTTATTTTTTTTCTCTAAGTAGTTGATGGCTAATTTAGTTAATTAATTAGTTAATTTAATTTAGTTTATAATTTTCCCAAGAAGTAAAAATTTTTACCCGTTTTCTTTCAGCTTCTGGGTCAGTTGTTGGGGTAAACAGTGCAATAATAGCTCCTAGAAACCCCTGATCAACTTTCAAGGCCATCTCCTGAATGAGGACCATAAAATACCTACAGAAAAATTTTTTTTAAAGAATGAAAAAGGGTTTCTATCAAACCTTGTAATTATCAGTGTTAAAACTTTGATTTTTGCATCAAGTCCCAATAAGATCTTACTCCTTCATCTCTTCAAAAGTGTTAAGAAGATGAAAGTATCCTTAAACTGAAATTGTTTTTTTCATTAGAGTGAAGTTTTCACTAGAGGAAATACTTGTATTAATACTCAGCATTTAAATACCCAAATCCCATATTCATCATATTACGAGACAAATACAATTAGATGGTGTAGCATGTATTACTCCATTTTTAAAGTCCACAGCAACTGCTCTAAACACTTCGCAAATATATATGTCATTTATGTCACTGGCTATTTTACACTGTAATTGGAGTTACAAACAGGAAAAGGTGGTTAAGGAATTTTACACTTTAAAATTATAGAGGGGCTGTATTTACTTGAAAATACTTGACCAAAGATGGACTGATATGCTCAGGTGGAAAATAATTTTTATATGGAAGTTTCAAAGGAGATTCTCATTTTAAATTCCTTTATATAAACACAGGTATCTACTTACTTGAACTGTAATACTTTACTGTACTCATTAAATCTTGTGATGACACTCACATCAATGAAAGGTTTGGGCTCTAAAAGGAAGAAAGACAACAAGAAAAAAACAGTCAAGCTTTATACTGGATCAAAAAAAAAAGTCAGCCGGGGGGTGTGGGGGTCCTGGGTGACTCAGTTAAGCATCCAACTTTGGCTCAGGTCATGATCTTGTGGTTCAGAAGTTTGGGCCCCACAACGGCTTTGGGCTGACAGCTCAGAGCTTGGAGCTTGCCTTGAGTTCTGTGTGTCCCTATCTCTCTGCCCCTCCCCAGCTTGTGCTCTCTGTCTTTCTCTCAAAAATAAATAAACATTTAAAAAAAATTTTTAAGGGGCGCCTGGGTGGCTCAGTCGGTTAAGTGTCCCACCTTTGGTTCAGGTCATGATCTCACAGTTTGTGAATTTGAACCCACATTGGGCTCTGTGCTGACAGCTCAGACCCTGGAGCCTGCTTTGGAATCTGTCTCCCTCTCTCTGCCCATCCCCTGCTCATGCTCTGTCTCTCTCTCTCTCTCTCAAAAATAAACATTAAAAAAAAATTTTTTTGATTTATAGAAAGGCTATTTAACTTTAAAAATAAACTGTCTCCACTTCTTTTCTTTTCTTTTTTTTACCTGAATCCAAAGCAATAGATTTTGGAGGGGCCACGGGATGAAACACAACAGGAAACATTGTACCTGGTAACTGACTATCAACCTAAAAAAAAAAGAAGAAGAAGAAGAAAGAAAACTCAGCAAGATTTGAAATAATGTAAACTTTTAGTTTTTGAGATAATATTATAGAAGATGCTGCTAATTTCATCACAATTAAGTGTCTGCATTGTGTATGTGGTGCTATTAGAAGTTTTACTTTATCTAAAATTCTTACATATCTCAGCAAGGGCAACCTTTTACATAAAGGAATATGTAATACCCTCCTAACTACATTAACACTGTGCAGCATACACACTATTAATCAAAATGTTTGTGCCTATGGATCATGTGAGATTTCAATAGCTTATAATTTAAATAAAATGTAACTGGAGACTAAATACGAAATTAGGTAGAAAGAAGAAAAAAAATTCAAATGTCCTAAATCATATTTAGGAGTTAAAAGGAAGAGAGTGAGAAGGGGAAGAAGGGAGCAAGCAAGCAAGAAGACAAAAGCGTTCTCCAATAAAGCCCAGCTCAGCCCTGTGTAGACGGACAAAAGAAAATCTAATTTGGGGGTCCCATGACAAAATCAGAGGAATATTTAAAAAATAACAATTTCAGTGCAAGAAAACACTCTTGCAGGCTAACTGATGAAATTAAATGGTCTCAATAGTCACAATGTCTTTGGACTTGGATGCTAAGTATAGAGAATCCACAGAATATGTGGGAGAAGGGGAATAAAGATGCCAACAGAAAGCAAAATACTATTTACAACATATGCTAGAGCCTTGCAGAAAAAACTTTATACCCAAGTTTCCCAAAGTGATTAGATGCATTTATTGAATCGATAATAACAATGTTACCTGAAGCCAATACAACCTGGCCCTTAAACTTCTCTGGTGAGGAGACTGCTTAAATTCAATCTGAATCCCTGATAAAAAATCTCGCTTTATCGGGCACTGAACAGGGAAGCGCATTTCCATGGGAACTTTATCAAAATTGACCTGGGAAAAAAGCACATATGGGTACGATGAGTTGGTATTAGCAGTGTAGCCCATCTTAAATATCCCTTTACTCACAATCTGAAAGGGAAAAGCATTTTAATGTGTATGTCTCACCAAAAGATCTGCCTTAAGGTCATCTACAGTTGGGATCATTGAAGCAGAATCATTACTTTTCCATCAAAGTTATGAGGAAAACAAGAAAACAACTGGGAAATTTTTCAATTAATTAAACTGCAGTTGAAGGAAATAAACCATGCTTTATATTGTTTAAAAACCTCAATAGTAGGGGCACCTGGGTGGCTCAGTCAGTTAAGCGTCTGACTTCGGCTCAGGTCATGATCTCAGTTTGTGGTTCAAGCCCTGCGTCGGGCTCTGTGCTGACAGCTCAGAGCCTGGAGCCTGCTTCAGATTCTGTGCCTCCCTCTCTGCCCCTCCCCTGCTCATGCTCTGTCTCTGTCTCAAAAATAAAAAAAATAACATTAAAAAAAAAATTTTTTTTAACGTTTATTTATTTTTGAGACAGAGAGCATGAACAGGGGAGGGTCAGAGAGAGGGAGACACAGAATCTGAAACAGGCTCCAGGCTCTGAGCTGTCAGCACAGAGCCTGACGCAGGGCTTGAACTCACGGACCGCAAAATCATGACCTGAGCCGAAGTCGGCTGCTTAACCGACTGAGCCATCCAGGTACCCCCCAAAAAAATAACATTTAAAAAATTAAAAAAAATTTTTTTAATTAAAAAGAATTAAAAAATACAAAATAAAAACCTCAATAGTAATGAATAAAGGTAACTCTTAAATTTTGTTTTAGCAAAGTTAAACAATGAATAGTTAATAGCTTATTTAGGTCTGCCAATTTGTTTTCATTTGAGCATGGCCAACATTTATGGGGATGAGAGTAGGGGTGGGGAGCATATCTGATAGCCAATGCAAACCCAACCATTAGATATCAAAGACAAAGAGTAACCAAAACTGTGGGACTGAACCACAGCAAATGAGAAATGGCAGTCAAGCTTCTTGGATCTTCTTGGAGCAAAAGTGGCCTTCAGCTGCAATACTGGCCTGCACAGAGTACACCTGCATTCATGATGTCCACCCATGTCCAACAATCTTTTACATTAATGAATCTAACTGAATAGATTTTCCATAGGTTTTTCACTACTGAAATATATAATTTTGCACAGACTTTATTTACCAATTATACTAGTATCATTAAAGATGCACCAAGAAGTTCTAATATGCAATATTAATTTCTGCATAATCTTACTGAAAACAAGTTCCATGAAACTATCTTGTGAACAGAAGAAACTATAAAAATACAGGAGAGAAACATATTTAAATGTTTTATAGTATATGATTTAATAATGTATTTTAATTTAAAATGTACTCATATTAGTCATGCCAATCCTATTAATAAATGAGTTTATTTACTAATCAATAGTTTCTGTACACATTTTACTTGGACAGTAAATTCTCCTTTCTTACTATCCACCAACAAAATACATATATAAAAAAAAACAAAAAAATTTTTGGTATACCTCAAAATTATTATCTAGTTTAATCCATCCATGGTCTCTGGATACTTGGTATTTTTTATACGACTGTTCCAGCAACATTATCTGCTTTTGACTAAAAGGCTTCCATTTCTGTTTTGGTTTCATCTCCCAAACAACACCAGAACTAAAACAATTCACAAAGAAAATTAAATTAGGAGTACATATTAGATTTGCTAGAATTGTTACTCAACTTTAAATTATTGCAACTATCAATCTCCAATGAAAATTATATTTATGCAAGAGATTTTTTTTAAACACCAAAATATACCTGTGGTAGAAAAGTACATGAGGAAAAGGGGTAGGGGAAAAAGTTATTCTATCATACACTGACATCAATCAGTCAAAGGACTCACAAACTTTTTTGGTAAGGAGCCATATAGTAAATATTTTAGGCTTTGTGGCTGAGATAAAATTGAGGTTATTATTTAAGTGCTTAGATAACAAGAGAGAGAAAAAAAACTTCCACAAATTTTTCTAATTGATGAAATTCAAATATAAAAACAATTGAGTATACATTTTAAAAACACAAGTTTATTAATGAGAAAAAAGATTTTTAAATTTTTTATTACGTGTTTTTCATTAAAGTATAATTGCCATAAAACATATTAATTGAAATAAAACATAAAAAAATAATTTAATATTTGAGTATATTGTAAAATGATCATCACAATAAATCTAGTTACTATCTGTCACCATACGTACTTGCAAAAAAATTTTTTTTTACGGTTGTTTCTCAGGGGTGACAACTTAATGCTTCACTTAATTAGGGCTCAAAGTGAGTATTCATAGAGGCTAATTCTTTAGTTACTTCAAACTCAGCACTGGCTACTTGACTATACAGTAACAGCAGTATTAGAAGTATCTAGTGACTCAAGAGCCAAAGAAAACGAGTCAAAATCATTTGTCTTATTTTTAGTTGACTACTGATGTTGTTGTAAAAGTCCTTAGTTGTTCGAGCAACTGTTCTCCCAAAATGACTAATGGTCCTAAGCTTATTTACTCTGGACACATTTCTTCAGGGTTACATTCAGATAATTTAATTAACTTACCACTAATAAAAGGCATTCCTTGCATGGCTAACAAATGAGTCATTCAGAAACTAACTTTGTTGCACTCTTATTTTTGGTTTTTTATTTTTGTGAAGAAATTATGCTAAGAGATAAATCAGTCAGAGAAAGACAAAAACCAAATGATTTGACTCATCTGTGGAGTTTAAGAAACAAAACAGATGAATGTGGGGGAAGGGGAAAGAAAAGAGAGGGAACCAAATCTTAAGAGACTCTTAAGGAGAGAGAACAAACTGAGGGCTGCTGGAAGGAGGTGGGTAGAGGGATGGGCTAGATGGGTGATGGGTATTAAGGAGGGCACTTGTAATGAGCACTGGGGGGCTATACGTAAGTGATGAATCACTAAATTCTACTCCTGAAACCAATATTATACTGTAGGTTAACTAACTAGAATTTAAATAAAAACTTGAAATCAAAAATACATACATATACACATACATACACATATACATAAATGAAATTTTGCTGTGATGAGATATTTTGTCTTAAATTTTCTAATCTTTCTGGCCATTCCTTTCCTGTGAGGTAGGCATATTGTGATATGTGCTTATTTGGAAATGTCAATATATCGCATATTCTTTTAGCACAGGTATAGGCTCATTACATAATAAAATAATGCTTTGCCATTTCATTCAATAACTCTGCCCTGTAAGAGAGACATTCAAAGTCCACTTTTCTCTACTTCTTTTGACATGGTGAGCATGCATTAGTAATAAAAAATAAGTAAAAGTTGCAGTATAGCTATACGTGTGGCACTCATACACTCTCAAGTTATTTGTCCTTTGTTATGTGCTAAGCAGTAGCACAAAAGCAGCCACAGACACGTAAAAGAATAAGCCAGGCTGCGTTCTAATAAACTTTACTTAGGGGCAACAAACTTTGAATTTCATATCATTTCCATTGTGTTACAAAATACTATTTTCCTTTCAAATTTTTCTAACCTAAATTGTAAAAAATTCTTGACCAAGGTCTGTAAAAAAATAAATAAATAAAAATAAAAACAAGCCACCAGCTAGATTTGGCTGATAGGCCATACTTGGTTGATCCCTGATTACAGAATTTTGCATAATGATAAAATAAAGCCCCATATTATTTCAGCTTACATAGCTTGTTGGTATTAATCAATGATACCGTTAACAATGTCCTCACTGTATCATGTATTAGAGAACACCAATTGATGAAGGTAATGAATAAAGTATCTACTATAAATTATATAAATCCAACACTGATTCATTATAAAAACTCTTCAACAAATTAGGAAGAGAGGAGAACTTCCTCAACTTGATAAGGAACATCAACAAAAAACCTACAGTCAACATCATACTTAATGGTGAGAAACTAGATGCTTTCTTGCCAAGATCAGAAACAAATCAAGGATGTCTACTCTCACCACTCCTTCCTATTCAACACTGGGAAATCCTAGATAATGCAATTAAGTCAAGAAAATAAAAGGTACACAGATTAGGAAAGATGGTGAAACAAAGCTGCCTTTGTTCTCAGATGACATGTCTATGTAGAAAATCCCAAAGATGCAACCAAAAAATTCCTGCAACTAATGTTTCAAGATACAGAGTTAATATACAAAAGTCAATTGTTTTCCTATATACTTGCAATGAATAATTGAAATTTGAAATTAAAAACACAATAACCTTTACAATGGCAACAAAGAAATGAAACACTTAGATATAAACAGAAAATAACAAATTTGTGCGAAGTCTGTAGACTCATGTAGGAGGAAGACAACAAAAGTTTGATGAAAGAGGCTGAAGATCTGAATAAATAAAAGGATCTCCGTACATGGATATGAAGATTCAATAATGTCAAGACATCAGTTCTTTCCATGTTGATCTATAAATGCAATCCCAACCAGTGTCCCAGCTAACTGAGAAACTAATTCTAAAGTTTATAGGGAAAGGCAAAAGACTCAGAACAGCCAATACAATATAGAAGAAGGAAAAAGCTGGAGGATGGAGACTACATGACCTCAAGATTACCACAAAACTACAGACCTCAGGACAGTGTGGTATGGGTGAAAGAACTGACAAACAGATCAAGAAAACAGACGGTCCAGAAATAGACCCTAACACAGATAGTTGGCTAATTTTTGAAAAGGAGCAAAAACAATTCAATGGAAAAAGGACAATCTTTTCAACAGTGACAGACTGGATATCCACATGCAAAAGAAAGAAAGAAAGAAAGAAAGAAAGAAAGAAAGAAAGAAAGAAAGAAAGAAGAAAAGAAGGAAGGAAGGAAGGAAGGAAGAAAGAAAGAAAAGAAAGAAGAAAGAAAGAAAGAAAGAAAGAAAGAAAGAAAGAAAAGAAAGAAATCTAGCCACAGAGTTTACACATTTCACAAAAACTAACTGAAAATGTATACAAACCTAAACATCAAACACAAAACTATAAAATCCAGAAAATAACATAGGAGAAAATGTAAGTAACTTTGCACTTGGTGATGACTTTTAAGATACAACACCGAAAGTGCAACTCATGAACCAAAGAATTCATGTTGGATCTCCTTCTTATGAAAGACAGTGTTAAAAGAATGAAAAGACAGGCAGAAACTGGAAGAAAATACCTGCAAAACATGTATATGATAAAAGGCTGGCATCTAAAATATACAAGGAACTCTTAAAATTCAATGGTAAGACCATGAAAAATTACAAAATTGGAAAAAGACCTGAATTTCAACACAGAAGATATTCTGATGGCAAATAAGCATTTGAAAATGCTCAACAGCATATGTAATTAGCAAATTGCAAATTAAAATAACAATGACATATCACTACATCCTATAAGAATGGCCAAAATCCAGAACACTGACAACAAATACTGGCATGGGTGTGGAACAATGAATGCTCATTCATTCATTCATTCATTCCTGGTGGAAATGCAAAATGGCGCAGCCAGTTTGCAAGACAATTTGGCAACTGCTTACAAAACTAAACTAATCCTACCAAATAATCCAGCAATCACACTTCTTGATACTTAACCCAAATGACTTAAAAACTTATGCCTACACAAAAAACTACCTATGAATATTTATAGCAGCTTCATTCATAAATGCCAGAAGTTGGAAGCAACGAAGTTGTCTTTCAACAGGTGAATAAACTGTGGTACACCCAAACATGAGATATTATTCAGTGATTTAAAAAAATGAGTTATCGAGCCACAAAAAGACGTGAAGAAACCTAAAAAAAAATGTCGCTAAGTGAAAGAGGCCTATCTGAAAAGCCTACATAACCATATGATTCCAGTGATAATGACATTCTGGAAGAGGCAAAAACTTCAGAGACAGTAAAAAGACTAGTGATTTCCAGAGGTTCAGGGGATGAATAGGCAGAAAGAGAGAAAGGGATGAATAGGCAGTTACAGGAGATTTTTACAGTAGTGAAACTATTCTATATGACACTGTAATGATAGATATGTGTTACTCATTTGCCAAAACCCATAGAATTATAACACAAAGAGCAAACTCTAACTTAAACAATACCAACACTGGACTTTAAATAATAATAACAATAACAATAACAATAATAATAATGTATTAACATTAGTTTATCAATAGTAAAAAATGTACCACACTATTTCAAGATGTTAATAATAGGGGGAAAATGCAGGGTATACAGGAACTCTGTATAGTCAATTTTTCTGTACACCTAAAACTGTTCAAAAGAATAAAAGTCTATTGATTAAAATTACATAACTGATTTACTTTTCCTCAGTACATATCTCTATTGAATGTGTATTAAATGTACAGTGTATCATAACAAAGATAATCAAGTTCTTTTAGGTGAATTTTTAAAAGTCCTGATAAAGGCCGATCTGATACAATATAATAGTATATACAATATTAAAGTAAAAATAAGTTAATCAAAGAACAGCGGAGTCGAAAAACTGAATTTATACGACTTAAAAATGATTTTTATATTAGGTTAAAAATACTATACAATACTGAAATGTATAACCAAGAGAATACATTACTCAAACATATACAAATATAGTAATATTATATTAGTGGCATGTATACCATTTATAGAATCCTTTATCTGTCAGGTGTTGTGTAAAGTACATTATATACATGACCTCTTAATTTTTAATTAGTTTTTATTTTTACTTCACTAAACACATGATTATTGATAAGTGCTATGAGGGTTATACATGGTAACATGTTAACCATTCCACCCAACAGCCTCCAAGAAAAGAAGGAGTCTTTTACCAAAGTCAGTGCAATTAAAAAAAAAAAAAAAACCTAAATAAATACGAATATTTTTCCTATACAGATACAAGCAGAGTCAGAGAAAATAACTGGTTCCATCCCTATTAAAAAGGTCTAAGTAACCGCCCATTAAAGATTATGTACCCATGTCAAAGACTGCCTTCTCTGTGAACGTTTTTTCCAGTTTATCTGACCCATTGTTGTTGGCTTCCCTAACCCATGCCAGTACAGTAGGAGCAAAGACATTATCTTAGTCATCTTTCTATATTAGGGCATTTTCAACTAGCAGTGAAAAAAACTGTTCAAAAGTTATGCTGAAAGAATATATAGTATATCCAAATACAGAATATATTTATTCTCATTAAGCTTGATACTATGAGCTCAATGCTTCTGAAAGACTTCTGATGCCTTATCTTCCTTCTTCCCTACCTGGTTATCCCAATATATGAAACTTCCTGCTTGTTTTCATTGTTAACCAGTGAAAGCCCAAGACTGTGGAGAGAAAAGGTTATTTCATGATCGGCCTGCTCCATTTCTTCTGCCTGCAGTGCTTTGGAAACCAAGGCAACATCATCAGTGAAAAGCAACACTCGCTGACGCCCATCCAGGAATGATACCCAGTGTATCTGGATATTTGCATCATATGGAAACTGTCCACATTCATCCTGGGGAAAAATAGATTTAATATTAAACTCATAAGCAGCAAGTTGTCATTACATAAAGTTAAACTACAGTCACATTTAGAAAAGTTTGACAAGTATGTCCATAAATTGGGAAACCATCAAAATGATATAAATTAAAGTTAAAACCTATTTTAAAACATAACTCACTGACTTTTTCAAACAATAACAAACATTAATAGCGCTTAATTTTTTTTTTGTACCCTAGGTTTGACTGCTCAAAGGGCACCTGGCAGGAACAAGAGTTTCCTACAATGGCACTGGTGCGATAAGCTGCTTACTTGTCTCCAAGATGGAGAACAGAATGGTTCCTATATTTATTAGAATAGTAACCTCAGATAAAACTAACCTACTTACTTTTATGTTTTAATAACTTATAACACTGCAAATATTTATAACAGTGATTATATAGTGACTACATAAATAGTGATTATATAAATCACACTATTCAACAATAAAACTATGGTTTGTACTCATACTATTTCACAAAGCCTTCTTGGCTGAGGGTCTCACATGGCCCTTAAAAATATAAGATTTGATTTGGTCAGTGTTTTCAGAGACTTAAATAATTATTCCCCTTCATTCTGGACTTAATATAACAGTCATTTCAACAAGCGTGACAAGTACGTACTATGTGCTTTCCATCTCATGCTTTCTTGGAAAAAAATGCAAATGAATAAAGGATTTACCAAAAGCATAGGTACAGATGAGTTCTGTTGCTGTTTAAAATCAAGTACTTTTTAAAAACTCAACTATAGTTGACACAGGATGTTTCATTAGTTTTAAACATACAAAATAATGTTCAACAGCTTCTATACGTTATCCTATGTTCACCACAAGAATAGCTACTATCTGTCACCATTCAACACTACTGAAATACCAATGACTATATTCCCTATGCTGTACCTGTCAGCCCTGTGACTTACTCATTCCATAAATGGAAGTCTGTACCTCCCACTCCCCTTCACCCATTTCACCCACTGCTCCCTGCCTACCTCAACCTCTGGCAAGCACCAGTTTGTTCTCTATATTGATGTGTCTGTTTCTGCTTTTTTGTTTGTTTACTTTTTAATTAGGTTTATTTGTTTTTCAGAAAGAGAGCATGAGTGGGAGAGGGGCAGAGAGAGAAAGAGACAGAGAATCTAAAGCAGGCTCCAGGCTCCGAGCTGTCAGCACAGAGCCCAATGCAGGGCTTGAACCCAAGAACCATGAGATCATGACCTGAGCCGAAGTAGGACCAGTTCCTACTGTTCTTTTAAGTGGGGGGCATCTAAGTGGCTGAGTAGTTAAGTGGGGGGCATCTTTTAAGTGGGGGGTTCTTTTAAGGGGGGGGCATCTAAGTGGCTCAGTAGTTAAGTGTCTGCTTCAGCTCAGGTCATGATCTCACTGTTCTGGAGATCCAGCCCTGATCTAGCCCAACACAGGGCTGCAGAGCTGGATGGAGCCTGCTTGGGATTCTATCTCTCTCTCTGCCACTCCCCTGCTCATATGCACGTGAGCGTGTTCTCTCTCCCTCAAAATAAATAAACTTAAAAAAATTTTTAAACATTTAAAAAAATCTTTCAGTGGACTCAAGCCAGCAGAGTTAAGAATAGGTAAATATGCAGGTATTATTTTATATAAAATAATTCTATATATAAAAATCTTATGTATATCCAAGATTTTATATACATATAAAATAATGCCTGGCAAATTTAGAACAATAATTCCTGGGGCGCCTGGGTGGCGCAGTCGGTTAAGCGTCCGACTTCAGCCAGGTCACGATCTCGCGGTCCGTGAGTTCGAGCCCCGCGTCGGGCTCTGGGCTGATGGCTCAGAGCCTGGAGCCTGTTTCCGATTCTGTGTCTCCCTCTCTCTCTGCCCCTCCCCCGTTCATGCTCTGTCTCTCTCTGTCCCAAAAATAAATAAACGTTGAAAAAAAAAATTAAAAAAAAAAAAACTACCTGTTATATCATTATATAATGGCATCATCCAAGCCAAATGACAGGATAAGGACAAGACATCTACTGATGTACACAGGCTATTTGCATATCTTGGCTACTATAAATACTGCCGCAATAAACAGGGGTGCATATACCTTTTCAAATTATTGTTTTATTTTCTTTGTGTAAATACCCAGAAGTGGAAAAATTGGATCCTGTGGTACTTCCATTTTTAGTTTTTTGAGGAACCTCCATACTGTTTTCCCAGTGGCTGCACTAATTTATACTCCCACCAACAGTGCATAAGTGTTCTTTTTTCTCCACATCCTTGCCAACATACTGCTTTTTAAAAATTTATTGCTTTTAACATAGGTCAAAGTAGCCTACTCAGTTTTTAAAATTCTAAAATGCAATCAAATTTTGCAAATGTTCCTTAAATACCTATTTAGAAGGTGAATTCTCTCTGTAAAGTACAAAATTTGATATGTGTCTTGGTTCGATCTTAGTTATTATGGAAATACTCTCTAATCATATTTAGTTTTCATCTATTTGGTCTGTTAAGAATTAAATGAGGTGTGTTAAAATATCCTCTGGTAATTGTGTTTTGGTCGACTTCCAGCATTTTAAGTTTTGTATTTTTGATATGATGTTATTCTTTGCATGAAAGTTTATGGCTATCATGCCTTTTTTGTCATAACATCATATTCTATGTAAAGGTTTCTGCTTTGAATTATAGTTGTTCAGAAATTAGTATCAACAACTTCACTTTCTCTTTACTTCTGTGTGCCTGCTGTATCTTTACTGCCTCTTTATGCTTGTAACTTACACTTCCTTAGCTTTCCCTCCCTTACTCTAAAGGTAAAATTTTCTTTATGTTCTTTTTCTCATTTTAAAATTCTTTTATCAATGATTTTAGATCTACAAATTGACAAGTTTTTTTAAAAAAACAAAATCTTTAATCTATGTTTCTCTAATTAAAATTTAAGATTAAATGATGTATTTATAGAATGAGCAGAATATATTCTGCTTCCCTACTCTGCTTTCACTTCATTTTGTTGTCTCTTTATTTCACCATTCATTCTTCTATTTCATAGCTGCCATCACTTTATAACTTAACTGGGGATGTGAGGAAATTTTCTTGTGGTCCTCTTACAGTAAAAAATTTTTCAGAGGTATAATGACCTCTGATTCTACAGAATAATGCTATATTTTTCTCCCAAACTATTTTTTTCATAAACCCCATGTTGTTGTTGTTGTTGTTGTTTCCTGTTCATTCATACTTAATAAGGAAAGATCTGTTCAGACCTAAGGTTTAACCACTAATGTGCAGATTTCCTTTGAACTCCCTCTTCACGTCCACTGGGGCCTGAGCAGATCTCTCTTCCCAAATGAACCTAGCAGACCCGGGAATGAGCAAGTGCCTTGCTTCCAACTCAATTTCCAGAATCTGGCAGATTATGTGCTATTTTTCCTACGGCCTGGTTCTCTAACACCAAACAGAAGAGAAACATTAAAAACTACAATCCCTGTATACACCATTCCCAGATGCTTTCTGAATGTGCCTCAGTATACAAACCTGAATATCCTCCTCCAGAAGGTCCTTCCCATGTTCTCTCTAGTGCCCATACACTACATTGGGGCATTGCAGTTGCTGAGCAGCATTAAATGTGAGGAGAGGGGAAGTAATACCAGCAAAGCACAGAAACCTCTGGCAAAGCTCCCATGCCTCTGAGCCAGGGAGCTAAGAGTATCAGGGAAGTGAAGCCTCGGTACCACTCATAAACCTTTTGTTTTGCTCTTATAAAAAGTAAAGCACAAGCAACCAGTAGAGCTCCATTAAATTGTCATGATGGAAATTATTGCAAGAATCTAGTAACAGAGGAACTATCATTCTGATTTTTCAAAACTGGGTAAGTCTTTATCTCTTTTGTGGGTATTTCAGAGGAATTATGGGAGAGAATAATCCAGTCACTGTTGGCCAATTACCATTTTAAAGCAAAAGTCAAGAAACCTTTTTTAACGAATGGCATTAGCAGACAAAAGAGTAGGACACTGTTATGAACTTTTCATGATAGAACATATTACTACAGAAACTAGATGATCTATATCATTAATGCAGGAGCCAATTCCTACATTAGAGAAAGGCTGGTATATGAATTCTTAAGAGCTTCCCAAAGTCTAAGACTCTCAGAATAACATATATGATTAAATTAGTTGCCTAAATACTGTTTCAATAAATATTTCATTAAATTTTTCATATGGGATAATTTGCATACTGTCAGATTCCTATGGCCTTGGGGTGACTCGGTGGCTCAGTCAGTTAGGTGTCCCACTCTTGATTTCAGCTCAGGTCATGAGCTCACAGTTGTGAGAATGAGCCCCACGTTAGGCTCCATGCTGAGTGTGGAGCCTGGTTGGGACTCTCTCTCTCCTTATCTCTCTGCCCCTCCCTGGCTCACTCTCTCTCAAAATATATATACATTAAAAAATAAAACTAAAAAAAAAAAACCATGGCCTTGATTGGGAAAACATGCCTAAAAACTTCATAGCCAACAGTGGTAAGCATATGTTCAAAATGAAATTGTTTTCACCTAGCTTTAAAGTTGCTTTCTTTTTTTTTTTTTTAACGTTTATTTATTTTTGAGACAGAGAGAGACAGAGCATGAACAGGGGAGGGGCAGAGAGAGAGGGAGACACAGAATCTGAAACAGGCTCCAGGCTCTGAGCTGTCAGCACAGAGCCCGACGCGGGGCTCGAACTCACGGATCGCGAGATCATGACCCGAGCCGAAGTCGGACGCTTAACCGACCAAGCCACCCAGGCGCCCCGTAAAGTTGCTTTCTTTAAAGCTTAAATGTATATTATTAACTGAAAGAAACCAATTTGAGAAAGCTCAAATGTATATTATTAACTGAAGGAAACCAATACTATATCATTCCAACTATATTACATTCTGGAAAAGGCAAAACTATGGACACAATAAAGTGATGAGTGGTTGCCAGGTGGGAAGGCTGAGTGGACTGGAAGGCCACAGCAGATTTTTAGGGCAGAGAAAATACTCTATATGATAGTATAATAATGGATATATGTCATCACATAATTGTTCAAACCCACAGAATGTACAAGAGAGAACCGTAACATAAACTAAGGACTCTGGATGATTATGGTATGTCAGTGTAAATTCATTTTTGGTAAATTATCAACTATTTTGATGAGTGATGTTGATAAAGGGTGAGGCTCTGTATGTGTGGAGTCAGGGTATATGGAAAGTATATGTATATCTCTCTCACTGTTGTAAAATTAAAACTGCTCTAAAAAATAAAGTCTTAAAAATTTTTTTTAAATAAAGTTGCTTTCTTTAAAAAAAAAAAAAAGGCATATGGTCTTTACCGGGCAAGATGAAGCAGGGCTATTTTTTACATTGTAAACACATTATTTTGACTAATCTAAAATATTGGTATGAACTACTTGCAATCTAAAGTCCAAAAGCAACTTATTTTGATAATGCTTCCAGGGGTGCCTGGGTGGCTCAGTCCGACTTCGACTCAGGGCATGATCTCACTGTTCGTGGGCTCGAGCCCGTGGTGGGCTCGAGCCCCGTGATGGGCTCTGTGCTGACAGCTCGGAGCCTGGGCCCTGCCTCAGATTCTGTGTCTTCCTCTCACTCTGCTCCTCCCCCACTCATGCTCTGTGTCTCTCTCTCAAAAATAAATAAACATTAAAAAAAAATTTTTTTTAAAAGGAAAATACTTCCATCTGATCTTTCATTCAGTAAGGACAAAGAGGACTGTGTGAAGCTAGCTTGCCTGCTTCCTTTGCCATCAGGCAGCTCATACAGCACCCATTCACATCAAATGATACCTTTAACAGACTGTGCTCCCCAGTATTTGCTGCATACGTCCATGTAAGCTGTCTGGTACCAGTAGGATCCGCCCAGGCAAAAAGTCGAGCTTGTCCTGGCAGCAAGTGCACTTCTTCCTGTGAGCCACTGAAACACAACGGCCAGAGGGAAGATTAAAATATCCAAGCCTTGAGATACCCAGACCTGTGGTTTACAGAGAGGGGACTGGCAGAAAAATCTTATAAAATTGCCTTTGTTAATCAACAGAACCCTGCCTAACAATAAGTACCCTAAAATGTCCAACAAACTAATGGTTTTAAAGCTTGAGGGAATGGAATTTGCCTTTCTGAAGCTGCAGTACCCTCCAAATCGATCGAGGCACTATAACAGCAATGGAATTCATTAAGGTAGACAGATTGGTACATCCGAGTCCACCTGTAGAAAAAAGCTATAAATAGTAAGTTCTTTGGCAGCAGCAGAACTCCACTCAGTGCTTAAATTTAAGTTTTTTAATCACACACAATTAGATAACAAACGTGAGTCTCAGGAAAAAAGAAATTAGGTCCATACTTTTGCTACTCAAAGTGATCTGTGGATAAGCAGCATCAACATCACCTGGAGCTTCCTGAAAGTGCAAAATCCTGGGCCCCGCCTAAAACCTACTAAATCAGAATCTGTACTTTAACAATGTTTAAGAAGTGTTAGTCCATATCACAAAAAACTTTCCAGAGAACTAAAAAGAAAAAAAAAATTAACCCAATTAGGTTTCAATCCCATTCTGTGCTTTTAGATCTCTCAAGTGAGGGGTGGGAGTGAGTAGCTCAGTAGTTAAGGGTCAGGTTCTTTGTTTTAGTTCAGGTCATGATCTCACTGTTCTGGAGATCCAGCGCTGATCCAGCCCCGCACAGGGCTGTAGAGCTCAATGGAGCCTGCTTGGGATTCTTTCTCTCTCTCTCTCTGCCCCTCTCCTTGTGTGCACATGCATGTGTTTTAAAAATTTTTTTAAAATTAAAAAAATTCTCTCAGTGGATTCAAGCCAGAAGACTTAAAAATAGGTAAATCTGGGGGCGCCTGGGTGGCTCAGTCGGTTAAGCGTCCGACTTCAGCTCAGGTCACGATCTCGCAGTTCGTGAGTTCGAGCCCCATGTCGGGCTCTGGGCTGATGGCTCGGAGCCTGGAGCCTGCTTCCGATTCTGTGTCTCCCTCTCTCTCTGCCCCTCCCCCATTCATGCTCTGTCTCTCTCTCTGTCCCCAAAATAAATAAATGTTAAAAAAAAATTAAAAAAAAAAAGGTAAATCTGGGGGCGCTTGGGTGGCTCAGTCGGTCAAGCGTCAGCTCAGGTCATGATCTCATGGTTCATGACTTCAAGCCCCGCTTTGGACTCTGTGCTGATAGCTCAGAGCCTGGAGCCTGCTTCAGATTTTGTGTCTCCCTGTCTCTCTGCCCCTGCCCTGCTGACTCTCTGTCTCTCTCAAAAAGTGAATAAACATTAAAAAAATATATATTAAAAAAAAAAGAATACGTAAATCTGCAAGGCATTATTTTATATAAAATAATTCTCTATATAAAAATAACCTTATGTATATACAAGATTTTATACATATATAAAATAATGCCTTGCAGATTTATAGCAATAATTCCTGAAAAATATACAACATACATTGTCAGGGTGTAAAACTATCTGTTATATCATTATATAACGGCATCATCCAAACCAAATGACAGGACAAGCAAGAACAACAAAATTCCTATCATCCCACACTTATACTCAACACCACTATCTACTTATTGTCCTCTCATTTAATCTACCACCTCTATTGGGAACAAAAGCAAACAAACAACAACAACAAAGCATTACCAGATTACAAAAGAATAATAATGCTCAAAGAGGTTCACAGTTCCTCATATGCAATTCTGAAATTGTAAAAGCTCTTATCAGTTTGGTGTCAAAAGTCATTTGGGTAAAAAAATGGCTCTGAATTGATGCGAGACTATTAATTTTTATTTATCCCACTTGGTATGAATATTTATAAGTTTTGCTGCAGGAATATTTTTTTTAATACGAATTTATTGTCAAATTGGTTTCCATACAACACCCATTGCTCATCCCAACAGGTGCAGGAATATTAATGTATTGGACTACAGAGAACTGCTCCACACCTGCTGGGGGTATTATAATAAACAGCATGTGTTCCACATTACCTTTCTAAAATCAGAAAACGTGTGGAATGTGAAACTCATCTACACTCCAAGTGTTTCCCAGAAAGGACTATGGGCCAGTAAAAAGCAAACGAGATTTTCCATGTAGCTTTTTTTTCATACCTCTGTTTGTAGGTGAGGACGTCCTGTGGTGTGTGGTTTATTATTAGAGCAGGCGCAGATCCTTCATGGTAATCAGAAAACGTTATGACAGTTGAATGTTCAGCAGTGTTTACATCCACCAAGATACCTCCATTCTATTGCAGAAAAAAAACTTGTTTGAAGTATTGGTTTAACTTGCAGTGACATTTGGAATTGCAGTCAGTTACGGAGACACAAAAAGGTTGTGTTCTTATATTCTTAATGAAGAGCACACTGGCTCTCTGATCTCTTACAAATACATGTACAGCATGAGATATATATTAGCACCTTCACATAATTACCAGATTTTATAGCATCTTCAATAAAATATTTTAAAGCAAATTTTCAAAACCAAAGATGTTTTATTATAAAACATGAAAACATACCAGCTCTTCCAAGCTCAATAAAGTGCCATTATCCTGTCGGTTATAAAAAAACGGTTTGGAGGAACCTTCACAGCCCACCACTCTCACACAAAGTTTGCCCGACAAATTTTCAGGCCAAAAGGGAAGGCACTAAAAATACAAAAGTTAGTATCAGTCTTAAAACAGTACTGTGGTATCAATAAGATAATGGCTACTTAAGTTTTTAATTCTAAATCTGACCATGATACAATTATTACTACGTTTGTTTCTTAAAATATTTCCTCATCTCATGTTAAAGTTATTGACAATATAAGGACTATTTATGAAACCAAAGAAACTCCATCAGAAGAATACAGATTTAGTAGTCTTCATGTACTTATGAAAAAATTACGAATGAGAAACTAAAGAGTTTACTGATTAAGAATGACTCAAGTATCTTGAATATTTAAAACTTATAATCTTAATAACATTTGCTTTTGTGCATACTCCATTTTAATTGCTTAATGCACTATGAATTCTTTCATAGCATATCTTTTCCTAGATAAACTAGAAACACAATTGAAGGCAGTGAAAAGAACACCACCGACCTCGTTGGAAGTCCTGACATTATCTTCGTGTTTGATCTTAATAAAATTATATACCTCAATGAGCCTTATCTGTGAAACTGAGGTTTTAGTTCCTAATATAATACAAAGTGCCCTTCTGTTATAGAGCAGTAAGTGAATTCCATTTCTGAATAAAAATGATACTGTTATCAAACCCCCATCAATGATAATGAGCATTTATTTGTTGCCAAGTCTACAGAAATCATTCTAAGTGACTTGGAAAGCCCATGTCTCTCAGAGCTCTAAATTTGTTTGCACTATAACTAGAATCATTCCTCTTAAGCTTTGTGCTAAGTTTTTAAAAATATATATAATTTTGTTTTTGAGACATACAGAAGAATGGTTCTATCCTTAAGGTCAACTGGTTTGGTTGAAAACTCACACAAATTCAAGCACTAATGCTCATCTTTGCACCTGTCCTCTTCTACACTCTTTCCCTCACTCTGTTCATCTCCTAAAATCTTATTGAGCCTGTGAAGTTTAGTTTAACTCTCACCTCTTCTATGAAACATTCCTTT
Organism: Prionailurus viverrinus; assembly: GCF_022837055.1. Classification (NCBI taxonomy): domain Eukaryota; kingdom Metazoa; phylum Chordata; class Mammalia; order Carnivora; family Felidae; genus Prionailurus; species Prionailurus viverrinus. The sequence continues at coordinate 38,346,368 of NC_062566.1, read as the reverse complement.
TGCTCTTGGCTACAATGATCGTGACTTCCAAAGACTTCACCAATCTTAGAAAAGTATGAGCTTTTAACTTCCTTCTTGGTAAAGTGAGGGGGTCGAATTTTAGCAGAATTTTCAAGGAAACTTGAAATTTTACAGAAATTCTACAACCACCTATAACTTAGCATACACAATCTTTTTTCCCACATGTGAATTTATATGAGTCTTAAGCCCTCCAACAGCATTATATACTTCTTGAACACAGAGGCACTAACCTGACTATTGAGACAATTCATAGTACGTCATCTTAATGTACTTTTCACAGTACACATCCATGTTCTATACATACAGGAAGAGCTACAGACTGAGTGTCAACCCTCTAGACTGGCTAGTGATAAATATTACCAGTAATTTTCTTCTTCTTTTTTGAAACATGTGTTTATGAAAAAAAAGTCAAAGCTGGCTGTCATGTTTTAATACACAAATACTGTAGCAAAGTGAGGGTAACACAAAAGTATATGCAATTCTTATTTATCTGTCTATATCTATTTGTACATTTCAGGAGCCAGTCATAGTGAAGGAAAACTTTACCTCTGAAGAAGCAATATAGTTCCACTTATTAGTTGGCATTGAGCCATCAGACGCAATTTCACCAACTTCTAGTTCTAATGACGACTTGTTTGCAATGGTACAAAAGGGAGTCAGGGTAACTATTCGTGTAAGATTAAAACTGCTCATTTTGATGCTAACACCAACCTGTGTAAAGGAACAAACTTCTTTGAAATGATACACACACCCCATTCACATAAAGATTTCTTAAGATATTTTAAAATAACGCCTGTAAATAAAGTAACTACTAAGCCATATTCAACTACTGATTATCTTCTCACTAAGAAAAATATTTGGTTCCTTAGTTTGGCTCCGTCAGAAATCAATTCAAGAAATATCAAACAGTAATTTAACTAATGATGACTGTAATAACATATTTAGTTTAGCTGTATTCTTTATTTTTTTAACATTCCAAACATAAATTGTTTTATAATTAGTGTAGAGGCTCAAGTTTTGCTGCTTTATCATCTCTCTGTTAATAAATTAAGATAAAAGTTTCAAAGTGGCAATTACAACACGTCAACTGACCTCAGGTTACTCAAATTTTCAGTCAAATCTAAGATTTAAGAAACATCTGGCAGGGAGTAGTGTGGAATGAGGATTCTTGTATACTCTGAATATTTACAAGTTGCTGACGTGGATGGGTTCAACTCACTTCTTTTTTTTTTTTTTTTTCAACGTTTTTATTTATTTTTGGGACAGAGAGAGACAGAGCATGAACGGGGGAGGGGCAGAGAGAAAGGGAGACACAGAATCAGAAACAGGCTCCAGGCTCCGAGCCATCCGCCCAGAGCCTGACGCGGGGCTCGAACTCACGGACCGCGAGATCGTGACCTGGCTGAAGTCGGACGCTTAACCGACTGTGCCACCCAGGCGCCCCTCAACTCACTTCTTAAACTTTGATAAACGTAGGTCTTGTCCTGATACTAGTAGCCAAAGAAATTTATAGAGATAACAGTCCTGTACATAATACTTTGAACTCAAATTTCTGTACCCCTTAGAACCTAGCTGGGTAATGGAGCAGAAGAAAATGTGAACGAAGTCAAGGGTGAATAAGCAAGCAAAATCTTACCAGGTATTCCATACTGTTGGCAGGACACTTCACACATCCGTAACTTCCCACTGTATCCAATGAAAAACCATTGGACCAGGCGCTAGTAGAAATTTTTAATTGTACCTACAACAGAGAACACATAACCATCATATAAGAAACCTAAAACACTACATTAATTTTATTTGAGGGAAAGATACTATTCTATTAGAAATTTATTTAGTATCATAGGACACAGAAAAAAATAATCAAAGCCATACTGCCAATGGGTCAGAGAACCACAGATATTCTAGAGGCCAATAAAATAAATGCAGAGCTCTGATCTTCCCATTCATCTATGCAATGAGTTTAGTGAATTTAAAGATGTATGCCAATGAGACCCTCTGTTGTTTAAAAAGAAAAGCTTAACATAAAATAATATTTTCCAGTGTTAGACTTAAGATAATGAGCCAACAAGTTCTTAAAAGTTTTAAAACATAAAGAATTTATGCCTTTAACATTACTTATCAAATGCTAAATGAAAGGCATCATGGTCAGCAGAATGGAAGACAGCAGGACACAGTTCCTGTCTTCAGTGAGCTCCAACTAAACAGGGAGATGGGAAACACATACTAATAATTATGATACAAGAATGAATGAGATTAAGAGCTACCTGAGTAGTACAAAATGCTACCAAGGTGAAACGGTAAAAAGTTTACTTCTGGCTATGAGATTTAGATAAAGTTTTATAGAAGAGATCTAACTGCTCTCCTCCATTGAGATTATAAAAAACCTGAGGACAACCACAGGTAAGACACATAAACAGGTAAATAAATGCTATGGATTAATCAACACTTTAAGACAACGGTTCTTGAAATGTGGTCCCTGGACCAGCACTGTCAGCATCACCTGGGAATCTGTTATAAATGCAATGTTCAGACCCTACCCAGACCTACTGAATCAAACGTCAGGGGCACAACCCAGAAATGTATTTTAGAAAGCCCTCTAGGTGATTCTAACATGCTCTGAAACTTGAGAACCAATGCTCTAAGAGAACAAGGTTGTACAATCTAGCTCTACTTTAGACAGTTAGAAATCCTTCACACGTGTTAGGCTTGAGCACAATGACAGCCAAAAGATAAACAGCAGGGAACCAGAAAAGATGTGGCAGGCAGGAAAAAGCATAGGGGAAGAGACATTTTAGGCAGAAACTGTAACACAAAGGCCTAGCAGTGAGCACTTAGGATAATGTGTGAGAAGCAATTCCATGATAGGAGTCTACAAAGGAATGAAGGGACCAGAGCAGAAAAGACCAGGCTTAGGCACTAGGTTTCTCTCTCAAAGGCTTGGTTTTAGGGCTTCATACATAGAAGGGCTCAGTTAATATAAGCTAAATCCAACTGTTGCACCTTTTGAAATGCCATTACTGGTAAAGTACATAAAGTCAACCTTTCTACCTGACACTACTAAAATAACAGAAGTAATTTTTTTCCAATGTTTATTTATTTTGGGGAGAGAGAGAGAGAGAGAGGGCAAGCGCACAAGTGGAGGGGGGGAGGGGCAGAGAGAGAGGGAGACACAGAATCTGAAGCAGGCTCCAGGTTCCGAGCTGTCAGCACAGAGCCCGACACAGGGCTTGAACTCACGAACTGTGAGATCACGACCTGAGCCGAATTCAAATGCTTAACGGAGCCACCATGGTGCCCCAGAACAGAAGCAATTCTAAAGGCAATGGAGAAAAGGGCAATTCAGCCTTGGGAAACTCTTGCTAATCCTAACATCCCACTTGACTATGCATTCCTTAAAAGTCTCCTTGGACTTCATTCATACCAATGGCACTTAGCAAACTGGTAAGCATGGATTGAGGGAAGGCTAATGACTCAAAAATTTCCAAACTAGGAATTTATCTAGTTTAACTTGTTATATCAACCAAAACACACCTTATTTTTACTAAAAATATTCTTCTTCTTGAAAGAGAATAAAATAATATCTCTGAAATCAGCTGGATGTTTCACATGAATATCTTCTGCACGATACTGGAGAACCCGAGAAGTCTTGTTGATTAGCCAATAGGGACTAAAAACAGATAGCACCATCCGGCTGCCAATTCGTCTGACATGTACTGACAAGTCAACTGTCATCATTTCTGCAGAGTCAGGAGAAAAACACACAAGGAAGAATTCGGGAAGCGTATCACATATACGGAAATGTCCGTTCCAGTTTCTGCCCTGGTATTTCATCAGAACTAATTCCATTACTTCTCCACTGATTCTCGAATGGAGAACATCAGCAGCACTGCCTTCTGCTAGCTCATGAGTTTCTGCTGTTCCCTAAAAACAAACAAACAAAAACTAAATTTGCTTAGTGATATTTTAAAAACTCTGTGGTAACAACATCCATATTCTATGCAAATGCTAATAAATAACGTCCCACATTCAGATTAACTGACAAGACTTCAGTGGAGTCCCAGGCTTACATATTATGAATGTTCAATAACCACTAAGGACTACAAAGAAAAATATTATATCACAGCCAAAGGGAGAAACTGTCATTTGGCTATTAGTAAGTCAATGGCCACAGATTTTGAAAAAATAAAGAAATAAATAAAGTCAGATCTAGGCCTAGGATCCAAGGATGGATTCAGGAATGCTGGCTGTTGTCTGTGTCATTAATGAGCCACTTAACCGCCTGGTTTCAGCTTCACCCTCTGTTCAAATGCTATGCCTCGTGGTTCCCATATAAATAAAAGAAGGAAAGTGAGAGCAAACTTCTGACAAACTATCTAAGGGATGTGGAATTGTTTTTAGAATGATTAATAGCCACATAATAAATCAGGCTTCGTTTCTGAAAGCTTCTTTTACATAAATACTTTTTAGTTCATTTAATTCATTTTAGCCTTTACAAACTGAGGGGTGGCTCATTGTCAGATAAAGAAAAGAAATAATTTAAGCTCCAACACTTTCCAGACTTTTGTATTTTAAAATGTTGTGGAATGTAGAATCTAAAAATATTTATCACATGTCATTACTAAAAATGTTGCCCATTATTTATCAGACAGACTGATTATTTTAAGTTCAAGAGAAACCCAGATCGAATAAGACTGTTAACTTTACAATAAAAACTTTAAAATTAACTTTAGAATAAAGTAAGATGAATGCTTCCTCACTGGCTTTTTTCTATCCATCAGCTAATGGAAGAGATTAATATGGTTCTCATTTCATAGCAGATGCAGCAGAGCTCAGTGGAAGGGAGCAAGAAGCCAAATTACCTAGGTTCATATCCCAGCTCTACAACTTATTAGCTGTGGGATCTTGGGCCTGTCACTTAATTCCTATGTGACTCAGTTTGTTCCTCTGTAAAATGGGTCTAATAATAGTACCTACACCAGAAGGTTACTGCAAGGATTAAATGTGTTAATACAGGTAAAGCACATGGTATAGTGTATGCCATATACTAAATGCTGTATCGGTTTTTGCTATTATTAATATTATTAAAGCATTACAATTATGCTATGTAAAAATACCTCAACTAAAAACATAGTGAAAAAACTAGAAATCACTCTGCAATAATAAAGGTCAAACAAAATACAAGAGACATACCTCAAGTAAATATCTTAGAGAGTATGGGAGAAGGTTCCGCAAAGTGAGGGTAGGATAAAGATGGATAATGTAAGCTGGATCCCAATCTTCCTCGTGGCTACATATATAGCTTAATTCATCAGGCAGAGCAACTGTATTGACAATGAGAGGTAAGAAGTTGACTTCTACTGACGGACACTGAAGCATGCATCTGACTTCCCTGCTCCTGTGAAGTTCTTCCTTCCAAGAAATATAAGTGGTGGATTCTTTGTACCGATTCTCTAAGATACCAGCTGGCTGAATAAATAATTGACATCTAGAGAAAAAAGAAACAGAGTTGGGGAAAAAAGCTTTTATCAAGAACTTAAGAATCTCACTAAATCTTCTTGGTAACTCTACAAGGTAAATACTTATTCCTATTTTTACAGAGGAGGAAAACAAGGCTCCGAAAGGTTAAGAAACCCGCCCAAAGTCACATAGCTAACTCAGGGAGGAACTTTCTGGGAAAAAAACAAAAACAAAAACAAAAACAAAACGCTGTGTAAGCAATGACAAGTCAAAAAAAAAACAGTCATTTCAATTATAAAGGCAACCTAGTAAAAATAAATTTCAGAAAGTGCTAAAACATCAACTATACAGTAAGACATTTTTCATCTGGTAAATCAATGATTATATAAATGTATTTCTCTAGATGTCTTAAAACTGGCTTTTACACATCTTTAGATAATAAAAATATAAGGTTTTTTCCTGGAATATAGATCCCAATTCATATTTTAAAATATATAGTATGAACCTTTTAAAACTTTGTATTAGTTTCCAAGCATTAGTTTCAAGGAAATAGGTACCTATATGAATCCAAAGGAACATGGAACTCCTCTTCAGGGCTGGCTACTCCAATGGGCTCCAGCAGCTTAACATTCTTAACAGATTTATAGATAATGAATGCAATAGAGAAATGATTTTTAATCTGTTGGATAAAAAAGACATGCAAGTTGTTTAAAAAGATAACACATGGCCAAAAGAAAAATGTGAGCTGCACACAGTTACTTTTAGATCTAAAAGTTTCAAGCCCAGTGTTAGAAGATATTTTATGGATAATTGAAAAATTTTAGGATATTTAAGTGCTTTACATGAGAAACTTGATGTTTAAGGGGCAGTTGAAAAGTTCTGAGAGAGTCACACGTTCTACACTGATGTTCACTGTTGTGTATAATATGTATTACTCTTTGGAGTTCAGCCATAATATTTTCCCCATTACAACCTCTTTTCAATGCACCATGTCAAAACAGAAAAGGATAGCAAAGGAAATATAAGGAAAAGGACTACAACTCTCTTTCCTGGACTACAATGTGATATAGGCTAGAGCTAACAGCAAACTGAGAGAGAACAATGGCCAAAAGTTGAAATCCTTTAATTTTTTTATCTGATGTTCTAAGTAGGAAGAAATGTTCTTTTGATGACCACATAATGAAACCTGTAATAATGCACAGGAAAAGAAAAATGGATAAAGCCTTAAACATAGAAAAGATTAAGATGCTAAAATCTTTTTCTGGGGAGATCATTCCAGTATTCCTTCAGATATACTTGAAACATACAATCCCAAGTGATATACAAAGAGAATGGAATGTTATCTTATTTGGCAACCACTTATAATTATTAACACTCCCAGTTCTAAATCTTTAAAGAAAGAGGTGAAAATCTTCCTTAATTTTCAACCTAGGCCACAACAAAAATGGGCTTTCAAATAACAAAACTGTTTAATCAGACATTTAAAATGAAGACTAGAACAAAAACAAGTTAGATTGGAAATAGCAGCCAATTCAATCTATTACGTATTTCTGAATACTCAGTATTAGCTCAATGTTTTATCATATTCCTATATTCACCCAAATGATTGAAGATTTCTTGTTATACTTCAAGGGACACAATTCACTTTAATGGATTACCTGCAGAGGAGAACGAAGAGTGATTACTTTATTCCCTTCAGTTGCATCAATCTGTACCAAGACTGAGTCAGAATGACTGGCATTGGGATTCCGTACATTATACAATCGCCGTCCGGATCTGGCAACAGGGACTTTTGCAACTTCTGTATATCCATGAGGTACTAAGGCAGAGCATAAGTGAGAAGCATTCCAAATACCCATTTACCTATATTTCTCTCAGACAGAGTACTCATCAGCACCTTAAAATAATACAAGGGAATTCTTCATGACTGAACATGACGACTACTCAAAATGCTTTTCTGAGACGTAGGAACCAACAAAGAAAGGAAACTAAAGAAACTAAAATAAAAAAAGAATAAAATTTAAAAAAGAAAGGAAACTAGTTATAAAATGTTTTGACCCAAAACAATTTCTCTTGGGGTTTTAAATCAAGAAACAGACCCTTACCTATGGAGAACAAACTGATGGTTACCAGAAGGGAGGTGGGTGGGGGGATGGGTGAAATAGGTGATGGGGAGTAAGGAGGCCATTTGTGATGAACAGCAGGTGCTATATGGAAGTAATGAATCACTATATTGCATGCCTGGAACTAATATCACACTGTATGTTAACTTGGAATCTACATAAAAATAAAAATTTCTTAAATCACACAAATTTCAGCTTGTTCCTTATTCTTTCAACTATAGAGCAATAATCACCTTTTCTGTGTAATGGTGATAATTACTGTCAACATTTTATGACTTCTGAATATAGTTCATTTTCCTCTCTTCAATGGACTCACATGCTTTTTGAAGCATGCTACAGACGGCATTATTTAAGGGCACAGAAATAATCTAATTTTCTAAGGTAATTCTAAAATTTAATTGTCTCAAGTTTAGAGGAAGAAAATAAGAGCTTATCAACTATTTGTTTCAAGCCTTTAGAAATGTTGTCTCCCAAGGTATCTGCAGCAATATCTTTACATTTTAACAGAAATAAGCCACACAGCTACAATTCCAAAGATGAATATAAAATAAATATAGCATACCAAAGGTGAGAGTGAAGAAAGAGCTTTCCTGACGGCTCAACATAGATAATTTTCCTTGACGTGAAGGTTCCATGCTGGCATATTCCAATTCCAAATGCTGACCAGCATCAACATCATAAACACCACTTTTCTCAAGGGAGCCTATTACTCTGAGATTATGATTGGGCTGCACCTTAATGGGAATGCCTACAGCATTTTTCACTGTAAAAGGAGCCCTATCTTTTAAAGAGTAGTCAAAAGTAGAAGCAGTGCCCTCTGAAAAACCCTGAAAAGGAACATAACATCGCAATAAAATTTTTGCAACATTCAATTTTTTTCCAAAATTAAACATTTTTAAGAAAGTAATTGTGATGACAAACATAAATAATCCATACATGTTTCATTTTAAAATCCCATTTGAAATATTCCAAGAAAAAACCAAACATACTTTGGCTAAATTGTTGAAAACATTCAGGCAACTTTTGGATATGGTTATATTCATTGTGTCTCCTGAAGAAATATGAACTGCTGTTTGTGGCTCAGGAAGAAAAATAAAATCATCTCCTGGAATTAAACTTTTATCTTGGACTGGATTCTTCTTTACCTAGGAGGATAAATAATGTGACACATTTAAGTTATTAGCCATTTAATAACAAAAATTTAAAACTCTCAAAGTGTTAAACTCTCCTAAACTGGTCGCTTCATATTAAGGCTGGTCAAAAGTCTCAGTTTCAAAAACAACCAGTGATTCGCTTAGACACAGCACAGATCAGCAGTCTTTTTTGCAGTGTGTGGTCAGTGCACAGGGTAATGTTTCGAACTGTGTCACAAAAGCGCTCCAGGTCAGTTACAGTATTTGTTTCTTGTGCATTCCCCAGAGGAAGCTATTTACCCAGTGTCGCCTGACTAATTGGTCCTTATGTGTTGAGGCGTAATGGAAGATGACCCTCAAGTCTAAACCGATCCTCACTGGAGGTAATGTGGAATTCTGTTAACACCTACACATAATACGATAGGCTTTCACCAGCCATCAGATTCCACCACAGTTTTTGTTCTAATAGAGCTCAAAGGCCATATACAAAACTATTTGTTAGCCTGTCTATGCCAGAGACAGGTAGATCAGAAATATTACTTCTACTTTACTGAGAAGAAATTGGGACACAGGTTAAGTGGCTTCACAGTTTTAAAATAGGAATCTGCTGAGTCAATTTCAGTGCCACACACTTCAGGCTACACCAGAGAACTGTAGTGTAGTCACTTGTTAGGGGTATATAATTCATGTTCCTTTTAGTCAAGAAAAATGTGCTTTGGTATCCAGGATTCTGAAGTGCTCTCAAGAAATACCATCAAGAGATAACACACAAAGAATTCATGAACTATAATTCAAGTTTTCTCAAATGTTTTGGTCTCCTAAAATCACTGATGATCTCAAAGAGCTTCATTTATATGGATCAGATCTATGACTATGAAATCTATTAGAAACCCAAACTGAGAAAATGTTAAATATTCATTTAAAAACAATTATATGTTGAATAATATTTTAATGAAATATAACTATTAAAGTTATCTTTAATAGTAAAAAGAGGGGCATTTGCAAATCTCTCTAGTGACTGCCTTAAGACGAGTGGATTCTCATTTCTGCTTCAGTATTCATTCTGATGCAATATCACACAGTCTCTGGAATATTCCATTGTATGCTCACAAGAGAGTGAGAATAAAAATGATATATAATGTCTATTATTATGAAAATAGTTCTGACCCCACAAACCCCCTAAAAGGGCCTCCAGAATCCTAGATCACAAATCTTGAGAATCATTGAACTAAAAAATATAAATGAATGTGCTGAGTGCCATCAATATAAAGATATCGTATGGTTTCCTTACATCAAGCCTTAAATTCCATTGTCTCTTCCCCTCCACTCTCTCAATCAGTGGCTCCCAAACAGCATGGGTTTCATTATAGTAGTGAACCTGGAAAGGCACAGAATTGTAATAACAGAGTCTTTCAACTTTAACAACATATTTCTATAATCATTAGGAAAAATATTACACAATTAATGTCATATGCCAATCATTTTAACAACATACCTCAAGACACAAAGAATAGCTATAAAGAGGGTACATTTTCCTTTACTCTCTTACTTTACTGCCATAAATAAATTACTTAACAAAAAGTCTTTAAAAAACAGTAACCAGCTAAATAATACTACATTATGCATCAACAAGTTAAATGTTAGAATATATTATCTATTCAGACACACACACACACACACACACACACACACACACACACACACACTTGCTGTGGCCATGCACAAACAAGAAAAGTGCACATCTTAATTCTGCAGGTGTAATTTTGAGAAGTTGGCTCTGGAAGTATTAAATGATGTAGTCATACCTCTAATGTCATGTCAGCAGTAGCAGCCATTAGGGAAGTCCAATTTTTAATATTTCCTGAAAACTTAGACTCTGCCAGTAATAAAGGTACAGTTCGATGCCCAAGGCCACATTCTAAGGTAACCTGAACTGACTCTACAACAACAGCACAATTTTCCTCTATAGATAGACAGTGAATGTCTTTGAAATTTTCTGTTATTTCTGTTGCCATGTCAACACCAAGAAACCAAGAGTTATAATCACTAATAGATTTGATGCCCCAAAGATTTTCTGTTTCCTTAGATATATCTTTGGATTCATCTTCTTTTGTCTTTGGAGACATAGCAGCCATGATCGTCATCACAGTATTCAGAATTATGGGTGAAATCTTTAAAAAAGAAAGCAGAAAAATTTTAAGAATAAATTATTTCTAAATGAGAAGAATATATAACACAAAACTTTAAAAAAAGTTAAAAATTTAAACATATTACATTAATACCTAAGAAAAACAAAAGAGAATACACAAAGCCATATGTCAAGTCAGCTAACATCATACCCATGATTTCTGCCCAGGCTACATTGGAATTAAGTAATTAATATTATATGTTAATGTCAAAACCTAAAGTTAAATTGACCAATTCATAATAAAATAGGGTTATATGAAAAGAAAAATGTAGTATAACTGAATTTTTTATTTTTCAACCAGTTGCATTAACTAAACCAAAGTATATGATCCTCATCAAAATATACATACATGGTTTTCATTTTTCTGACTGAAACAAAAAGCCTAAGAATCACCATGGATCCCCTTCCACCTCCCCTAAGTTCTCCAAACTCTACCTCTTATTATCTTTGTATAGTATCTTTGCTCACCTCCTCATTCCTAGCCTTGCACCTTAGTTCTACACTGATAATGCCTACTATGTCCAGTGCTGACTGGACCCTCAGAATCTACCCTCCACATTTCCACCAGCATTCTTTTCCTCAAACTCAAATCTGGGCAGGCCATTCCTATGCCTAAAATCTTCAATTGCCCCTAACTTTAAGGATGCAGTTCAAATTTCTCTTTAGCTGAGGACACAAAAGTCTTTGTGATGTGATACCAGGGTTTCCCAAAGTGTGAGCAATACTGGGTTAAATAAGTGGGTTCCTTTACTGTTCAGTTCTCACAACCTCTACTTATGTAATTTGCTAAAATGATATGATTACATCACCCAAAGAAGGAAGTAGTATGAGCCTCTTCCCAAACTTACCTGTCCACTAAGTCCCTTCTTCGTCCTTGCCTTATTAATGTCACCTTTAATTAGAGCTCTCAATCTTACAACTCCACCGCACCATTCTCTCCAACCACGTGGAATCACCACTCTAAGTCCTTAAAAGGTTTTTCATACCTCTACTTTTGTGCATATTGTCAGTTCTGTCTTGATAACCCTCAGCCTCCCTCTGCTTCTAACCTCCATCAGATTTTCAAAACTCAGTTCAAGTAGCCTCACTTCAAGGCAGATTTCCCTGATGTCGTGGTCTGATCACAGGACCCTTCCTTGTGCTCCCAAAAGCACCAGTACAGGCCTCCAGCTCTGAAAGCCAGAATCACTGATTTACTTCTTTCTCTCACATATATCAGTAAGTTCTTTGAAGATATGGACTATGTATCACCAATGCCTTGTATAGACATTTTTCGTACAAAGTAAGAGCTCAAACAATGCTTGCTGAATGAATAAACAAATAAACTGATATACAAAGAAAGGGAAAGACAATATTCCCAGTACCTTAACCTATTGTCTTAGACTAAGTGCATGCAAATTCAAGACCTTTCCCCCTGAATGACCACCTTAAGTTCTTCAAAAAGTAAATCTGTTAACAAAATTCAATCTAAAACTATTGAGCATTTTAAAATATTGAGAGAAAATTGCACTGTTATTTATATGGTAACTCAAATGACATTAGTTTGAGCCTTGGTTTAATCACTATCAGTTATGGTATAGTAAAACTGCTATCAACCACCTCAATATTGCGTCCTTTGGACAGACAGAAAAAGAGATTCGGGGAAGTATTATTCTCTGCCTTTCATTTATAACCAATTATGAGGTCATACTTAAACAATACAAATGCTATGGGAGAACAGAGATTGTTTTTCCAATACTTCAAATATAAGAGATTAATAAAAAGCAAATCCTAATAACTTATTTCTAGCATACATCTGTCATTACAAAAATTTAAAAGCCAGATAAAACATTTAATTATGTAATTATTAAATTCACATTATACCTGAATAAAAGCCTAAAATAACTTACTACAAATAAAGGCAACTTCACTTTTCCATCCCAACTTTCTTCTCTTCCCATCCCATCTCTGCTGTCTCCCAAACCCAATCTCCCCAACACACAAAAAGCAAACATAATGGATAAAAACTATCTCAATCATTTATAGATATTTAAAAGTACTCTCGTTATAAAAAGATAGAAAAAAATTTGCTTTAAAGAAAAATGTCTTTTAATATTAGCAGTATTTACTGTTTGAATATGTAATGTAAGTAGCATAATGTTCTAGTTAGAAGAGACATCAAAAGATTTTGCTAGAAACAAGAATTTTTACCCAAATAATATGATAGGCACTGACCTTAATTATAAATTCTTCAACCATAATGCTTATATTTTGTTTTCCTGAAGCCCACATACATTTTTCCATAAATAAAGAACAAGGCTGTAAGACCTAGTAACAAATAAATAAAATTCACATTTCCTTAGTTAAAATCTGTTAGGTATACGTAGATAATACACACCAGAAATGTCTTACTTAACTGGACATCTTTTTTTAAAATATGTATTTATTTTTGTTAGAGTGTGTGTGTGTGTGTGTGTGTGTGTGTGTGTGTGAGCGAGCACGCATGAGCATCAGAGGGGGAGGGGCAGAAAGAGAGACAGAATCCCAAGCAGGTTCCACAAAGTCAGCTCAGAACCCAACTTGGGGCTCAAACTCACAAACCACGAGACTATAACCTGAGCCGAGCCCAAGAGATGGATGCTTAATGAACTAAGCAACTCAGGGGCCCTTAACTTGAGATCTTTAATGATACCTTATGCCAAAAGCAAAAGACAAATGAAATTAGGTGAGAACTTTTCTTGTGAGGGCTCTTAATTATGACAAATCCGTGTACATTGTCAAAGGACTGTAAGCAGTTCTGATCAACTCCTTTATGTCAATTCTTAAGTAAGGATGTACAGTTACTAATACAAGTTTAAAATGTTTCCTTTCAAAACACCTGGGTGGCTCAGTTGGTCAAGCACCTGACTCTTGATTTTAGCTCAGGTCATGATCTTATGGTTCATGAGATTGAGCCCCCTGTAGGGCTCTGCTCTGACAGTGTGGAGCTTTCTTGGTATTCTCTCTTCTTCACTCTCTGCCCCTCCCCTGCTCATTCTCTCTCTCTCTCAAAATAAATACATAAACATTAAAAAAAATAAAATGTCTGCTTTCACTAAAATATCTTTCAAACGATACCCTTTGTAAAATATGCCTTTAAAATACCCATAAAAATGAGGTGAAGACTATGGTAAAGTCTTACATTCACAAAGAAGTACATGAGGAAATGAAATTGTTAATTATTAGTTTTTATGACAACTAAATAACTTGAAATTGTTATTTTAAACAAAGAGTTCTGGGGTAGCTAGATGGCTCAGTCAGTTAAGTGTCCAACTTCGACTCCGGTCATAATCTCAAAGTTCATGGGTTTGAGCCCTGCATCAGGCTCTGCGCTGACAGCTCAAAGCCTGGAGCCTGCCTCAGAGTCTTTGTCTCTCCCTCTCCCTGCCCCTCCCCCATATATGCATGCACATGCATTCTCTCTCTCTCTCTCTCTCTCTCTCTCTGTCCCTCCCTCTCAGTCTCTCTAAAATAAATAAACATTAAAAAAATAAAGTTTTGTTAACACATGAGAAAAAGACTGTGGTAAGGTACGTAAATGAACAGTTTCCCTATGATGAACACGAAGTCAGTCTTGAATATCATATAAGGTGCTTATAAAAACAAATTTCCAATCTGTAAACCCAATGACTTACTTAAAACTATTAAGCTTATATTTGTAAATAAATGTACTTATACTATATATATATAACATATATATATAACATATATATATATCATTAAAGAAATAAGTAAACTAACCTTACACCTCAACTGAATAAGTAAACTAACCTTACACCTCAACTGAATGAAGGAATTAGTATTGTCTTACTTACATTTAAAAAAAAAATTAGGAAAAGCTTTTCCTGGAGTAATCAATTAATTATAAGCTTTCTGTGACATGCCAAAAGATGATCCTGCTCAAGAATGCTTCATGATAAAGTACAGACTAAGTCTAATGTTGCATTTCTTTATGTAAGCCACTTGGTCATAAATTTTCCTAATTTAATACTGCAAATGAGTCATACAATAAATCCTCTTTAATGTAAAATTCTCAATTTAACATTTAAAACTTATTGGTATGGCAATCAATTAACTAAAATATTTTTTAAACAATAACTTGAACACATAACTGAAGTTAACTTTTTTTTTTAATGTTTGAGAGAGAGAGAGAGAGAGAGAGAGAGACAGACAGACAGAGCACAGCAGGGGAGGGGCAGAGAGAGAGAGGGAGACACAGAATCCAAAGCAGGCTCTAGGCTCTGAACTGTCAGCACAGAGCCCGATGCTGGGCTTGAACTCACGAACTGTGAGATCATGACCTGAGGTGAAGTCAGACACTTAACCAACTGAGCCACCCCGGTGCCCATGAAGTTAACTTTTAATACAGCAAAAACAATCTCTTTGGTCACGTGACTTCAATGCTGATTTGTACTACAATTCACCTACTGTTCCACAAAAGATGGTACAATTAAAGGAAAAAGTTTAAAGGCAGCTCCCAGTTCTGCCAATGGCAGCATGGCTGAATCATTTAACATCTTCGGAACTCAACCTTAACTTTAAACCTCAAATTTGTAGTAAATAATCTCTGAAGTCTTACAGAGCTCTCACATTCTAGGATTCTACGAATCCACCATTTCTGCCAATCTTCAATCCGTGCTTAGAATATAAGGCAATTCTTACTGTAGTAATGTTTCTTCCTCTTTTTTCTCTGAGAAAAGGGCAAGCAAGGACTTTAAGATCTCTCACAGAAGCTTCCATCATCTGTTCAAGTTTGGAGGTTGACATAGACAGGTTACACTGGAATGAGGCTGTCAGAGCAGGAGCATCGGCCTTTGTCAGATTGGCAACAAATACCACTTCTGGATCTGTGATCTTGGCCTTTAAAGTCATATTTGGTCTTACAGAGTCATCTGAAAAAACAAAAAAAGCAACCAAAAAATATGTCACAAAATATATCTTGTCACTTGAGTATATACTATCTATAAGTTGCTAGGTTGTTTCTAATATCTTGCTATATGGGATATGGCAGAATTAACCGTAGTTGACTAATACTAATGATAAATTATTAACAAATGCTGATTGTGCGGGATAATGCAATCTGATCTCTGACACAACATCATTTCCACTTTGACCTAGCAAGAATAATCTCGTTTTGAAGTTGGTTTTGTCTGAATTAAGGTGTGTGCACATATGAACACATGAATGTGTTTTATGTTACATTGCAGAGACAGGAGGGGAAAACAGGAGAGGGTAATAACAGGAAGAGGATAAGAGACTCTGATAAAGTTGACTCTGACTTCACTATAAAACACATAATCAGTGTCCTACAATCTATAGGATTAATACATGAACTATGTATATGAATATAGAGATATATAATTACTGTTTAGGAAAGGTAAATGAAAAAATAAAATTCTGACCTTGCCAGTGAATGGTATTTTCCAATCTTGCTGAATTATGCATTAGAAAGATAAATGCCTGACCTGAGACAATTATAATTTAACAAAGAAAATCACTGATCTATTTGGTAATGCTAGAGTAATTTATAGAGCAGGGAAGTGACTTCGGTGTACATCAAGACCAGACATTTGCACACACTCCCCTTAGTTTAAGGTGTTTACGGTGATGTCCAGGGGCATCATGCTGGGTGGTCCGATATCACCTTCTGCCTCTATCTGTTCAATTGCTTCAATGGATATAATTCTTCCATATATTTTCTCTGAATAAAAGACTGCCCTTCTATAAGACAGTCTCCCAACCAAAGACCCAGATTAACTCCTCTATTTTTGGGTAAGTAAAGAAATGTTAATGGCAGAGTTGGAACCAGAACAGGGGTTTCCTAGCCCCTAATCCAATATATTTCTATTCTACCTCTTAAAAATTTATGCTTACTAAAAGTTTTCCACAGCATATATTTAAATTTGAAAGAGTATTTTACTTTCTTGAATTGTCCATTCATCTTTTTTCTTGTAATCTTTGTTAAAATATACGACAAGCTGTCATCTACAACAGATAAATTCTACTAACCTTTCTCCATCTTGATTTTTGCTGTGGCTGTCTGTCGTAGTGGAATCTGTGCTTCTTTTGCCATATTTTCTGAATTCTGAGACACAGCTTTGATAAAGAAATCTGCCACAGTCATCAGAAACTCCACGCTGGCACATACATACAGCTTGTCAAGAACAGCATCAACATGACTTCCATTTTTGCTTTGTTTGTAACTTATATCAATCATAGAACTGTTGTCATCTTGATCATTCCTTTTATCAATCATTCTAAAAAATATATACATTATTTTATTCTTGCAAAAATAATTTAAAAGATGAAAAATTTCCTATACACCTTAATAGTCTTTGTTTCACCTTTGAGTTTTTAATCTGAACAGAAAACAGGTCAACGTTAACTGGGGTCTAATCAGCTAATTAGGAACTAGGACATAGTCTCCTAATCTCTATAGCAAGATTCATGTTTTTAAGCAATTACAGATTATTTTATAATTATAATACAGTAGCAGAAAAATAAATGAATGACTACTAAAAGGAATTAACAAAACACATTAATGTGGTCCCACAAAATTTAAAGGTCAATCTCTTTACATTAGTTTACAAAATAAAACCTCCCTGAACAAATTTATCTCCAAAGATCATCCTATATAATTTGAGTCCAAAAGTATTCAATCCAATTCAAATCAGCCAGTGTTTATCAAGTGTCTGCAGTGATAGTTGCCACATATCCTCACACATGCTGGGAAGAACAGGTTACCAAACAGATGATGGCTTTACCCTTGCCTATTGGACAGCTACCCCAAACACTAAATTTGCAAACTAGAAAAGCTGGTTGCATGATAGCACTCTTTCCTCATTTATTCATCTCTAAGAAACAGAAAGAGCTCAGAAGTATCCAGTATGTATTCAATGGAGCCCCTGGTTAGGGAGCAGCATAGTTTTTCTCCAAAGAACATCAGGGGCAAAAAGAGTATGTCTCAGTATTTGAGAAAGGAATAAATATATAATTAGAATATTAAAGTTACATATTTCCCACTTTACAGGAGGCTAATATAAACTAATGTTTAAGTACTGGCTTGATAATGTGAAAATGCTAGGGATTACATTTCTAGTAAAACTTGGAAAAAATTTCAGAATACTGGTTTAAAATATACAGACAAAACAAGTAAGACACAGAAAAGATCAGAAACTTTCAGGCTTTTTTTTGGAAAAAAAAAAAAAAAGAACCTGCCTTTTGGGGACAATTTAGAAAACTATGTTACCAACAAACCACCCTATGCTAATTTCATTATTAAAATTCTTACATTCTCTTAGTTCCTGCTTTTAAGACAGTACTCCATTTTATTATTAAATTTCCCTTTAATTCAAATTTCATAGGAACTGAATCTGATATTAACACTATTTATTGATGCACTTCAAATTGAAGTATGACCAAAGATCTCTTTTGATAATCCCAAGCCTAGCAACCAAATGTCAGGTATAATGTCAGCCTTAAATAACGTACAGCAAGTTCAGAGATGACAAACCTTGATGTTGCTCTCTCAATGCCTTCTCTGAGATCGTCAAGTGTGCATGTCTTAAGTTTAAGGCTAACATTCATTGAGCCATCCTTAAACATCTTCCCTACAGAGGCCATAAGATGTAGTCTGAGTTCACCAAGCCGGAAACTGTCATTGTGAAATGAAAGTTTGGATTCCTGTGGTGTATTTTCAAGCAAAAGAATCAGTATCTCTAAATATTATGTAATGACTTTTAAACACATTTCTTAACTCAGAGACAAAAGGCAAACTGATACAACAAAATTTAGAAGCATGGGTATTAAAACACAAGAATAAAACAGAATAATACATGTGTTTGTAAGTGTATATAAAAAATACATGTGTTGATATTCAACAATGGTTAATATATAAAAATTTATCTCACAGTTTAATGCAAATAAAGATATTCAGGAAATGTTTTTGTCAATCAGTCTAACTAATAAATATTTAATTAAGTCTTCTGTTAAAAACAAAAACAAAAACAAAAAACAAAAAACACCGTGAAAGGAACTATGGGGTTTATGAGAAAGGATAAAATATAGTAGGTGATCTCAGCGAGCTTATACCCTAATAAATATGGAAAATAGAAACACACTATAACAAACGTGACAAGGAGATGCTGTAGACTGTAAATGATCAAAGACTGACATGTAGACACTTATTTATTCATATTTAATCCCCCCATATTCCACAAAGAATATTAAGTGATTAGGTAAAGAGTACAAATAGCAAAACTCAAAAGGTCAAAGAGATCACTGGTGGGCTGAGAAAAATTCAGAAAGAAGATGATAACTGAACTGAGCCTCAGAGACTAAGCGGGATCAGATGGGGTAAGAGGAGGGAGAAGACATTCCAGATACGGAAAAAACACGAGTAAACAATTCAGAGATGCTATAAGGGTACAAGGTACTAGCTGCTTAAGTTTGAATATTTCAATTAAAGAATGGTAGGGAATGAGGGGTGGGAAGAAATACAGGGGCCTACTGAGGTCCCACTTCCCAAACTAAAGATTTAAACTTTCATTAACAGGTAAAAGGATCTCAATCTTTAATTGTAACACATTATGCAAATTCTAAAGGTATCCCCACATCCTGCAAATTCTATATCTAAAGGTATGTAACACATTCTGCAAATTCTAAAGCTTAAATATACAACCACCCCCCAAAAAGAAGGAAAAAAACAAAACAACTAACAAAAATCTCTTTAGGAAAGTGAAGTCCTAATTGCTCACTATAGACAATGGCATTGATATAAGAGGTATTGGTAATGTGCAATTCCTGGTACATTGGTTATAACTACATCCATCACTCAAGACGGTACATTGTATGCACATGGGTCAGACACTGACATTATTAATGGCAAATTTGGAATGTAAGTTATAAAAATGTAAATAATTCACAAGCTTCTGGTCTGTAACTATGAACAGAAATGACCTGTGACACACCTACTGATCACAATATACTAGTACAGCTACTAATGTAAACAATTTGGAGTCACCGAACTTTTTTTAATAAGGTACAATTCAGACAACCTAATACTGAATGTTTTTTAGTAGAGTAAAAAGTTATAAACGGCTACATGAAATTCATTTAGGAAAGTGAACTTGTGCCAATGTCTGGTATGGATGAGAGGAAAAAGAGCAACGAACAAGGAAGCCATTACAGTAAGGGTAAGCTAAGAAGTTTCAAATAAAGTAGCAGTGAGAAGTATCAGGAAAGAACAAAGAAAAAAATGGCAATACTCAGTATCGAATGAATAAAGGTCAATAAAGAAGGAAGTAAAAGAAAATATCAACATTCTAAGGCTGGGGCACCAGTAGAATGATGGTACCTTAAGTGCAATGAAGAATACATTTAACTATTCATTTCCCATAGGTCATGTTTTTTATTTTTTCATTAACATTAAACATTAGAAATGAAAGTAGTTTACTGCATAAATGACAGACACTAGCCCAAGGCTCAAGAGCAATATGAATAACTTAGATAACAATTTGAAACATAAGATAACATGAATGGACAATAACAACAGACATAATCAATGCAAATTGTGGGTATTATAATATGATGTATTTATTATGAGTATTATGATATTATGTAATTGATATAATAAAATTATTTATTGAAGATACTATCTACATAACAACAAATAGCTTTCTAAAATAGCACTGGTACATTAATTACTTCAAATCACGGCACTATACTTGGTTCTTGTACCCACTAATCGGTATCCTTAATACAAATCTATTACATATAAAATTTATTTAATAGAAACATAATTAATGCTTTTATATCCTGGATAATCATGAATTTTAAAAGAATCCTCCAAGGTTCCAAAGCCACTACTAAATTATTCTTATACAGCTATATTTGTACACATGTATAGCTATGTAACAAAATTACACACATAATTAATTACTCACATATAAAATTCTTCTACTAGAGATGGACCTAAGTAGTTCAGGGCTAATGTTACCAAAAGAAGTAAAAATTTTTCCTTAGCTGAGTAAGATTAGAAATACTAACAAAGTGAAGACAGAGTAAGACCAATGTATATTCTGTAGGCCAAGTAAGAGTTTAATAGGCATATTAATTTTTTAATTAATTTTTTAATTCAAATGAAAAAATACCAATGTTTTAAAATTAAATATCAATAACTGAAGATGTATTTCTAAATAAATTTACTACATACCTGGTTTATATCATTGTTATAAAGGACAATGGAAAGAGATTCAAAGTGAAAGTCAAATTGGAGAGTGACATTTTGGTCCACAGAAAGCTTTAAGCCTGTCATATCTTGTTCTGATGGTTCAAACATAAGAATGAAAATTAAAAAGCTTTAAGTAGGTACATTATTTTACACTTATTTAAAAAGCAAAGATGATAACCTATTATTCTAAATATGTATCATACTTTCTAGGATTCTTTAAATCATATTATGAGAATTAATTAAAATGGCAATGATTTATTCTATATATATTTAGTATAGGGAAAAATGACAGAGGGAGACCATCTACATTTTAAAAGAAGCAACAAAAAAGAAGGGGTCTTGGAGAGTATCCAGACAACTTTTTTTTAAAGCCCCCCAGAGCAGGACTGTTCATCATAGAATAATTTACAATTATCAAAGCATTTAACCTAAATGGTTATAAGCCAGTGTTAAGAGATTTTGAAATTAGAGGCAGAGAAAAATAAAATATTTTGTCCTAGAACAGACTGGTCAATAACAGATCCTCTACTAGCATAATGTAATTCTCGCTATCTTTAATTACCTATACCACCCAGCTCATTACATTTAAAGAACAGAATATAATTCAAGAGCAGAGACAAACAGTGCTCAAATAAAATATGGGCCAGGGAGCCTTTGGAATTCTGGGGGAAAAGAGATTTCAAGAAGTAATTTAGTCCTTTCCCTCATCTTTAGGCAAAAACGTTTTAGACAATAAAAACAGATACTGTTTTCAATCACTCTTAGAAACTGATTTTATCAACTCTTTTGGAGATGGATTCTATCCTTTGATCATTTATAGGGAAATGCTCTTACAAGATACTGGAAGAGCAAACACTGCATAACTTTAACCACATAAAGGCTTCGCCATGTTGGAAAATGCTAGGGTTTTTTCCCTTCACTTTTCCTGAAAGTAATTCATATTCCAATCTCCACCATCTTTGCAGCTTTCTGAATTCACAACTTTTCCCAAGGACCATGTTAACCGTATAGCCAGAGCCAAAGACACAAACTGACCACAGCTGAACGTAATGAGCTCCTGATTTAATCACATACAGCCTGCCTGCTGTTTTTAATCATGTGCACATAGTTCCGGTCTAACCACAGCAATAGCCTGCTTATCTAGTGTTTGTCTGGACTGTACTGGAGTATACTCCCAGTCTGGGGAGAAGATGCTCACCTCACCAACCCCATGTAACACTAACTATCCACCTGAAACAAAAACCTTTTCTGCACACAACTCTAGTCATTTATTTTGCAATTTCAAAACACACTGGGCCTAAATACAGGAGAAGCAATGTTAATGATATTATTAACCGGCACTTTTATGTACTGCTTTCTTAAGTAATAGCTGATGATCTGAGCATTCATTATAAAAGCACAGCAGTCTGGGGCCATTCAACAGAAGGGGAAGCCATGGAAATATTAACCTAGTTACAGTCTAATAAAACATACGCTCACGTAAATGACTTTAAATGATGAAAAAAGTAAAATTATGTTTTATATAACTATCTTGAACAAAAATGACACTTTTCTTTTATAAAAATTATCCTTTAAAAATGGATGAATTTAAAAGGCTCAGTGCTTTTAAATGATTCCATTGTAATAATCCAGAAAATTCCCTTATGTATGTGACTATATCATTCTCTAATAAAGCCAGATTAGTAAAGCTGTTTTTGTACCAGAAGACCTTCCTTTGTCTTGGGCCAGTCATTTGAGTAGGATACTGAGGCCCTTTTTTCTCTTGATAATTTTGGACCTTGCCATGCTACATGCCTAATTTGCTATTTCTCAAGGTACACCACCTCCGTGGCTCCTAAACTCAGCAAATTCAGCTGTTAGAAGTAAAGGGCAAACATGTATCCTGCAAACAGTAGGTGGCCCCTCCCTTTATGGAAGACAATGAGCATACCTCCTTTCCTTGGGAGCTCCAAGGCAGCTCCAGGCCCCGTACCAGCCAATTTTCCACAGTAAATACTACAGTATTGAAACAGTTCATAACACATTGTGCTAGACAACTAAAAATACCACTATACATAAATACAGCATTAACACTAATTTTCCTCCATAATCAAAGCAAAAATCTTCATTAATTTATACCTTTGAGGTGGTCAGGCCCACCCAGAACATCTTTTCTTACTCTTATAGCCTCCTGGGTAGACTGTGTAGGGCTTGGCTGTGAAGAAGCTTCTCCAAGATTTTCCAGCAAAATTTTCATTAAAACTGTTAAGTCATCTTCACTGAGAGCAACCTAGAAAACAACAACAAATTGTTAATATATAAGTAATAAAAAAGCAGAATATCATATCCATGTCTCAGTTTACAGTTCCTCAAATTCAATGTTCACCTAAGCAAAAAAAAAAAAAAAAAAAAGAGTTGGGACAGTAAATACAGGAAACAAGTATTTCATTGTATGGTAGGAGACACTATTGTTGTGTAAAGCACCCTTCTGTCTGATCCCACACCCAAGCACCTGCCTATGTCATTCTTCTTCGGTCTGTTCCTATCTTTCTTCTACTGCTCCTGGACCTGTGCTTCTCTCTCCTCTCCTCTCCCCATCGCCACTCTGACTCTCTCTCTTCTCACCCAGTATCAGCTCCCTCCTCCACTTCACTCCCATCCAAACTTAATACAGGAAGAGTGTTGTTCAGTTTCTAGTCTCTACCAAGAAGTAAAAAGATACTCTCCTGCAACGGAGCTCTTATTCCCTGTAAATATGCATCTGGACATACCTAAGATATTTGTGCAACTTATCAAGAATAATGCCACTTAGAACAGTAAGTAATGCATCACAAAGAATTTTTTATTTTTTTATTTTATTTTTTTAAGTTAATCTTATTTTGTTTTTATTTATTTATTTTTTTAATATATGAAATTTATTGTCAGATTGGTTTCCATACAACACCCAGTGCTCATCCCAAAAGGTGCCCTCCTTAATACCCATCACCCACCCTCTCCTCCCTCCCACCCCCCATCAACCCTCCGTTTGTTCTCAGTTTTTAACAGTCTCTTATGCTTTGGCTCTCTCCCACTCTAA
The DNA here is from genome assembly GCF_022837055.1 of Prionailurus viverrinus. NCBI lineage: Eukaryota > Metazoa > Chordata > Mammalia > Carnivora > Felidae > Prionailurus > Prionailurus viverrinus. Next base: position 38,322,139 of record NC_062566.1, on the reverse strand, counting down.
CCTTTTTTTTTTTTTCCTTCCCCTCCCCCATGGGTTCCTGTTAAGTTTCTCAGGATCCACATAAGAGTGAAACCATATGGTATCTGTCTTTCTCTGTGTGGCTTATTTCACTTAGCATCACACTCTCCAGTTCCATCCACGTTGCTACAAAAGGCCGTATTTCATTTTTTCTCATTGCCACGTAGTATTCCATTGTGTATATAAACCACAATTTCTTTATCCATTCATCAGTTGATGGACATTTCGGCTCTTTCCATAATTTGGCTATTGTTGAGAGTGCTGCTATGAACATTGGGGTACAAGTGCCCCTATGCATCAGCACTCCTGTATCCCTTGGGTAAATTCCTAGCAGTGCTATTGCTGGGTCATAGGGTAGGTCTATTTTTAATTTTCTGAGGAATTTTTTAAAACAAAAACACAGAGCAGAAAAGGAGCATCTTGTTGATCTCCCACCTTTACAAAAGGGAATGTGTGACAAAGGAAGGAAGGAGGGAAGGAAGGAAGGAAGGAAGGAAGGAAGGAAGGAAAGAAGGAAGGAACAAACAAACAAAGTAAGTAAGTGATGGGGTGCCTGGGTGGCTAAGCCAGTTAAGCAGCTGACCTCGGCTCAGGTCATGATATCACAGTTGATGAGTTCGAGCCTTGCATCCGGTTCTGTGCTGACAGCTCAGAGCCTGGAGCCTGCTCCGGATTCTGTGTCTCCTTCTTTCTCTGCCCCTCTACCACTCACACTCTGTCTCTCTCTCTCTCAAAAGCAAATAAACATTAAAAATTTTTAAAGAAAAAGAAAGCGAGAGAGAGAAAAAAAGAAAAAGAAATGAAGAAGCAAAGAGGGAGGGAGAGAGTTTTTGAGTCAGGCAGCACTGTATCAACGCTACCACTTTCTGGCTGTGCTATTTGCCAAGTTTCTTAGCCTCCTTAACTCAGGTATCTTAATCTTTAAAAAAGAAATAATACCATCTTCCTCCTAGCTGCCTGCAGAACATGAAGTAGCTAGAACAAAGTTGCTACTGGCTGCCAAGAATCGTTAAACCTTTTAATCTTTCTATCTTTTGTACATTTTCCCTACACATATAGCGGTCCAAAAGACTGTTCCAAATACTTAAACACAACTTCACACAGGCATGCATGCATTCACAGCACCTTCTCCTCTGAATACCACAGAATACTTTGTTCCCCAAATACAGGCCCTTATTGACAGAAAAAGTGCCTGACCCCAGCCTAAATGAAAATGGGGAGATACTTTAGCATGAGATAATAACCAAAGATTTCTTGTTTGCTCCAAGAGAATAGATGTCACTTTAACTCCCCAGAACTTCCCTGTGTATTCATTCCCACATGTGATACCAACCAAGATATTACAACTACCTGGAAAGCAGTGAACTTCACCATCCCCTCTGGTTTGCTGTGGCTGAAACCCTTCCGTAAGCGTGAATGACAATTTGAGACATGGCCCCACAGTTGTTTAAGAACTGTCAAACTGATTTACTCAACTCACTGATGTCACCTACCTGATACCCTTTCTTAGCTACACCCAGAAAAAGTACACAGACTCACACCAATGAGGGGGTGTTCTGAGATGCCTGGATTGCTGACACATCAGGTAGTAGAAACTGTACCCACTAAGGCTGCATCTTGATTTAACAGGGGTCCTTTTAGTTAAAGTGATGATCACACATTGATGTTAAAATGCTGATCTGTTACTTTTTGTCTTTCTTTTGAAATACTTCCAGCATAAAGGAAAAGCAGAGAGAATACAATAATCCTCCCCAATGTACCTATCATCTAGCTTTGTCAAATCTTACAGTTTCCCACATTTCCTTTAGATCTTGTTTCTCCATTATAGATATGGTTGAAGACCTATGTTTACTTCTATGAGACTTCATCCCAGCTACACTCCTTTTCAGCGAGACACTATCCTGAATTAGAGAATTATTCTTCCCATGAATGTTTTCTTATATTTACCACTATTGAATTCCCTACAAACAATACACACACACACAACACAAACACACACACAGCAATGTCTATTGTTAGTTATAAAATTTGAAATAATATAGAATTGTACTCTCATTTTGCAACTCAATTTTTTCCACTTTTATGTTTAAGGTATACCCATTTTGTTTCATATAGTTCTAGCTCACTCACCTTATCTGCTTTATACTGCCCATAATATGAATATACTATCCCTTAGTCCATATTCTCCTACTGACAGAAATACAGGTTTTACTTTTGCTTTCAGCAAACCTAGAACCACACAATCCTTGAAAGCAAGGGGAAAAGGTCAGATATTAGCCCTGAGATCTAATCTCTTAACAGCAAGGGAGAAGCTGAGAGTTGCATACTCTGAAATAGAGAAATCTTTATGAATAAATACCCTAGACACTCTTCCCTTATATTATATCCACTCATAACTACACAAAGGACCCTTCATCCCTACAACAAACTTCAGTTTTAACTTCTTCCTGAGTAGAACTCTTTGACCTTTCTGTTTTATCTTAGAACTAACTCTGAAGTAATCACAGGTATCAAAAACTTCTAAACTACTAAATTTTTATTTGTTTTTCACATACTCGGTTTAGTCACTCTCGGTCCTCCCCTATCCCCTACTGCTTGTCTTCAGTGGTCTCACAAACATGCACAGGAGAACCACAGGACTCCTACACTTCCATTACCACCTTTGACCAATACCATCTCTCCCAGTGAGTCAACATGGAAACCGATAATCACACTATTATAAACAAGGCTGTATTTATAGGCTTACCAAATGTACACATTCATCTATTTAAAATGTCCACTTTTCAGGGTGCCTGGGTGGCTTACTGGTTAAGCGTCTAACTCTTGGTTTTGGCTCGGGTCAGCATCTCATAGTTCATGGGTTTGAGCCCCATGCTTCAATGCGGAGCCTGCTTAGGATTCTCTCTCCCTTCCTCTCTCTCTGTCCCTCTCTCACACACACACTGTCTCTCTAAATAAATAAATAAATAAACTTTTTTAAAAAGTTCACTTTTTTTTTAAATTTTTGTTTATTTATTTATTTGTGAGAGAGAGCGAGCAAGTGTGAGTGGGGGAGAGGCAGAGAGAGACAGAGCGAAATGCAGACTCTGAAGCAGGATCCAGGCTCTGAGGTGTCAGCACAGAGCCCAACATGGGGCTCAAACTCAAGAACCATGAGATGATGCACTGAGCCGAAGTTGGATGCTTAACTGACCGAGTCACCCATGTGCCACGTAAGTTCTATTTTCGAATTAAAAGAGTGCTTTTAAACATTAAGAATACTCCTATGGTAATTTGAATGTGGTATTTAAATCTTACTTTATACTGGCTTACAATTCAAGTGCCTTAAAACTGTAACAGACCTTTCCAAAATGACTAATAATATGTTCAGTAAACTCTAGTAGGTTTTATCTCGGACTTCTTGCTGGCTTTACCAGATATGTGACTAAAGTGAAATAAAGAAAAGTCAGAGAATTAGGATGACTTCATTTTCAGTTAACAAAGTACTCATTTAAGGCATCACCACTTTTTTTTTAATGTTTATTTATTTATTTTGAGAGAGAGAAGAGAGACAGAAAGAGAGAACGAGTGAGTGAGCAAGCAGGGGAGGGGCAGAGAGAGACATAGAATCTGAAGCAGCCTCCAGGTTCTGAGCTGTCAGCACAGAGCCTGACATGGGGGGCTCAAACCCATGAACCATGAGGTCATGACCTGAGCTGAAATCGGAGGCTTAACCGACTGAGCCACTCAGGCGTCCCAAGGCATTACCACTTCTGATGTACACTAGAACTGGACTGTGATCAATGCTAAAAGCCTACTCACAATTTTCACATAATGTATACACACACTTACCAACATAGGTTTTAGCTTTCCTTTTATCTCCATCCCTGGAATCTGCATATACCATGCTGCTGCTAAATTTCGTTGTATGGACAAAAGCATGTTGACTGGTTTTAAAATTTCAATGTCATGTTGTGGCAAGCCAGACTGCAAAATAGTTCTGAAAGATAAACAAGAATTTGTTTTGTATTTTTTAAATTTACATTTTAAAATGAAGACTATCATATTGTATAATAGTTTCCAGTTTTCCTGGATACTGAAGGCTGCTATCAGAATTCTTCTAGAACATGCTTCTTTTCACAAATCAAACCAAATCAGAAGAAATCAAAAGCTTTCTAAAATAAAATCTAGGCAAGGCTGATTCCAAAGACAAAGAGTATGACTATTAAACTATTTATTATCTTTCACAAAGACTATTCAATATTAGCAACTAGTACAATGTTATACAAACAAATGTTTAACATCTTCCTAAAAAAGGCAAAGAAACTCTATGTAATCCTTAGTTTTGTGTTATTGGTACTTCTCCAAACTCAAAGGGAAAAACTCACCAAACCCACACATTGAACAAACATATGGTAATAGTCATTTCAAGCATGACTGCCAACAACCATTTGCACAACCAAATGAATGACTCTTGTCATTCAACAGACCCAAGACTTTCCCATTTGGATTCAATAATCCTTTAGATACCACACTGAGAATTCCCAAACGTGACAAGGTTTGGAAATGAGGAAAAAAAAATCTTAACTTTTAGTACATTTTAAGAAGTCTGCTTCTGTCTACAGAAAATAGCTATGTGCAAAGTGAAAAATAAGTAAAATAAATTGAAATTATTGAGTAAACTATAATTTTATAATAGTAAATTTTTATAAAATGGAAAAAGCCACATAATAAATGTAGTAACACAAAATGAAGATTCCATGAGGTGCACAAGTATTACCACTGACCAAAACCCAATGGTCATGTTTTTATAATTATAAAAAATAAGGAATGACAACCACAAAGAGAGTATTTTACCCCTTGAAAAGATTTTATGAGAATTATATTTCTAGAAGTAGCACACAATTGGATTATATATGTATACCTGGACAACTTCAATTGAGTTAGTTGAATGCTCATCTTGTCAATGACTGGAGGAAGAGAATCACGTTCCATAGGAACTAAGCTAAATTTGTTTTCAACTCTGATCAAACCCAGATCTGCTATAACAGCATTAGGTGATACTGAAGACTGAGGAATAATAATAACTGGTGCTTTCAAGTTGATATCCATCAAAAGGCGGAAACTCTTTTGAGCCAAGTCTTTCATGCTGGAAGCAGCCCTTTCTGCAGCCTGGACTGTGGCTGAGCTCAAAGCTTCTTTGGCAGTTTGGAAATTGTTGAGGAAGTTCTATTGGAAGAGATAGATATTTAGATTTCCTTTAAAAAAAAACAGGACTAACTTTAAAAAGCATCTTCTTTAAAAAAGAAAAACTAAATAAAATAGTAAAACAAAAGAGAGGCTATTTCTGATTGTATATATGGAGACTGTCCAGAAAGACACACTCTAAAATATTAACAACTATTACCTATAGAAACAAGAGTCTTTTAACTTTCATTTTATGTATTTCAGAATTATCTGTTTTTTTATGAGAAATTTTTGTTGGCAATTCTTTTTTAAGTCTCCCTTTACTCATGAGTGTTTGTCACTTTAAATTCAAATGTAAATAGGGGTACCAGGGTGACTCAGTAGGTTAAGCATCTGATGCTTGATTTCTGCTCAGGTCATGATCTCACAGTCAGTGAGACAGAGCCCTGCATAGAGCTCTGTGCTGACAGCACGGAGTCTGCTTGGGATTCTCTCTCCCTCTCTCTCTGCCCCTGCCCCTCACTCAAAATAAATAAGTAAACTTAAAAAAATAAATAAATAAAATAAATTCAAATGTAAGTAAAAGGACAGCAATTTACTTCTCCCACAGAGGTTCAATTTTGTACCTCTAGGGCACAGGGAAAAAAGTTTATTGTTAGAAACTAAGAAATGCCAGCTTATTTCTGAAGTTTTTTTTTCTGAGTGTACTCAGGCATAAGCAAAGATACTTAAGGGTCTATAAACTTGCAATCATTAGCAAGAGTCCAAATCACTTCATTTAAAGTAAGATGCATTTCATCTCAATTTCAACTAAAAACATATTTTTCCCAATGAAGAAAAGATGACTTTTAGAAGCAATATTCTTGAAGCTAATAATATAAAGTGAATTAAATTGCCCCTTCTCCAAATAAAATTACCTTCCAGAAGAATAAAACATAATGGTGTAGGTAGGATTCCATGACTAAAAGCCCTAAATAATAGTCTTGCTAAGAGGCATAGGCAGATTTAAACTCATCAGCCCATGACATTTACATGGAAATAATAACTAAAAGAAAATAATTTTATAGACTTTTTGATTACAATTATATTCAAAAGTTGTAAATTCCAATACTAGTCCTTCATAAGCCTGAGGAGCTCCTAAAAAAATTCTTGTAGCTAAATACCTTTAAGGGTATTTCATAAAACAACACTGAAAATACCTAAAGTAAAACGACAAAAAGTACTTTTAAATTATAGAACTATGGAAATGTGAAAGAATGAGAACAATAACAAAAATTCATTTGGGTATCCATCACGTAAAGGATTTCCTTCACTATAATATTCTGTTCAGCATTTCAGTATTTACCACATAGCCCTGTTAGTAAAGATTTTGACTACCTAGTTACAGATGTATAGGCAAAGATATTTAGATCTCAATGAGAAATAAATATATTTTAAATAAACTTACCAAAAGAGACATGAAGAATTTATGAACATAAACAATTTGAATACAACCCACTTTGAGACTAAGTTTCCCATCTACTTTCGACATATCAGCATAGGCCTTTCCTTCTGTGGCACCTGGATAAAGAGTCATTTGGAACCTAAAGACTTCATCTCCCAAAATAGAGACAGCCTAAAAGTATTAAATTAACTGGTTATTACATCAAAAGAGCTATATTATTTCAAAAGAGCTATATTATAAATAGCTTCCTTATTAAAAAATCCTTGATATATAAAGAAGCACCATTTAAATTCAACCTTCAATAAATTATTAGCTAAAAATATCTTACTTAATAAAACTTTTTCCTATTTCTACAAAAGTTGTTTTAACCAGTGGAAATAGTCAATCATTTAATTGGTCAGACATGACTTACAAATCATCTAATCTACTATACACAAAGTGAAAGCATACAATAACCATATTCATGCTCAATCCTTAAAGTGCCTAACACATGACAATTAATGAACAAATGAGTAAAGGCATACCATACATAAAAATCAAAACTAAATGAATCTCAATGCAGAGATTATCTTTCATTAAAATAATTTTTGATATTTACTTTTTGGTTTCTATTAATCTGTACATTCTAGTTTTTTGTGAAATAACTTATTAAGTTAACTTTTTTTGGTATAATTTGCATATATAAAATGCACTCATCTGAAGTGTATACTCTGAAAAATTTTGACAAATTTATACTACTCACGTATGTAACACCAAAACAAGATACAGAACACCTCATCACTCCAAGTTCTTTTGAACTCCTCCCCTTTAGCCAAAACCTGATCCCTCCCCAAAACCCAGATCCAAGCAACCACTGATCTTCTTTCTCAGTCTTTTCTAGAGCTTCATGTAAGTGGAATCATACTATATGTTCTCTTCTATATCTGCCTTCTTTCATTAATCATGATGTTGAGATTCACCCATATTACATGTATCAGCATCTTTCCCCCCTTTAGTGTTTTTGTTTTCTTCAGATAGATATTCAGAAGTGAAAATGCTGTATCATATGAAGGAAAGTTCTTTTGTTAATTTTTGAGCCACCTCCATACTAATTTCCATAGTGGCTGTACCAATTTACATTCCCAACCACAGGGCATGAGAGTTCCCTTTTCTCCACATCTTCACCAAAACTTATTATTTTTTGTCTATTTTTGAGCCACCTCCATACTAATTTCCATAATGGCTATACCAATTTACATTCCCAACCACAGGGCATGAAAGTTCCCTTTTCTCCACATCTTCACCAAAACTTATTATTTTTTGTCTATTTAATAAATGCCATTCTGACAGGTGTAAGTGACACACTTTACAGGTGTAAAGTGATATTTCATCGTGTTTTTGATTTGCATTTCTCTGGTGATTAGTGATACTGAGCACCTTTTCATGTGCCTGTTGGCAACTGGTATGTCTTCTTTGCAAAAATGCCTATTCAGATCCTCTGCCCAATTTTTAACCAGATTGATTATTTTGTGTGTGTGTTATTGAGTTGTAGGAGTTCTTCATGTATTTTTGATATTAACCACGTGTCAGATATATGATTTGCAAACTTTTCTCCCATTCAGTAAGCTACTTTTTGGTATGGTGATGGTTTCTTTTGCCATACAGCTTTTTAGTGCCATGTAGTCACATTTAAAAATGTTTGCTTTTGTTACTTTTGCCTTTGGGGTCAGATCCAAGAAAACATCTTAGCTAAGACCAATGTCAGGAACCTTACCACCTCTTTCCTTCTAGGAGTATTATGGCTGCAGGTCTTAGATTCAAGTCTTTCATCGATTTTGAGTTAAATTTGTTATATGGTATAAAATAGTGGTCCAGGGTCATGCTTTTTTGGGTGAGGGGGGTTTTGGGCGGAAGGGTAAAGGGAGAGGCGGAGAAAGTGTAAGTGGGCGTTGTGAGGGGGTGGGTTGAGGGAGAGAGAGAGAGAGAGAGAGAGAGAGAAGGCTCCATGCCCTGCACAGAGACCAACACAGGGCTCAATCTCATGACTGTGAGATCATGATCTAAGCTGATACCAAGAGTCAAGGCTTAACTGACTGAGCTACCCAGGCACCCCCACTTTTGTGCTTTTATATACAACTGTCAAGTTTTATTGACAATTACATTTTTTGCACTATAGTGGTCCAACATCACTTACTGAAGACACTGTCCTTTCCCCATTGTATATTCTTACCTCCTTTGTTGAAAATTCACTTTATGTACATGGGTTTATTTCTGGGCTTTCTAGTCTGTGCCATTTATCTATGTGCCGGTTTTGAGGCCAATACCATACTGTTTTGATTAATATAGTTTTTTAGAATAGTTTGAAATCAGGGAGCAGGACACCTCTGGTTTTTGTTCTTTCTCAAGACTGTTTTGGGGGGTGCCTGAGTGGTTCAGTTGGTTGGGCCTCCAACTTCAGTTCAGGTCATGATCTGGCAGTGTGAACTCGAGCTCTGCCATCAGGCTCTATGCTGACAGCAGGGAGCCTGGAGCCCCCCTTTCAGTTCTGTGTCTCCCTCTCTCTGCCCCTTCCCCATTCATGCTCTCTCTCTCTCTGAAAAATAAACAAACATTTAAAAAATTTAAAGAAAAAAAAAGATTGTTTTGGCTGTTCTTTTGTGTTTTGATACAAGTTGAGAATTGTTCTAGTCCATGAAAGATGCCAGTGGAATTTTGATAGGAATTGCACTGAATCTATAGAATGCTTTGAGCACTGTGGACAATTTAACAATATAAATTACTTCAATCCATGAGCGTAAAATATGTTTCCATTCACCTGTGTCTTCTCTAATTTCTTTCAACAGTGTTTTATAGTTTACAGTGTACAGGTCTTTCACCTACTTGGTTAAATGTATTTAACGACTAGGTGTTTTTTTTTTCTCCTAGATATTTTATTCTTTATGATGCAATTGTAAATGGGATTGTTTTCCTAAATTCTTTCTGATAGTTCATTATTACTATATAGAAATGCAACAGATGTTTGTATGTTAATTTTGTATCTTGCAACTTTACTGAATTCACTTACTAGCTGTAACAGTTTTTTTCATGGTTTGAGGACTTTCTTTAGTATTATATTTACATTCCTTTCTTATTTTCTTTTGTGTCTTTTGTGTATTTACTGTAAGCTTTACTTAGTGGTTACCATGAGGTTCACATAAAACATCCTATGCAGATAACAGTCTGTTTTAGGTGACAACAACTAAAATTAGAATACGCTCCCAAACTCCACATTTTCACTGTCTCCCCACATTTTATATTTTTGATGTCACATTTTACCCCCTTTTATCCTTTGAATCCATAAACAAATTATTGTAACCATAGTTATTTTTACTACCTTTGTCTATTAACTTTCATTCTAGCTTTAATAAGTGGTTAATCCACTCTTTACTATAGATTCACCTCTTCCAGTAAGATTTTTATTTTCATATGCTTTCTTGTTATTAATTAGTGCCATTTCTTTTCAGCTTAAAAAGTCCGTTTAACATTGTGATAAGCCCAGATAATGGTTACAAACTTCTTTAGCTTCTTGAGCTTTTGTTGGTCTGAGAAATTCTTTCTCTCTCTTTCTATTCTGAATGACAACCTTGCTTGGTAGAGCCTTCCTGGTTAAAAGTTTTTTCCTTTCTGTTCTTTGACTATGTCATGACACTCCCTTCTGGCTTGGCAAAGTTTCTGCTGAAAATCTGCTGACTGCCTCATGTGGTTTTCCTTGTACATTAAGAAGTTCTTTTTCTCCTATAGTTCTTAAGATTCTCTTTAATTCTTGACAATTTAGTTAAAATTGGTGTCTTGATGTTGTACTCTTTGGGTTCACCTTATTTGGAACTTTCTGTGATATTTCCTTTCCCAGTCTAGGGAAGTTTTCAGCCATTATTCCTTCAAATAAGTTTTCTGTCCCTTTCTCTGTCTCTTCTCCTTTGGGGATTCCTAGAATATGGGTATTATTCCACTGCATGTTTCTCATAGGTCTCTTATGTTATCTTTTTTTTTTTAATTCTCTTGTTATGCTGCTCTGTGTGGGTAAATTCCATTGCTTTGTCTTTTAGCTCATTGATCTGTTCTGCTTCATCCAGTCTGTTGCTGAGCCCCTCTGGTGTATATTTTAACTAACTTATTATATTCTTAGGCTGTATGACTTCCATTTGGTACTTTTGCATATTTTATATCTCTTTGTTGAAGTTGTCATTCTAATGATCCATTCTTCTCCTGAGTTTGGTGAGCATTTTTATGACTATTACTTTGAACTTATTATCAGGAAAATTACTTATGTCCAATTCATTAAGGGTTTTTTTTTAGGTTTTGTCTTTGTCTTCATTTGGACATTTTCCTCTGCCTTCTCATCTTGCCTCATTCTCTGTGTTTCTTTGTATTATGTCAAAGAGCTACCTCTCCCACTGGAGGAGTGGCCTTGAATAGGACATGACCTATGGGGCCCAGAAGCCCAATCCCACCTGGCCACCAGAGCCAGGCATCTACGAGGTGTCCCCTGTGTAGGCTGTGGGTGCCTGCAAGCTATGGCAGCAAGAGCACATCTCTGCCTCTCCCCACCGCCCCCATCTCGATGTGGCCACTTTGTCTTCTGCTGTGAAGGTGCTGCCCATCTAGTTTTCAAAACTGTTTCAGAGGAAATTATCCCATTTGTAGCTGTAGAATTGGTATTGCCATGGGACAAGGTGAGTTCAGTATCTTCCCACCCTGCCATCTTGCACAGCCTCCTTTTCCTGAAACCTGTTTTTTAATTACCTTTTTGTGAATAGACAGCAAATCAACATTCGTAACTATTATATCCTTAAGTCTGGCAAACATATCGGTCTGCTTTGGCTTCACAGAAATAGAGGCATCCATTCCTATGGAAAATGTAACATTTACAAACTTTTCACCCAATCCTAGTGAACCAGTTCAAGTGGCATTTAATTAAGTTAAAAGATATACTACCAAGATACAGAACGACTAAAATTACTATTAGACATATCAAAGGTATCAATTTCTATGTATGAGATGCCTAATAAAGATTACAGTATCTTTAAGTGCTATAGGTATCCCATACATAAAAGTTGTGGAAATTTTAAAGACAAAAAAAAAAATTTCAAAGAGAAATAATCACAGGTCTCCAAACAAATATCCTGTGCATTTGCAAGATCACAAGTGGTCATTTAGGAAGACACACAGTATTTCTTCAATAGCTACCTCACAAGCATTTATTATGAATACTAATGCTCTGATAACTAAGTATATATGAATATAATTTGATGAATAAATATTCACTGTCATAAAATCTATCTAAAACATAATCTAAGATTTCTCTCCAAAAAAATTTTGTTATTCTGATAATTTCTAACGGCATGATGATTTCCTAAACAGCTCCTCAGTAAAAGAGAAAGTCTGCAGGTAAGACCCAGTAATAAGCTCAAACTATTACCATGCTACCCATGAAATAGATACTTGGTAATATTTGTTGAATAGTACTTATTTTTTAATCTTTTCTCTAGTGTTTACTATGTACCACTTTTCTAACTATATACGTATATAATCCTACAAATAATTATTATAACTATCACAACAATCCCATGAATAACTATTATAACTATCTCCATTTTACAGAAGAGAGAACTAAGATACAGAAAGGTTAATTTTCTCAAGGTCAGCCAGTAAGTGTTAGAGCCAAAATTTGGATGTTGGCAGACTGGTCTAAGAACCCATGGTACAATACCAATCTATCTTTTTATCAAGCTGATAATGGATAAAGCCTACAAAATTTCTTTTAGATACTTCTATTTTGATGCTATATATGCACAAAGGACAAGGGAAATAAAGACAATAACATTTTCTCAGTGAGGTGTTCTGATATTAATTTCTCAGTTTAAATTAACATTATATTATTCTGAAAATACAAACAGAACATAAGCAATTAAGCCTTCGATTTATTCTAAAATTTTAAAAATACACAAGAAATGTTTCATGTCAGCTATGAAGCATAACAAATTCACATCCAACATTTCAAAGCACATCTCTAAAAAGGTTGCAAAAATCTTCAATATAAGTAAACAAAACTATGACTCATGAGAAATCTGCCATGCACAAGCTTACTCTTCCTGATGTGATGGTGCTGTTTCTATTTCTGAAGAAACAGAAATACCTACACCAAGGAATATCACGTACTTACCACGTACTCTAATATCTGCAATGTTACACTTCTGATCACAGATAAAGACATTAAATGCATTTAATTCAGCTATGACCTTTAAATCAAACACATCATCTTGAGAAGAACTGCTGGATGCTGAAAAGTAATACAAACCTTGTGATTAGCCAAGTGCACAGATGATATAACAGATAAAATAATGTAAAACTCATAAAAAGTACATTATGAACTATGAAGAATCAAAAAGGCCTCCATTAAGATTACATATAATTAACATAGATTTGACTCCATTTTCAAATGCCAATCAGACAAAAAGTAGCATGTTCCCTCCCAACTTAAGAATAAAGGCAACCTTTAAAGCACCTCAGAAGTACAATTTGCTAGAGGGAAATTTTCCCATAATTTTTCCTCTTAGAAAAAAGATAGCCCTCTATATTAGAATTCTAGAATTCTATTGCTCCCAAATTTTTATTTTGAACTTGTTTTTACATCATATATTAGATCAAAGAACATTTCATAAAAATGCTGAAAGAATAGTTAATAAAATACATATTAACTATAACACAATCCGTGTTCTTAACTATAGAACCAATTTCTCTAGATTGTATCCTATTTCTCCATGAAAAATCCTGAAATAAAATCTATGAGACATAAACATAAAAGGTTAAAGTTTAAAAGATAAAATATATAATGTATGTGTGTGCATGTGTATACGAATCATAAACAAATGGGTTCCCTTCATCTACTTTGGTCCAGGTCTTCACTGATAAATTTAGGAGATGTTTTTCTAGAGATGTGTCTTGCCTGAGGAAAATAGACCTTTTCCTATAATACTGTAAAAGTACAGACATCAGTCTTTAATCACCAAAGTGATACAGGAATTTTTGTCCCTTACGATGTAAATCAAACCACAAAAACTATATTCGAACCATAAAAATCAACTATAAAACATACTGGAAGACTGTTCTTTTGGGCTAATAACTTTTGTAGTTTATTGAAATTAAACACTGCTTTTTCATTTATTCAACTGCGTGTGTATATGTATGCATTTATATAAATAAGTATTTCCACGGACATTAATATGACAAGTATATTAAAGACAAACTTTAACTCTAGTTTATAGCAAAAGTATTGCTCTGATCCCTGATTAAAAAAAATCTGATCCTTATATTAGGTCCAATATTACTAAGAATTTAACACTTTAAAGATGTCAGTAATACAGATATATTACTCAAACAGGTAATGGTCTGAAAATTAAATTACCAGATATCAGATACTCACATCATGTAATATGAAAGCAAAAATCATTAAAATGATACTTGGCTTAAAAACAGGCACATGTTCACTCTGGATATTTCATATTTAACTTATAGCACAAGCCATATGCTTGAGCAACATGTGTCCATATATGTATGTCATTTAAACTCAGTTTTTGTTAGAAACCAAAGTGAGTCTGTCTCTTCTATAACATTCTTCCTCCTTTTGTGTCCTGCAAATCATTTAAAATTGTTCAGCGTCAGGTAGGTTTATGTGACTGACTGAAATGGGCCTTTGTACTTTGTACTTTGCATGATTGTATCACATTTTAATTTCTTCTGTTCTCACTTGCACTGAAGGCTACAGAAACATCAATACAAAGTACATACAACTTTATTTTATGTAAAAGATGGTGAAATCAAATATAAATATATGATTAATACTAAACATTTATTTTAAATCCCTTACTAAATTATTCTATACTACTGCAAGGATAAAATTTGCGTTTTCTTTTGAAACTATCCTAATCCGTCAGAGCAGCTATCACATTAAGTTGCTAAATATTAGTCTTAGCTTGAAAATATAAGTTATCACATGATTATTAAAAGTTCAGACAGAAAGAATCAGACCATGCTCAAAAGTTAATACCAGCTTTGACAACGATACTTCTGGACTCCCCCACAAGTGGTTTCAGCTCAGATTCCTTCTCAGTAGAGGAAGGTTCAGAGGATGGAACAGCAGATGATAAAAAATCCATGAAGGACAGTAAAGCTTCCAAATGAAGTACTAAGTCTAAGGATGAAAATGAAACCTAAGATAATGAACAATTAGAGAGGCAAATTTCAGATGTGGTGACATTTTTATGTTAAGCTTCAACATACACAAATAAGTATAGGTTGCAGAAGAGCTGATTTTAGAATAGTTCAATTAAGATCCTTTTTTTTTTTTTAAGAAAAAACTCACTATTATAATGTTAATCTTAACCAGACAATAAACTAATACTTTGCCCCCTCTCATGCCCAACTGTAATTCTGACCTCAATTGGTGGGTTTAAAGTAAAGATACAGGCCTTAATTCAATCACATTTCAGATGGGTCCAAGACAGACTATATAAGCGCAAATGGACTGTAGGCAGTGTTTGCACTGAGCCATGCTTTAGCTTAGTCGTTAATTTTATTCTAATCATAAAGCCAATATATAATTCAAATGTTTAATGCTTCCATCAACACTAGGCCAAATAACCATGAACAAAATTCCCTTAAGTATATTATTGGGGCGCCCGGGTGGCTCAATCGGTGAAGTGTCTGACTTCAGCTTAAGTCATGATCTCACAGTCCGTGGGTTAGAGCCCTGCGTCAGGCCTGTGCTGGTAGTTCTGTGCCAGCAGCTTGGGGTCTGGAGCCTGCTTTGGATTCTGTGTGTGTGTGTGTCTCTCGCTCTGCCCCCTCCCCCATTTCATACTCTTTCTCTCTCAAAAATAAACACTAAAAAAATTTTTTATAAAAAAAAAAGTATATTATTTGTTGGCAAGGATGTGGAGAACGGGGAACCCTCTTACACTGTTGGTGGGAATGCAAACTGGTGCAGACACACTGGAAGGGAGTATGGAGCTTCTTCAAAAAATTAAAAATAGAACTACCCTATGATACAGCAATTGCACTACTAGGTATTTACCCAAAGGATACAAAAATACTGATTCAAAGGGATACATGCATCCCAATGTTTACAACAGCATTATGAACAATAGCCAAATTATGGAAAGAGCCCAAATGTCCATCCACTGATAAATGGATAAAGAAGATGTGGTGTGTATATATATATATATATATACAATGGAATATTAACTCAGCCATAAAAAAGAATGAAATCTTACCTTTGCCATGACACAGATGGAGCTAGAGAGTACTATGTTAAGTGAAATAAGTCAGTAAGAGAAAGACAAATACCATATGATTTCACTCAGATGTAGAATTTAAGAAACAAAACAGATGAACATATGGGAAGAAAAAAAAAGGAAAACCAAGAAAGAGATTATTAAATATAGAGAACACACTGATGGTTACCAGAAGGGAGGTGACTGGGGGATGCGTTAAATGGATGATGGGGATTAAGGAAGTCAGTTGTGATGAGCACTGGGTGTTGTATGTAAGTGATGAATCACTAAACTCTGTACCTAAAACTAATATTACACTGTATGTTAAATGACCGTAATTTAAATAAAAACTTGAAAGAAAAATCGGGAAAAAGCATACTATTTTTGTACTCAACAAGTAATCATTAATTCATATTTGGAAAATAATATTTTAGGAAATTAAATCAACTTTTGTAAAAATTTTATTTCAACTCTTTACCCATTTCTTTCATCTACAAGATTAGATCTATTATTATTGTCACCCTTGTTTTAATTTTAGACCTCACCATCTCACAAATGAAGACAGCTATAAAGCTAGATTTAATCATTAATATAAAAAGCCTTATAGTGAATTACAAAATATTTACCTTCAGTCTTTGTTTGGTATTTTCATGAATGGTTTTAAATTCTGGTCCATCACTGTCTGCCTAGAAAAGGTGGAAGATTAAACCACTGGGCCGAAAATACTAATAATTCAAACACTGAAATATATATACACACACACACATACACACACATTGTACATACATACACATATATACATACATATATATACATATATATATATATATTCTTCATTTTTCAAAGTATGCTATGAAAACACTATAAACCTATTTCTTCATGGCAAAGAGGCATGTGCCAAAAAACTTGACCACATAAACATTTCTCAAATTCTATAGAAGCAAAAACTCAAATTCCTTTTCCTACTTAGAGGCAAATGCTAAAGGTAGGGGAAATGCTAGCATATCTAGATTATAACAAACTTTGCTTTGGATAACCACAGAACTTTGTATACACTCACTTACTCAACAACATAAGGTTAACTCAAAAGGTTATTGATATCACCAGGACTGTCAGGTGCTTTTCCATAATTCACTATAATCAATGAGCTTTCGAATGAAAAAATTTAAGGGAGAAAACTGAAATATTAAATATGGAAGAACTACATAATTTCATGTATTTAAATATTTAAGAATCCTAGAAGGAAGCCAGGTACCTTGGTCAGTGACATTTTCAGCAGAGGTTCCTCAGTTACATTAGAAGAGTTAATAACATGAAGTGGCTCTCCTGCAGAGTCTAACAGAAAAAAAAAAAAAAACCAAGGGCAGCTCCAGTCAGTCTTTCAAACATTTCAAATGTATTTTAAAACAGAGTACCCACTTACACATATGTAAGTTTGTCAAAATTCATGGAATCATATACTAAAAAGGGTTTTACTGTATACTGATCATACCTCAGTAAAAGTGACTTTGAAAGAAAAAAGACAAAGAAACACCATTAAAAAAAGTTAGAAACAAAACAAAACAGTAGCAGCCAATTACAGCTTTTGTAACATTTGGTAGTACTGGTATTATTCATTTGATCAAATCAGACTAAATTGAAGAACAAAGCTATAAAATACATAAACTATTCTCAATATGTTTGCTCTATTTAAAGTTACCCCACAGAGTGCCTATAAACTTTAAACACCTTTAGCAACTTTCAAAGTTGGCTTGATGCAATTTAAAAAGTGGATCTGAAAGGCTGAGGAAACTCACTGAACAACAACTTAGTATTTACATGGGGGTAAGAAGTGAAACTAGAAAGTGATGTTAAATTTTTCCTCTATAATATTTCTGTATTGTTTGTTTTTTCAAAAGTATAGGTTAATGTCATTGAAAACAAAAAACACTGATGTAATTTAAAAAAAAAATAATAAAAAGCAAACAAAGATTATTTTCTAGTAAATTAACTCACTTTTCATAAAGGGTCCCTGGGCTTTTACACATGGGTATTATAACTGGGCTCTGATTTCCTAATACATCAGTTCTCACAGCAGAGTTGTAATGAAATGTTGCTTTTACAAGTATTAAAATGTTATGTATAGACATAGAAGATACACTTCATTTTTCTTTTTAGATATAATTCAACTTCACTCTAAATATATATATACACACACATACATATAAATGTATTTAGATACATTCTTACTTACTGGTAAATAACTACACAAAAAATAAATTTTTAAATATCAAATTCTTTTTTATCCATGTAATAAATTTAATCTAACTAAATAATCATGATGACATTAATAAATGTGCTTACTACTCACACAGAGGTAGGGGCCACTGCCTGTAACATGAATAATTTACACAGACTATACTTCACACTTACCAGTGAACTCAAAGCATCGCATACTAATTTTTTTTAGATAAGCTTTAGCAGTCAGGTCATAGGTTCTAACTTTAGCTTCCATTCCGAGCTGCAGGACATTTAGTTCATGTAAAGGTCTTCCTTTCTTTTCTGCTTTTTTCATCAGAGTAATCACAACCTAGAAAAGGCCCCAGTATCACCATTAACAAGCTCACTCATATATAATGAAGATAAGTCAACAATTTCATAACCATCCAGAGTGGCATAATGAAAAAATTCACACGATGTAAATACGAGTACTTCCATTTGTGCCTAGAAATTGCCTCATGTGATTGACTTTGAAGGTACATTTACTTGTTCAGACTTCTGAAGCACTGCCACTATATTCTAGTGATTATCAAGGTAAAATTAACAACAACAAAAACAAGAAAAGTAGTTCTGCCTAACTCCCAGTTCTTTCTAGTCTGATGGATGGCCTTTCATCTGAAAGTCTATAAGAAAAATGGTCAATTGTTACACTAATGCTAAGGCAAGACTTCTCAAGCTTGACACCACTGACATTTTGGGCTGGATAATTCTTAGTGAGGGAGCAGACCTGTGCACTGTAGGATGTTTAGCGGTAACACTGGCCTCTCTCATTGGTTGTCAGTAGCTCCCTTTCCACAGATAGTGACAATCAAAAATGTCTTAAGACACTGTCAAGTATTGGCCTAGGGGAATGCAAATTGCCTCCCCCACTCTCCACGTCCTAAAGTGATGGAACTATAACATTTACTACAAATGATATTAAAGATGGTGTATGGGTTTTCTATCCACATTGTTAATGAGGCCCATTTGCAAAAAGAATGATTCATCTATCCATGTCTCAATTATTAAAGCTTCTATATCTTCAATAACACTAACATTAACCAGAAAACAGTGAAGTTTTAATAAGAAATTAGTTTCAAAGCATACATTTCGGACAAAAATATAGAACTAATTTTTTTAAGTTTATTGTATTTAAGCCAGAAGAACATAGCCTCTACTATTAATGATGAAGGGATTTGGGAGGAACTTCTTGCAAGTCCCCTTGCCCCAGGGTAAGAGAAAGACTCTAATCTTCCTTAAAAGCTCATCTCAAATGTCACTTTCTCCAAAAATCTTCCCTGATACTCCAGACTACTTAGATGCTCCCTCCTTATTATCCACAGCCACAAGCTCCTCCTGCACATTTTTAATGGGAGCACTTAGAAAACTTTTAGTTGTTTTTTGTTTGTTTTTTTCATTAGAGTCTATGCCTTCTAACTCTATCCTCAGCACTTAGCACATGAAATGACTATTTGTTGAATGTGTGAATACAGAAGAGGAAAATCCGTTTCATCTCTCAAGAATCTGCAGATGAAGCAGACAGTGGTAATACAACACTTAAAAAACGTAGACATACTATGTTTTATTCTATTAAGGGTTTCTTAAATTTGCAAAGGATCTGTCACTACTTCCCTTTCCTGACTTTCTCATACGAAATCCAAAGTGAGCTACATTCCTAATGTCCTAAAATCATTTGAAAAGCATTTTATAGGACATGCTACCATTTTCTCTATGAAACATTATATACCCCAAATATAACTCATCTTTCATATACTCTCAAATTTGCTACAAATTACGAATGCTACATACAAATGATAAATAGCCTACATAAAATTTTTTTATCCTTATCAGTAATTTACAAGTTTGTTTTAGTAGAGGGAATTCCAAATATCTATTATTTATTCACTTTACAAAAACAGATGAGGGGCACCTGGGCGGCTCAGTCGGCCACGTGTCCGACTTCGGCCCAGGTCGCACGCTTCATGGGTTTGAGCCCCACGACAGGCTCTATGCTGACAGTTTGGAGCCTGGAGCCTCCTTCACATTCTGTGTCTCCCTGTCTCTCTCTCTGCCCCTCCCCTGCTTGCACTCTGTCTCTCTGTCTCCCCCAAATAAATAAATATTTAAAAAATTTTTTAAATAAAAACAGATGAAAATCAGATACCTCTTTGATTTCAAAATTCAGCAGCATATTAATGATGTCTACAGATCTCATTTCTTCAGCTCCAGCTATTAAAGTACCTTGGGAAGCATGTACATCTTGTTTTGATGTATAGATTTCAAGTGGCCCTTTAATTTCACCTAAAGATGTTTAAAAGAAATTTTTTCACTTCTATTCACACATTTTTTTTTCCCACAAATGCTCATTGAGGACATGTATGAGAACTCTGGACCTGTGCAAGCAATGAAAACCCACAAGTCAGTAATACATAGCTCTTGCTCTCAAAAACCTTACAGTTTAGGAGAAGAGACATATACATTTAAAATGCAAACAAACAAAATAAGCAGACTACGCCTAGTCACAGTGAGTAAACAAATGTTAATAGACTAGAAAAAACGTGCAGAAAACAGAGACTAAGACATTGTTATGGGGAGGCCAAGAAAGGTTTAATAAGGGAGTTATCATTCAGGTAGAGCTTAAGGACCTCCTCACACAGAGAGCACAACCAAGTATAAGACAAGAGATTGTAGAAACTCATAGAGAGTACACCATGAGAGGTTAGGGAAACAGAACAGAATATGATTAAATCATGGAGAGGGTAACAAAAGTTAAGGCTAGAAAAGGAAAAAAGTGTGAGGGATGATTAGAACCTCTTATGCCATACAAAAAAGCAAATGCAAAGCTATATGATCTGATGTTGTTGTGCTGAAATTCATATACTCTGACATGCAATAAAACTGCTTTCTAAACTGTAATACATAAAACTTCCCCAACATCACACTGATGGCTAATGGTAGAGTCCAAACTCATCAGTCCCATGAAAGTCTTTACTCTCAACTAACCCTCAATATCATTGTATTAGTTCTTAATATTACTTCAGTTAACATTATCTATGATCATGAACACAAAACATAAGAATTCTGTAAACCATACCAGAAAAGCATATGGAAAACGATTGCTGTCAATTATTATCTTTGAGAAACACATAGGGTGAGGTTTCTTAACTATCACCTTACTCCAGCACTGTTCCAAACAGAGTGTGATCCAGGGGAATAATTCTAGCAAATGATTTGGTTTTACAAAATAACTCCTGGAATAGGCAAAGATTTTTTAAATAGAAAAAGCACTCGTCATTTTTAAAAATAGTATACTGGAATTCACTACAATTAACTAATTCTATTAATAAAAGACCCATTAAAAGAATGAAAAGCAAATCACAGGGTGTGTGTGTGTGTATGTATATATATATACATATATATATACACACATATATATATATATAAAACCAATAAAGGACTCATATCCAGAAGAACAAAGAACTCCAATATATCACTAAGAAAAAAACACAAACATCTCAATAAAAATAATGCTCAATAGACTTGAATAGTCATGTCATAAAAAAGGATATCCAAATGGCCAGTATGCATATGAAAAGGTTTTAATTTCAGTAGTAATCAGGGAACAAGTAAGATCCATAAAAATAACACTGTGTATCAGCCAGGACGGCGAAATTTAAAAATACTGACAATACCAAGGACCAGTGAGAATGTGAAACAACTAAACTCTCATACATTGCTGGTAAACTGGTACAACCACTTGGAAAATCGTGTTCAGCATGTTACTGAAGCTAATCGTAAGCCTAACAAATGAGCCTATCATGTGAAGCCTAGCTATACAACCAAAACAACCTAAATGTTCTCCATCAAAGGTAGAATGGATAAAATCAATATTAATAAATCCATATGATGAATACTGCACAGATTTAAAAAGAACAAACTACTGCCACACACAACAACATGCAGGAATCTCATGAACAAAATGATGACTGAGACAAGCCAAAAACCCAAGAGTAAATTCTATGATTCCATTTATGTGAAATTCAAGAAAAGGCAAAATTAATCTATCTGTGGTATTACAAATTAGGATGACAGTCAATTCTAGGTTGATCTGAGGGCAGAGTGGGTGTACTGAGTGGGAAGGAACATAGGAAGGCCTTCAAGGGGAGGCCAGAAATGTTCTATATGTTAACCATGGTGATTGACAGCTATACGGTATAGCTATATATAAAAATTCACTGAACTGTACACTTAAGACCTGCATTCTTTACTATTTGTGCTCTGTAATACAGATTAACGTATAATAAAAAAGTTTTTTAAATGAAAAAAATATACTGAGATACCATTTTTTACTTAGCAATTTGTCAAAAACTTTAAAATCTAATAATATGCTGTGTTAGAAAAGGCACAGAAAAACAAACTGGCAGGAGTGCAAAATTAGTACAAGTTCTAAGGGAAGCAATTGGCAAGATGTCAAAAATGTTACATTCATTAACTTAATATATATTAAGTAAATAAAAATTAAATATCCTTTAATCCAGTAGCCCTGGTATTTCCCCTACAGATACACATACACTTGTAAAAGTGTATGGACAAGGACATTCAATGCAATGTGGGAAGAGTGGAACACTGAAAACAATCTGAAATGTCCATCAGTATGGACTTGCTAAATAAATTATAATATGTCAAGAGAATTTAATACCAGGTGGCCATTAGAAAGAATGAGACATATCTATACATATTATATTTAAAGATATAAACACCAAGATAAACTTTTACTTAAAAGAAAAAAGCAAAATGCATAAACACACACACACACACACACACACACTTTTAGGATAGTACCATTCGATGGAAAAAATAATTATATATGTCTGTGTGTGTAATACACATATATAACAGTTTTAAAAATTAAGTCCAGGGGCACTGGGTGGCTCAGTCACTTAAGCATCCGACTTCAGCTCAGGTCATAATCTCATGGTTTGTGAGTTCAAGCCCCATGTCAGGCTCTGTGCTAACAGCTCAGAGCCTGGAGCCTGCTTTGGATTCTGTGTCTCCTCTGTCTCTGCCCCTCCCCTGCTCTCGCTCTCTCTCTCTCTCTCTCTCTCTCTCTAAAAAATAAACATTTTTTTAAAAATTAAGTCTAGGGGCGCCTAGGTAGCTCAGTCAGTTAAGCATCCAACTTTGGTCAGGTCATGATCTCAGAGCTCGTGGGTTGGAAACCTGCACTGCGCTCTGTGCTGACAGCTCATAGTCTGGAGCCTGCTTCAGATTCAACTCCATCTCTCTCTACCCCTCCCCTGCTCTTGCTCTGTCTCTCCTCAAATATAAATAAACATTTTAAAAAATGTAAAAATTAAGTCCAGTAGTTACTTTGCCTTTAAGTAAGTCAAAGGGCCATTGCAACTAATAATTTAAATTCTCTAAATTTTTACCGTAGTACAATTTGTCAGCATTTTCTTTGCTGAGTTATTTACCAAATGTTTCAATTCTTAAAGATATTTTACTACAAAACCTCACTTAAAAATCGGGGACCCCTGGCTGGCTCAGTCAGTTGAGCATCTGACTTTTGATTTCAGCTCAGGTAATAATCTCATAGTTCATGGGATTGAGCCCTGCATCAGGCTCTGCGCTGACAGCGCACAGAGCCTGCTTAGGATTCTCTCCCTCAGCCCCTCCTTCACTCTCTCTCTCTCTCTCTCTCTCAAAATAAATAAATAAATTTAAGAAAATAAGATTAAGTATGCTACCATAGCCTACTGCAAACTTTGAATTTTTTTTGTATACATGCAAATTCAAAAATTATTCCAGGAATCCACCAGATTTGCAGTGCTTTTTATGGGGTGCGTGGATGGCTCAGTTAGTTAAATATCGGACTTTGACTCAGGTCATGATCTCCGGTTTGTGGGTATGAGCCCTGCATCTGGCACTGTGGTAACAGCTCAGAGCCCAGAGCTGCTTCATATTCTATGTCTCCCTTTCTCTGCTCATCCCTAGCCCATGCTCTGTCTCTCTCCGTCTCTAAAAAATAAATAAATGTTAAAAAAATTTAAAAAAAAGAAATACTTTTTATGGCTTCCTCCTAACTTACACAACTTAGAAAAAGTTCTGAATTGGTAACTGACTATTGGGATAACTAAATGACAGTCCATCATCTCTAACTATGGTCTTATTCAATATGTGTTCAACAAATAAATATCTTCTTTCTTTTCATGGTAATACAAATCACAATGTGTACATATATATTTATGTCATTTTTATGGTTTGACTCCCGTGCTAAAGTGTAAAATAAGGAGATACGTGTATTATGCCACCTTCTGTCAGTCTCTTACCTGTCTTTTGTTCTCTTGGCTTCATTTTATTTAAGTCTTCAGTAGCCTCACCAAGATTTTCTGCTAGTATTCTAAATAAAAGGTTAAGATCTTCTTGATTTAGATTAACCTGTGAAATATCATTAAAAGAAAAGATAAAGGTACTTCATTTTAAAATAAGACAATTTTAATATAGAAATAAATTACTATTTATAAAACATGAAGGACAGAATAACCTTCACAGTGACTGAAAATTAGATCTTCACTACCCATTCAATTATTCCACTACTTATTTCGTTTAAATACTTTTATTTTCAATGGTAATAAAACGTTTGGAGGAAAAAATGTGATTTATCAGTCAGGATTAGTTACACTACTTAACTTATATAATCTTTAGTGAAAAATAATAATGATTAAAGAAGTCAGATCATTTAAAAAAATGACAAACTCAGGGACGCCTGGGTGGCTCAGTCATCTGACTTCAGCTCAGGTCATGATCTCACAGTTTGTGAGTTCGAGCCCTTCATCAGGCTCTGTGCTGACAGCTCGGAGCCTGGAGCCTGCTTCAGATTCAGTGTCTCATTCTCCCTCTGCCTCACCCCCACTTGTGCTCTGCCTCTCTCTGTCTCTCAAAAATAAATAAATGTAAAAAATAATTAAAAAATAATTTTAAAAAATGACAAATTCAGAAAAAACAAAAATTGTACTTTTTTAAAATTAACAACTCCAATGAAATAAAAAGGCTATCTTCGATATAAAAAATAATCATTTCTCTCAATGCTATAAAGGTACTCAGATACCCCTGAAATTAAAAGTATGTGTATATAATATATAGAATGAGATATACTATACTAATAAATAACTTACACACAGATCTTTGCTAATGTGTATGTATACAGCTGTGGGAGATGCAGGAGAGAAGCATCAAAGGAAAAGGCTTCAAAAGGGAAGGGCTGGAAAAGGTGCAAGGCCTTAGGACATGTTTACACAGCTGAACACAGCTGTGGCTGGTAAGGAACGTCTAGAGCCATTAACATTGTCTAAGGCTGGATGCTCCTTAATACCTGACCCTTCCTAGTGTTATAGAAACCAATTAACTCAAAATTAACCTTGAAAAGCTAAACCATTAGATTGATTAACAGGCTTGCTGAGCTGACTTTATGCACCTAGTCTTTAGCAATTATCCTAATAAAAAGAAGCTTCATTCTGGAGTCAGGGCCTCATTCCCACCCGAGTATGAGGACCTTCACTTAACTGCACTTTGCGGACTCATCTTTTGCGACTCCAGTCATACTCCCTGCAACATACAGCAAATTTAAAAATTAAGTAATGAAGAGGGAGACCAAGATGGTGACATAGGAAGATCCTGAACTCACCTCCCATGTATGTACACACCAAATCTAAACTACACATGGATCATTTCCCTCTGAGAAAGACCTAAAACCTGGTAAACTGCTCTTCAAAACAAAAGATAAAAGGACCATACTGAAATGAGCTGGAAAGACAGAGACACGTGTCACAAAAAAAATCTACCCCCAGTGTGGTGTCACACAACAGGGAGGGAATCTCACCAGAGATGCTTCTCTTGGAGGCGTGATGAGTTGGTACTCCCCATGGGCCACCTCTGCCCCTGGGATCTGTACTACAGAGAGGAGCCCCCAGAAGGTCTGGCTTGGAAAACCAACAGTGCTGACCTCCAGAGGCCCCAAAGTGCTGTAGGAAACTGAGATTCCCCTCTTAAAGGGCTTGCCCCAAGATCCAGTGAAAAAACTGGCAGTTTGAAAAACACCTAGACTACATATGAGGGGAATTCACTTGCTGATCTGGGTACACTGGCTGAAGGAGCAAGGGACATCTGAAACACTCCTGGGAGGCTGACATGCTGGCAGCTACCACTGTTGCACTTTCCACATAGCCTACTAGCACAGACAGGGGAGTCCGGATATGGCACTCTCCCAGAGCCTTGCTGGGATGAGCAGGGGAACAGTCAAGGCACTTGCTGAGGCTGCAGTGCACTGGCAATTGCAGTGCTCCCTTGCATCCTGGCTGGACCAGAGAGCAGAACTGTGGTGGAGTTCTCCCACTCCCTGGCTCACGTGCGCAAGCACACGCAGTTGCAACACACCCGTGGCTGGAACTAGTGAATGATCCTGGCATTTTCCCACTCCCAGCCTAAAGTTGGTACACAGACACACAAGACACTAGCCTATTTCACCGTTGAAGCCCAAGGGCACACACGGTCAGGACATTTTCCCACTGCCTTTCTGAAGCCAGTGAGTCTGCTCTGCCTCCTACACTCACCAACTGTCTTCCTAAAGCCAGCAGCCATGTACAATCCAGAAAGAGAACATCCCTTGATGCGCTGGCCCTGCTAGTCAAGAGAGTTGGTGTTCCAGAGCTCCAGAGGACCATAACAAGCAGAAAGACAGTTCTTGGCAGGTCAACACCCCCAGGGCACTGCACAGACAGCAGACTGAAGCACAACCTCAGTCTTGCTATGACAAAGGCCTATTTACTCAGCCTTGAGTATCAGCCTGAAGGACAGGATTAAAGTTTCCCACATATCTAGAGACTAAGAAAGTGCTTTAAGGGTACAAAAGCAGGGAGACACCATCGTTGCACATCCCCGTTGGCCTTATTACACCTAAACAAGAGAAAGGAGTTCATACATTCATTTACACACCAATACAATACGCCAATTTCTGCAGCTGGTGCTCAGATCTCCTAGAGCCCTGAGCAGGGATTATGATTGCAGTCCCATAGGACTATATACATTTGCATACTTTAAAAGCAGTTGCCTGAGGGTCTGGCTTCTAATCAGCCTAAACTAGGTGCTGAATAATATTCCTCCCTTTGGATCACTGACAGATCTTGGCACACCCTCAACAATGGGGGCATACCAATAATAAATCAGGTGTGTTAGACAACCACAAAGGTTCAGAAGACAACCATAAGCTAGGACAAGGTTGAACAAGAAGAATCATCACCTAAACAAGGTTACCCATTCAAGACTAAAAAGACTGCCTGTTTCACCAAATAGAAACAAACAGAAAATCAAATAAAATGAGGAAACAAATATTTTCAAACAAGAGAATAAGACAAAACCTGAGAAAAACACCTTAATGATATGAAGTTAAGCAATCTACCTGATAAAGAATTAAAGTTATGATCATAAAGATACTGACTGAAATTCAGGAAAACAATGGATGAGCACAGTGAGAATTTCAACAAGGAGATATAAAATATAAGACAGTACAAACAGAAGCCAGAGAACTAAAGATACGATAACTGAAATGAAAAATACACTGGAGGGGTTCTACAGCAGACTGGATGAAGGAGAACAGATTGGTGAGCAGGAAAATAAAGCAATAGGACTTACCAAGACAGAGCAAAAACAACATTAAAATTTTTTTTAAAAATGAAGGTATCTTAAGGGACAAAGAGAAACAGAACATTAAAATTACAGAGGTCTTAGAAGAGAAGAGAGAAGAAAGTGGCAGACAACATTTTGAAGAAATAATGCCTGAAAACTTCCCTAATCTCGAGAAGGAAACAGACATCCAGGTCGAGGAGGCATGAAAATTACCAAAAAGGATGAACACAAGGAGCACTACACCAAGCCGTATTATAATTAATATGTCAAAATTAAAGAGAAAATCTTAAAAGCAGCAAGACAAAAACAACTTGCTACATTCAAGGGAAACCTCATAAAGCTATTGGCAGATTTCTCAGAAGAAACTTTACTAGCCAGAAAAAATTTTCCAACCCAGAATACTCTACCCAGCAAGATTATCATTCAAATAGAAGGAGAAAGTGTTTTTCAAACAAGCAAAAACTAAAGGAGTTCATAACCATTAAACCAGCTTTATGAGAATACTAAAAAGCCTTCTTTAAGATGAATAAAAAGGAGACTAAAAAGAAAACATATGAGAGTAAAAATCTCATTGGAAAAGGTAAACATATAGTAGAGGTAGTGGATTAATCACTTATAAAACTACTAAAAATTTCAAAAAACAAAAGTAGTAAAATTAACTGAAACTACAATAATTACTTAAAAGATACATAAAAAAAGATGTAAAAGGTGACATCAAAAACATAAATTCTGTTTGGGGGGGGGAATGTAGAGTTTTGGATACGTTCAAAGTAAGTGGTTATCTATTTAAAATAGACTCTTACATACAAAGGATAGGGTATGTAAACCTTACAGTAAGCACAAGCAAAAACATATAGTGAATACACAAAAGAAAGGAATCTAGACATAACATGAAAGAAAGTCATCTAATACAAAGGAATTGAGAAGGAAATGAAGGAACAGAGAAACTACAAAACAACCTGAAAACAATTAATTAAAAAGCAATAAAGTATATACCTATCTATCAATAATTTCTTTAAATTCATGGACTAAATTCTCCATTTAAAAGACAGAGTAGCTGAATGGATAAAAAAAACAAGACCTAGAAGAGACTCACTTCTGAAGTAAGGACACACAGAAAGAAAGTGAAGGGATGAAAAAAGATGTTTCATGCAAATGGAAATGAAAAGAACACTGGAATAGTTACATCATACAAAATTGACCTTAACAAAACTGTAATAAAAGACAAAAAAGACAATTATATAATGATAAAAGGATCAATAAAGCAAGGTAGGATGTTTATAAATATATATGCACCCAACATAAGAGCACCTAAATATAGATAGCAAATATTAACAGACCTAAAAGAAGAAGTTGACAGTAATACAGTAATAGTAGGAGACTTTAACACCCGACTTATATCAATGGATAGATCACCTAGACAAAAAAATCAACAAGGAAACACTGCTCTTAACACATTAGATCTGATGGACTTAACAGATACATACAGAACATTCCACCCAAAAGCAAAAGAATGTACATTCTTCTCCAGTGACCATGGAACATTCTCCAGGATAGATGACATATTAGGTCAAAAAAAACAACTCTCAAAAAATTTAAGAAGACTGAAATCAGGGGCACGTGGGTGGCTCAGCCGATTAGGCATCTGATTCTTGATTTCAGCTCAGTTCATGATCTCAAAGTTCATGAGTTCAAGCCCCGCATCAGGCTCTGTGCTGATGGTATGGGAATCCCTGCTTGGGATTCTTTCTCCCTCACTCTCTCTCTGCCCCTCCCCTGCTCACACACTCTCTCTCTCAAAATAAATAAATAAACTTAAAAAAAAAAAGGAGACTGAAATCATATCAAGCATCTTTTCCAACCACAATGGTACAAAACTAGAAATAATTATAAGAAAACTAGAAAAACCATAGAAATGTGAAGATTAAATAACATGCTACTGAAAAACCAATGGGTCATCAAAAAATCAAAGGAGAAACAAAAACAAAATACCCAGAGACAAGCGAAAACAGAAATACAACATACCAAAATCTAAAGAATGCAGCAAAATCAATTCTAAGAGGGAAGCTCATAACAATACAAGCCTACCTCAAGAAACAAGAGAAATCTTAAATAAACACCTTAACTGTATACCTAAAGGAACGAGAAAAAGAACAAACAAAATCCAAAGTTAGTAGAAAATGGGAATGATAAAAATGAGAGAGTAAATAAATGAAACAGAGACTTAAAAAATGAATTAAAAAGATCAATGAGGGGTGCCTGGGTGGCTCAGTTGGTTGAGCATCCAACTTTGGCTCAGGTCATGATCTCACAGTTGACAAGTTCGAGCCACACGTCAGGCTCTGTGCTGACAGCTCAGAGCCTGGAGCCTGCTTCTGATTCTGTGTATCCCTCTCTCTTTGCCTCTCCCCTGCTCATGCTGTGTCTCTCTCTGTCTCAAAAATAAATAAACATTAAAAAAAAAAAGATCAACGAAACTAAAAGATTGTTTTTTGAAAAGATAAACAAAAGTGATAAAACTCTATCCAGATGTATCAAGAAAAAAAGACAGGGTCCAAATAAACTAGCAGTGAAAGAGAAGCTATAACTGACACAATAGAAATACAAAGGTTCATAAGAGACTACTATAAATAATTACAGGCCTTCAAATCAGGCAATCTAGAAGAAATGGAACAATTCCTAGAAATACACAACCTTTGAAGAATGAATCACAAAGAAATAGAAAATTTGAATACACTGACTACAAGTAATGAAAATGAATCAATAACTTAAAAACTCCCCCAAAACCAAAAGCCCATGGCCAGATGGCTTCACAGGTTAATTCTACCAAACATTTAAAGAAGAATTAGTACCTATCTTTCTTGAATTATTCCAGGAAATGAAAAAGGAAGGAACACTTCCAAACTCATTTCACAAGGGCAGCATTACCCTAATACCAAAACCAGAAAAGTACACTATAAAAATTAATAAAAAAATTACAAGCAATATCCCTGATGAACATAGATACAAATCCCTAACAAAATATTAGCAAACCAAATTCAACAATACATTAAAGGCTCATAAACCATGTTTAAGTGGAATATATTCCAGGGATGCAAGGATGGTTCAACATCCACAAATCAATCAACATCATATATCACATTAGGAAAATGATGGATAAAAATCACAATCATCTCAACAGATGCAGAAAAAAGCATTTGACAAAATTCAACATCCATTTATGATAAAAACTCACAAACCAGATATACAGGAAACATACTTCAACATAATAAAGATCATATAGGACAGACCTGCAGGTAATATCATACTCATTGGTAAAAAGCTAAAAGCTTTTTCTCCAAATCAGACACAAGACAAGGATGCTCATTGTCTCCACTTCTATTCAACATAATACTGGA
Organism: Prionailurus viverrinus; assembly: GCF_022837055.1. Classification (NCBI taxonomy): domain Eukaryota; kingdom Metazoa; phylum Chordata; class Mammalia; order Carnivora; family Felidae; genus Prionailurus; species Prionailurus viverrinus. The sequence goes on along the minus strand of NC_062566.1, from coordinate 38,290,904 downwards.
AGTCCCAGCCATAGCATTTAGGCAAGAGAAAGAAATAAAAATCCAAATTGAAAAGGAAGAAGTAAAACGGTCACACTATTTGCAGATGACATGATACTATACATAGAAAACTCTAAAGATTTTACAAAAAAATTGTTAGAAATAATACATGAATTCAGTAAAGCTTCAGGATACAAAATTAATGTACAAAAAAATCTGTTGTGTTTCCCTACAATAACATACCATGAGAAAGCCAAATCAAGGAAACAATCCTATTTACAATCACATCAAAAAGAACAAAATACTTGTCCACTGATAAAACAAATTGAAGGAGACACAAATAAATAGAAAGATATTTGATGCCCATGAATTGGAATAATTAACATTACTACTCAAAGCAGTCTACAGATTCAATGCAATCCATACCTAAATTCCAATGGCATTTTTCAGAGGTCTAGAACAAATAATTCTAAAATTTCTATGGGAACACAAAAGATCCCAAATAGCCATAACAATCTTAAGAAAAAGCAAAGCATAAGAGACTCTTAAAAACTGAGAACAAACTGAGGGTTGATGGGGGGTGGGAGGGAGGGGAGGGTGGGTGATGGGTATTGAGGAGGGCACCTTTTGGGATGAGCACTGGGTGTCGTATGGAAACCAATTTGACAATAAATTTCATATATTGAAAAAAAAAAAAAAAGAAAGAGCAACGCCAAAGGTGTCATGATCCCTGCTTTCAAACTATACTACAAAGCTATAGTAATCAAAACAGTATGATATTGGACATAAAACCAGACACGTAAATCATAAACCAGCAATAAGCCCATGCATATATGATCAACTAATATTACAAAAAAGATGCAAGAATATACAATGGGGAAAGGACAGCCTCTTCAATAAATGGTGCTGGGAAAACTGGATAGCTACATGTAAAAGAATGAAACTCAACCACTATCTTGCATTATATACAAAAATGAACTCAAAATGGATGAAAGTCTTGAATATGAGATGAATATGAGATCCAAAACCATAAGGCTCCTAAAAAAAAACCCATAGGCATTAAGCTCCTTAACATCAGTCTTAAAGGCATTTCCGTAGATCTGACTCTAAAAGCCAGGACAACAGAAGGAAAAATAAACAAATGGAACTGTATCAACTAAAAAGCTTCTGCATAGAAAAAAAAAATCATTAAAATGAAAAAGTGCGGCGTCTGGGTGGCTTAGTCAGTTAAACATCCAACTTTGACTCAGGTCATGATCTCACGGTTCGTGGGTTTGAGCCCTGCGTCAGGCTCTGTGCTGACAGCTCAGAGCCTAGAGCCTGCTTCAGCCTCTGTGTCTCCCTCTCTTTCTGCCCCTGACCAGCTTGTACTGTCTGTCTGTCTGTCTGTCTCTCTCTCTCTCTCTCAAAAATAAATAAAATATTTTAAAAAATTTAATGAAAAAGCAAATTACTGAATGGAAAAAGATATTTACAAATCCTATAACTGATAAGCAGTTAATATCAAAATATATACAGAACTCATAGAACCCAGTAACAAAAAAACAATCTGGTTAAAAAACAGGAAGAGGATATGAATAGACATTCTTCCAGTGAAGACACAGAAATGACCAACAAGCACATGAAAAGATGCTCAACATCACTAATCATCAGGGAAAATGCAAATCAAAATCAGTGAGGTATCACTTCACACCTCTCAGAATGGCTATTACCGAAAAGACTAGAAATAACTAATATTGGCAAGGATGTGGAAAAAAGGGAACCCTTGGGCCCTACTGGTAGGAATATAAACTAGCCACTATGGAAAATAGTATGGAGGTTCCTAAAAATATATAGAGCTAACATATGATTAGCTACTGCTTATCCCCTACTGCTTATCTATCCAAAGAAAACAAAAACACTTATGCTAAATGATATAAGTCAGAGAAAGACAAACACAGCATGATTTTACTGATATGTAGACTCTAAAAAGCCAAACAGAACAAAACTAAAAACCAGGCTCATAGAAACAGAGAGCAGATTGGTGGTTCCCAGATGGGAAGGGGGATTAGGGATGTGAAATGGGTGTAAGGGATTAATAAATTCAAACTTGTAGTTATAATATAAGTAAGTCATGGAGATACAATGTACAGTATGGAAAATACAGTCAATAATACTATATTAACTTTGTAAAGTGACAGATGAGAACTATACTTATTGTAGTGACTATTTCTGCAATGTAAATAAATGTTGAATTACTATGTTATATACCCCAAATTCATAATGTATATCATATATATATATACATATATGGTGTGTATATATATATATATATGTGTGTATGCATATATGTATATATGTGTGTATAAATATATATATATTTTTTTTTGTATACACACACACACAATAACACTTAACTGAAGATTAAATTCTGCTAAATAATGAACATATTTTTGGACAACATCTCATTGAAATTGTTCTTACACCAACCACTCAAAAATTTCACATATCTTATTGATTTATCCTAAGAAAGTCTTCAGAGTCTAAAATTTCAATAACAAGTATTTTTCACTCACATACTTACATTCATTGATTCAAGGTGTCCTTTAATTTCTACAACAGGTACTTTGTGATACCAAGATGCAGCTAGATTCCGGTTTACAAAAAATTCCAAGTTAATTGGGTGTAAGAGCTGAACATCAGGATGGGAGATGCCTGGCTGGATCACTGTCCTAATTAAAAATATAACTGATATATACGCATAAACACAGGAGGGAAATGCAACCTATCATTAAAAAGACATTCAAATCAAAAGTCACTGCTCTCAATAGTGATTTGAACCCATGCTAGTTTTTTCTAATCTCAATCTATAATTCACTTTAGGGAAAGAGTAAAATACATGGTATACAATGACCCATTAAGAAAACCTTTTTCTTCAAACATTAGGTCACACATGGATTAAATTTTAAAAAGATATTCATAATGTTGAATACATGGAGTAGTCATCAAATATAGTTGTACAAAGACTAATATATGCACTGATACAGAGATTAAAGAAAAAAATGGCAAGATGAACAATTAGCATTTTCTGAAGAGTTTGATAAAGCTCTTCTCCAGGATTATTTTCTGGACTTGCCTTGTAATTTTCCTTTTTTATTAAGGTAATTAAATCTCCTTGGATAGGGTAGAAATTATTTTAAAATGTATTAATATATAGATTTTCATGGGTCATCTGGTGGGAGCTTTACAGATACATCATTATGTATGCAGTGTTTTGCCAAAAATACATAAGTTCAATTAAATCATGAAGAATCACTCAGACAAAACCAAATTAAAAGACATTCCATGAAACAACTAGATTGTACTCTTCAAAACTGTCTCATCATGAAACACTAAGAAAGACTAAAGAACTATTCCAGAGCAAGTAAGTACTAGTAATATAGAAATCCCCCTCAGTAGTACAGGATACAATTAAATGCCATCCATATGTGACCCCTGATCAAGGGAAAAATTACTATAATGGACATTATTGGAACAACTAGTAAAATTTGAATACTGACTCCATATTAGACGTTATTGCTGTATCCGTGTTAAATTTCCAGAATTTGAAAACTGCATTATGTAAAAGGATGTGTGTCCTTGTTCTTAGGGGACACATGCTAAAGCATTTAGAGCAAGGGGTTAAGAGCAAATTCTATACTCATGGTTCAGCAAAAAATGTTTTAACTTCCCATTATAAAGTAAGTAAGTCCTGGGAATGTAATGTATAGCAAGGTGACTAGTTAAAAATACTGTATTGTATATCTGAAAGTGGTTAAGAAAGTAGATCTTAAAAGTTCTCATCACAAGAAAAAAAATTGTAAGTATGTGTGGTGACAAATGTTAGACTTATTGTGATGATCATTTCACAATATACACAAATACTGAATCATGTTATATACCTGAAAGCAAGACAATATGTCAATTTTATCTCAACTTAAAAATTAAATTAAAAAGAGGTTTTAGGGGCGCCTGGGTGGCTCAGTCTGCTAAGCGGCAGACTTTGGCTCAAGTCATGATTTCATGGTTCCTGGGTTCAAGTCCCGCATCAAGCTCTGTGCTAACAGCTCAGAGCTGTCAGCTTCAGATTCTGTGTCTCCCTCTCTCTCTGTCCCTCCCCCGCTTGCACTTTGTCCGTCCATCTCTCTCTCTCTCTCTCTCTCTCTCTCCCTCTCCCACTCTCTCAAAAATAAACATTAAACAAATCTTTTAAACATGTTTTAAATAATAATATGCAGACATACATAGTTAAAGCAAATGTAAACAACTGGTAAACCCAGGTAAAGGATAATATTGGTATCATCATGGTAATATTTTTGGAATTTTTCTGTAACTGTGGAATTTTTCAAAATAAAAAGTTGATTAAAAATTAAAGTATTCTGGGGTGCCTGGGTGGCTCAGTCAACTGAGCTTCCAAGTTCAGCTCAGGTCATGATCTCTCGGTTTGTGGGTTCAAGCCCCACGTCGGGCTCTTTGCTGACACTCGGAACCTGGAGCCTGCTTTGGATTCTGTGTCTCCCCTTCTCTCTGCCCCTCACCCACTTGTACTCTGTCTCTCTCTCACTCTCTCAAAAATAAATAAATATTAAAAAACCTGTTTAAAAAGTAAATAAAAGTAAAGTATTCTGTGCAACCGAAGCATGTTGGGTATGAATTTCAATGGCCACAAAATTCATGGAAAACATTAAATAACACTTCAATCCATAATTATTCAAAGAGAATATACCTAGAAAGCTTAAGCTCTGTTAGCTGCACATCCATTCTATCAATTACTGGAGGGTTTAAATAGTCTTCCCCAGACACCAGACTAAACTGGTTTTGAACTCTGATGAGCCCAAGATCTACCACCACTGCACTAGTGGAAATAGAAGACTGTGGGATGACTATAACTGGTGCTTTCAGATCAATATTGAGAGAAACACGAAAACTCCTCTGGGCAAGATCTTTCACACTTCTGGCAGCCTTTTCTGCAGCCTGAACAGTGGCGGCACTCAGAGCCTCTTTGGCTGTCTGGAAATTGTTGAGGAAGTTCTGTGGACACCAAGTATAAAAGGAGAAAAACAGAGGACAAGCACATCATTAGTAACACCATCTTCTTTATTTCTGTGCTATTTATTTCCTATACATAACTTTCAATTGAGTCTCATTTATCTAGAATTAGGAAAAAAATCACTGATCATCCATCCATATTTATGAGCCACCTGATAAGGGCTAATGTTATATGGCTGAAGAACAGAGTGGGGCGGGGGTGGGGGTGGGGATATTTTTAGTATTTTTTTACTTGAAAATTTGGTTTCAAGTAAAATTTATGTTCTAGCAAAAATAATTCCAGTTCTAGACAAATTAAATGACTCAGATTTCAACTATTAAAGAGAGGTTTTAACCTCTATCTTAATATACAAATACCATCTATAATCAAAAGAATGTACATCCTAAAATCCAAAATTTATAAGATCTGAAATCATAGCTATCAGACTTAAGTATTTCTAAGTTGAAAATCAACATATAAATAGTGACTTTTACCAGAAATGACATGAGGAATTTATGAAGATAAACAATCTGAATACAGCCAACATTCAGTGATACCACACCATCCACTTTGGACATGTCAGTATAGGAATCTCCCTCAGTGGCATCAGGATACAAATCCAAGTTAAAATGAAAAACTTCATTTCCCATTATTGACACAGCCTGAAAAGCAGAGATTAGAATGTATTCTGTTCAAGAGGGTAATGACAAAGCCTCATTTAAAAAACGGCTTATATTTGGAGGGTATTTGTTGGGATGAGCACTGGGTATTATATGTAAGTGACGAATGACTGGATTCTACTCCTAAACCCAAGACTACACTGTATGTTAACTCGGTTGAGACAATAAATAAATAAACAAATAAATAAATAAATAGGCTTATATTTATAATCATTAGAGAAACAAACATTTGTGTATCAAAATATATTTCATTAATATTTCTTAAAATATATTTAAAAATAAAATCTCATACTCAATTATCAAAACATATTAGCTATCTATTTACTACACCTACTTTTTTATGAACTGTCTTAGGATCAACATCTGTGACAATAATATTTTCCAGTCTGGCAAACAGTGACTGTTTTCTTGACTGAAGACAAAGAGAAGAATCAAGGCCTGGAAAAAAAAATTATATTATTATAATTTCTAAAGACCTACCATAAGAAGACCTCAAGATATTTCTTTTTATTGCATAATTTCATTTTGGAGTGATTTTTAAAAAAACTTAACATTTATTTATTATTGAGAGACAGAGCATAAGCATGGGAGGGGCAGAGAGGTGGGGGAGACACAGAATCTGAAGCAGGCTCCAGGCTCTGAGCTGTCAGCACAGAGCCTGACGCGGGGCTCAAACTCACGAACTGTGAGATCATGACCTGAGCCGAAGTCGGTCGCTTAACCGACTGAGACACCCAGGTGCCCCTAGGGTGATTTTTTTTTTTTAATTAACTATGCTTGAACTCCCAACTGATAAATTAGTTAGTTGCAATGTTATACATTTTCAGTGTTATAAACAATGAAACCAATACATTCATTATAAATCAATTATCTGAAGTTTCAACCTTCTGAAAAAAACTACACCTAGAGCAAACAGATTATCTTGGGATTTTAGGAAATCTTTTATATCTTATATCCAGTCATTCATATGGAAGCTATAAGTTTCATGAATCAAATGTAGACTAAAGGTAATTGTCAGCTTGGAAAGGCCAAAGAAAAAAACTAATTTTTTTCATTTTTAAGTTATTCAAGAATTTCATTAAACATTCTTTACCGTTATCAGATCATAGTGAGCTGGTAAAAACACAGTCCTATCAGTTTCAGCAGCTTTTGCCTAAAAGAACATAATGGGCTCATAGATAGGCTTTCTCTTCATCATAAGGTTCTTTTGCATTTGTACCAAGATAAAGCATATTCATAGACCTTGACCTGAAAATCGGACCCACATCCCAGCCCATTGATAGCATCTCTACATGGACATTAGGATCCCTTTTCACCTCTGAGACAACTCCGAGAGATTCAAAACACCAGTATTGTCATTCAATTTGATGGTCAGATTCTAACCAAGACCTACATCCCAAAGAGCTAAGAAAATATATAATTCAATTATGTCATAAAAAAAATTATCCAGTTTTCACAGCTCAGAGCCCTCCATTTGTATACTCTTTACCATTAAAAAAAGCTTCTCTTTTAAAAAATTCTTAATAGTATGTGAACTTTTACCTTGAATCTTGATTTCAGCAATATTGTTCTTCTCATCACAAACAATGACACAGAAAGCATTCAACTTGGCAAATAGTCTGAAGTCAATAATGTCCCTGTCTTTAGAGGATACAATCACTAAAAATAAAACAAAGCATTCTATCACATGGAATTCGAGTAATTCAAACTCTATTAAGGTTTCTTGATTGTATTAAGTGAACCATATTTCTGTTTTAAAAAATTATAAAATTCTCAAGCTCTTAAAGATTTCAAATACTCTTTTTGCTTTACATCTTCTGTACAGTTTGTATTTCTCATACTGAGATGTTACTTTCATAATGCACAAGCAAGAAAAAAAAACATAAATAAGGACACTGAAACTCAGAGAAATTAAATAATGTGCCTATGGTCATATAATTTAAGTAGCAGAGGCAGGATTTTGAACTGAGTTGTTTTTGATTTAAAATCTGGGCTCTTAACCAACTACATGCTATCCCTGTACTGTTACCCCCAAGTCTCTGGGTCTTACTACCTTATTTGTAAAATGGGAAGGGAAGACTAACCCTTTGTGGAGCTCATTCAGGAGCCACTGGGAAGGGAGGAAAAGTTCAGTGTAAATACAGGTCTTCTTCCCTACTATCTACCTACAGCCTTCCCCACTACCACCAAAATAAGAAGAAAAACAGGTATTTTTTTAAAGCACCAGTATTAGTTACATTTGCCTTACACAGCAGTTACTCACATATGATTTTGTTTGAAGAAAAGCACAGAAGTGGGGAAAATGGCATGCAAATGACCGAACTTGATGATCTCTACGATTCCCATTTACCTCTAGTATTCTAATATGCTTGTTAATAACAAGTGTTTTTCATACCTTTCTGCACACCTGAATTTTTTTGTTGCTTTTCAGCTGAAATTTGTACTTCTTTGGTATCACTTCTTTGGTCATCTGATGGGATAATGGTTGTCAGGTAATTAATAGAAGACAGAAGAGCTTGTGTTTGCAGCAACAGATTTAAAGATGAAAAAGCCACCTAGAAATTTTTCAAAAAGAAAGTTAGTTTTCCAGGCCAATTATAACCATAATTTCCATGATGGAACTGAAAGGCTTCTAGACAGATTTACATCACTGCTTCCATAGCTTAGAAGGAACAGAGAGGAGATAAAGATTCACGACTCAGACTCCTTAAAGAGGAAATATATGGACAGTAAATTACACTCACACACATTGTGAATTCCCATGAGTAATGTAATTATTCTGTTTCCCAAATATAATTAACAAGAAACCTATAATCTGCTTGTCATGGCCATCTCGATATTTATCACGTATAGGACTTTTGGATCTTCAATGGACTTATTTTGATTATATAAAACTTGAAAGTTAGATCATGAAACTCCAAAATCACCATGTGTTAATACTATGTCGAGAGATGATTTCAAATGTGAAATTCAGAGATTTAAAAGTACAATTATTAAGTTCTCAGTTACTAAATTATCTTCCAAAACCACAATAATGGTCCTATCATTTAAATATATATATATATATGAATGTGTATAAATGTGTGTGTGTATATGTGTATGTGTATAAATGTGTATGTGTGTGTATATATGAATGTACATAAAACTTTTAGGAAAAAAAGTGTTACATTTTTTAAAACAATGACTCCAGAAAGCTAAGATACCAACAAAAATTGCTTCAGTAATAATGTGGTTTTCTAACAGCAAATTAAAAATTCTTTAAAAATCTTTGCTTATATAAGAATTTCCTTTTACTGCCTCAAAGCACTAAGTGGATATAAAAATTATAAAAAGGAAGGTTCAAGAGGGTACAAAAATGCTGATTCGAAGGGGCACATGCACCCCAATGTTTACGGCAGCACTATCAACAATTGTCAAATTCTGGAAAGAACCCAATGTCCATCAACTGATGAATGGATAAAGATGTGGTATACATACACAATGGAATACTACTCAGTGATGAAAAAAGAATGAAATCTTGCCATGTGCAACAACATGGATATAAACAGAGGGTATTATACTAAGCAAAATAAGTCAGAGAAAGATATATGATTTTACTCATGTGTTATTTGATAAAGACAACAGATGAACAAAGGGGAAGGGTAGGAAAAATAAGATAAAAACACAGAGGGAGGTAAAACATAGAGACTCTTAAATACAGAGAATGAACTGAGGATTGTTGAGGGGAAGCAGGTAGGGGATAGGTTAAATGGGTGATGGGCATCAAGAAGGGCACTTGATGGGATGAGGACTGGGTGTCATATGCAAGAGATGAATTACTAGGGTTCTAGTCCTAAAGCCATGACAACACCATACATTAACTTGAATTTAAATTAAAAATAAATAAATAAGTAATTTTTAAAAAGGAAGGTTCACAACATTCCACAAATTCTCCCATCTCACAAAAGTATAACTTCAAATTCCTATCTCTGATTTTCTTTTTAAAATAATCCACAATTGGGGCGCCTGGGTGGCTCAGTCGATTGAGCGTACGATTTCAGCTCAGGTCATGATCTCACAGTTCGTGAATTCGAGCCCCGCGTCAGGCTCTGTGCTGACAGCTCAGAGCCTGGAGCCTGCTTCACATTCTGTGTCTCCCTCTCTCTCTGCCCCTTCCCTGCTCATGCTGTGTCTCTCTCTATCTCAAAAAAAAATAAACATTAAAAATAATTTTTTTTTAAATAATCCACAACTACATTGTCTCCTCTTCCTCCATGTGACTACCTTAGTATGGCTTCAGATGTACTCAACATCTTCTTGTATTTCCCATACTTTCTCAGGTCTGCATTAAACAACAGTATCTAGTTTAATTTGTTGAAAACCTTGTTGGTTCTTTATAAATCAAAGTTCCATTGTCTATTTGCATTCCCTGTTTTTAGAAATAATTAGGATGTGCTACAGGAAGTCAAAACACCAGCTCTATTATAATCAATGACAAACATAGAACATGGTAGGTATCTAGGAGATTTATAACTTTTACTGACTCTTGATTATTTCATCAAATTACCCACCCAGTCATTATTCCTCAAAGGATACTGAAGCCTTCCACAATAAGCTGTTTTCAAATAAGATATACCCTTTTAATAAAATTTCTTACCTTAAGTGTTTGTTCAGTTTTTTCAAAAGTAGTTTGAAAACTAGGTCCATTCTTATCAGCCTAAAAAAAAGAATAGAAGTTCTGAAAAAAGATTTAAGACCAAAGTAAATAAATAACTTATTTATGATCTCTAGTTTATTTTTTACATTTATTCAGAACTATAACTTTGTATATATTTAATTTTACTGTCATTGTTTTAAAGTGACATCCAAGTTATTTATTATAATCATGCAATTTTGTTCTCCTCTTCAAATATGAAAAACATGGCAACATGTACTTCTAGGAAACTACAACTAGAGACCAGAAATATAAACTCTGAAAGTTGTAAGGTTTAAAGGTCATCTAGTTCATCCATCACTTAATATATCCCTTTATATCTTTGAAGACTATTTTAGGTTATCTCCACTGAAAGAAACCTCATTTTCTTACAAATTTAATCTTCAGAGAACTTGTGATTTAATTAGGCCTTGGTACTGAGTCAAAATTCTACCTCCCAACACAATTATCTATTGGTTCAAGTTCTGTCTCTTGGGCACATCCATAGGAAATTCATTTTTACATCTTGTGAGAAGACTTCTGCCTAGGCTAGCTTCTCTGCCTCCCTGATGCCACAAAGTCTTACGTTCTTTATGAGAGAATCAATCACATTATATTTTAATTATTATCTAACTTGTCTGTCTGCCTACTAGTCCATAAGTTCCTTGAAAACAGGGCATGTTTTTCATCTCTGTATCCCAAGTGCCTAACAGAATCTGACAAAGGCATTCAATAAATGCTTGTTAAATGATTAAACAAATCAACTAATCTTGAATAAAGCTAAATACTCTTACTTCCTTCAGCATTTCTCATATGATATCTTTTTGAGTCCCTTCCCAAACCTGGTAGTTTTCTTCTGAACCCAATCAAATTTGACTCTATCCCTTGTGATACAGGATACTCAGCCAAATGTGACCTACATTTACAATGAACTTAGGTAGGTAAATGTGCCCCAAGAGGTACAAGTTCATGCTACTTCATCCCAAGCTTCCATCTTTGGGGATAGGGAGTTTGGTGTCTTTTTCTTTTTTTAAAAAAAAAAAATTTCTTAAGTTTATTAATTTTTGCAGAGAGAGAGACAGAGCATGGGCAGGGGAAGGGGCAGAGAGAGAGGGAGACACAGAATCAGAAGCAGGCTCCAGGCTCCAAGCTGTCAGCACAGAGCCCAAGGCAGGGCTCAAACCCACAAACTGTGAGATCATGACCTGAGCTGAAGTCGGACACTTAACTGACTGAGCCACCCAAGCACCCTGAGTTTGGTGTCTTTTTACTGGTCCTATTCTTCTACTTAAGTAAAAGAGAAAGTGTATAAATGAAAAGAGAAAAAATGGATATTCTTATGATTAAAATCTATGACACACATCTAGAGAATTTAGTAATCTGCTGTCATCTTTTTCCTTCCAGAGGACAATTTAGAGTATACAATAAATATGTAAACATTCTATGGCCCTTACCTTAATATATTCTACTTTTAAGAGATCTAATCCAGGTTTATCAGAAGAGCTAATCAAGTGAAGGGGCTTCTTTTTGGATCCTAGATTAAAGAAAAAGAAGAAAAGTGTTTCAAATAAACTGTTCTTTTTAAGACTGTAATTTTATTTATTTATTTATTTACTTACTTACTTATTTATTTATTCATTCATTTATTCATTTATTTAGTGCACTCCCCCACATGAGCGCAAGTGGGGGAGGCGCAGAAAGAGGGAGAGAGAGAATCCCTAATAGGTACCGTGCTGTCAGCACAGAGCCCAACATGGAGCTCAATCTCACAAACCGTTAAATCATGACTTAAGCCCAAATCAAAAGTCAGACACTTAACCAAGTGAGCCAGCCAGGCACCCCTAAGATTGGAATTTTCTAGATCATTTTCTTAAAAAAATATATTACTTAAGCTTTAAAAGCCTACCTGCACATATTTTCATGGTTATTTAATATTAATATCACTGGTGTATAAATAGACCAATCCAAATACTTCTCTTACCTTTAGCATCCAACTTACTTAAAAACATGCATATTTATTTTTATTTGATTTTACATCTATATTCAAAAATAATCAATACTTCTCTAGATATTTTTAAGGATATATGTGCATTTGTATGGCAGTAGAATGCTTACAAATTAAGAAATGAATTCTAGTTCATCTCTACTCTTACCAAAAGCTATTTAACTTTAGCATTCTCAACTATATTGTAAGAATGAACTATAAAAATATGTAATATCCTATTGAGCTATAAAATTCAAAGAGCAAATATTTCATTCATATTAAAGAAACAAATAATTTTTCTCTGTTTATGGTAAGAGAGAAGGCTTATTTTACATAGAAAATTAAAGTACGTTGTAAGGGAGGGGAATTGCCAAATTTCTTTTCATTAAAAAACTACAGATACACTACCAGATGTCCTTTATGTCCTGAGGTAGATATACCAAAGGAAGTGTGTCAAAAAGCTGTGGAAGGAGAAGTGACTTATGCACCATTTTATCCATCTTTTATTATTTTCAGTTCTATAATTCCTGCTCCTTCTGAATAATCTTAGAATTTTCCCTTCACCTTAAAGATCATAACCTTCCCTAAAGGAAAAAATAGCCTAGCAAATTTTTTACATTCTCCCCTCAAGAAAGTAAATTCCATCTTAACACCATGTTTACAGAACATTACTAACATATAAAACATTTCTCCTCTAAACTGAGATGTGTTTTAATTTCAACTACTAAAAAATAACAAAAATAGGACTTTATATTTGGCTAAAATACTAGTCAAATATAAAATGTAGATTCACCCAATCATTCCTCAAATATTAATGAGCACATAAACTGTACACTGAAGTAAACAAAGGATAAGAGCTTCTAAAAGAATGAATTTTATGCCCCATTCTAATTCTTATAACCTACTGAGCTTCTGATATGTAAACACTATTCAATACAAAGAACAAGAACTTAAAGTTATAAGATCAGAGATAAATTCTAGGTTTTGCCATTCATAAGATGCATGGTCTTGAATAAGCCACTTAATCCCTTTATTTAAACTTTCTTTGTAAAATGGGAAGAATATTCCCTATACAATGGGGATTTATGTGGACTCTCTGAGGCAATAGTAGATCACAGTAGTTAAGAATACAGACCCTAGGGCCAGACTTCCAGGGTTTAAACATGGTTCAGCGACTAACCAGCAGTGTGACCTTGGTTAAATTATATAACCGATTTACAGCTTAGTTTCCTTTTATGTAAATTGGAGATAACATTGTTATGAGGATTAAATGAGTTATTATTTATAAAATCCTTAGAACAGTGCTAGCTATTATTTATTTAAAAATATTATTATATACACAAAAGTGTCTCAAATACTCAAAGTGAGACTATATTTACTATTAACCATTATTTCTATTTGTGTGGCTGTTACCTTGAATTTCATGGTAATCCAAGCTGATTTTCTTTAAATAAGATACCACAGTTACATCAAAAGTTCTCAATGTAGCCTCTGTTCCCAAATGAGTAACATTAAATACTAGAATTGTATCTTCTTCTTTCTGTTGTTTAGTAAATTCCAAAACAACCTAAAAGAATCAGGACACCCATTAAAAGCATGATAAATATTCTGAATCATGTTTAAAAAACAAAATTTTTCTTCATACATTTTATCATGAGAACAATAGCTCATACTTCTCTAATACCATAAAATTGTTTACTATGATTGGAAATTATACCTTAAATTCTATTATTCAGAATAAAACTACATCTATATAAAAATCATGATAAAATTTTACATCAATTATTGATTTACTTTTTAAATTTCCTTTTTTTAAACAGGAATATATGCATTCTTACTTAATATGATTTTCTTAAACCTCTATCTCAAAACAAAAATCATGTTTGTTGATTTAAAACAAAAAGGCATTTCCATTAAAGTAAAAAGTAGGACAGTCTAGCTATTTACTACTACAGTACTGTTTAAATTTATTCTGGATATAACAGCCAGTATATTTAGCCAATCAAAACCAAAACACATATGTGACAATTTTTAAAACATAACAGTACTTTGGTACTCCATCCCAAGATGGAGAGCTTTGTCCACTATCTTTGAATTTCAATCAACAGACTACAGAAGGCACACTTTAATGACTGCCAATGATTAAAAAAAAAAAAAAAAATGCCCATAAATGTTTCACCTGGGAATGCACACTGAGGGGAAGCTAATTGGCATGTAAAAAGTTCAACCACCCTAAAACTGCCATGCTCAGGAGGCTATGAGTTGGTATTTCAGTCAACAGTCCCACCTGAGCTCCCAGCCACCAGCCAGTGGCAAGAGCCAGCCTCATGAGTGAGGCACTTCTGAGACCCTCTGAGACTTCAGGTCACTGTAGCTCCAACAAATATGACTGCACCACATGAAAAACTATACACAAAAATTACCAATCTGGGCCCTTCCACAATTCCTAACCCATAATACTCTGAGCAAAATTAAACAGTTGTTTTGAAGTACTATGTTTTAGGATAACCTGTTAGGCAGCAATAATAACAGAACAACATAAATGATGAATAAAAGCAAAAATTAATATTATTGGCAGTGGTATCATTACACATTTAAGAAAAAACAGGGGTGTCAACTAAAGAGTAGAAACAATAAGAGACAATAGTAAGATACTCAGTGCAGAGTTGTTACACAAAAGTAAATTTCAAATAAATCAATGATTTAATGAAAGCAATAAAAACATAAAATAATATATTAAATTGTAGGTAAATATTTTTGTTAATAGAATTTTCTAAACATACACTAATACTAAGATACAAAAAAAATTTAATATATTTCAGTACAGCAACATTTAAAACTTCAGAATGACAAAAACATCAAATTGAGAAAAATATTTCTAACAGCACTCTTTTTTCTTAGATGATGCTGATTGTTGATAATTTCAGTTCATTCATTCAATATTCAACAAAATACTTATTACGCATCATCTACCATGTATGAGACCATCCCAGCAACTAGGGACATTGAAGTGACCAAACACACAAGGTTCTTGTCCCGATGGAGCTTATATCCTAGGAAGAGTGGGGAAAAGTCAGGGCTGCTATCTCGTATTGGGTGATCAGACCTTCCCAATAAGACAGCACTTGAGCAAATAGCTAATGGAAATAAAGAATCAAGTCATACAGAAAAACAGTGTTCCAGGCAGAAAGAAACCCCAGCAAGCACAAAGAATGTGCTCTGGTATACATAAGGAAGAACAAAAGCCAAGTGTAAGTTCCATAAGGCAAGAACTTTGTGTTTGCTGCTGTAACTGCAGTATGTTAAACAATGCACTTCATGATGGCACTTGATGAATATTTATTGAAGGGATGAACGAAATATGGCTGGAGCAGAGTAAGCAAGGCAGAAGAGAACTGAAAATGAATCTAAAGTCACATGGGGTGACCTATATGCTATATAGCAAGGTGTTGTAGGCCATGGGAATGACTTAGCCCTTTAATCAATAGAGAAGCCAGGGGACAGTTGTGAGCAAAGACATGACATCATCTTTCACTTTTTTTAATGTTTATTTATTTTTGAGAAAGAGAGAATGAGCCAGGGAGGGGCAGAGAGAGAGGGAGATAGAGCCCCAAGGCGGGCTCAAACCCATGAGTCGTGAGCCAAAGTTGGTTGCCAACACTGACTGAGCCACCCAGGCATCCCTGATCTTTCATTTTAAAAGGATCACTCTGGGGGCACTCTGGATGGCTCAGTGGGTTGAGCTTCTGACTCTTGATTTCGGCTAAGGTCATGATCTCAGGGACATGGAAACAAGCTCCGCATCTGCCTCCGCACTTGGAGACTGCTTGAGATTTGCTCTCTCTCTCTCTCTCTCTCTCTCGCTCTCTCGCTCTCTCGCTCTCTCACTCTCTCTCCTTCTGCTCCTCTTCCCTGCCTGCACTCTCTCTCTAAAATAAAAATGAATAAAAATTAAAAAATAAAAGGATCACTCTGGTTATCGTGTGGAGAACAGAGTACCTTACAGAAGCAGAGAAAGAATTATGAGGCTACTGCACTAGTCCAGGGAATATGGTAACTTGGACAGTGCAGTAGCAATAGAAGAGAAGACCAATCATTTCAATGTATTCTCAAGTTAGAGTCAGGGATTTTTGGTATTTTAGATGGGTATATGAAAAAAAGGCTAAATGGGTATATGAAAAGAAGGCTAAAGATAAATGACATTTATTTCTTTTAAACAAATACCAGTAATACTTAGAGGGATTTATATACACAATTAAAATCTGGTATTTATGACTTTATATTTTAGGACATCACCTCACATTGGGATAAAAAGCAGTCAATTAGAAACATCTTTTTATACCTCTGTGTTTTATTATTAAAGAAATGCATATTTACTATTAAGTATATTTAGAATATAGGGAAAAGCAAACAGGCAAAAATAAGAAATTATAATTCCTCCACACAGAGATGAACACTATCAAGTATGATCAAAGAAAAAAATGTATGTGTATGTATAATTTCTAAATAGAATCATAATGTCCTCAGTATTTTAATCTATTTTTGTTCCAAAATAATGATGTTTTGTGAACATCTTTCCATGTCAATGTTTTATTACATGACTTTTAGTGGCTGTAAAGACATGCTAAAAATCTAGGTTGTTTACACTTTTTCAAATTATAAACATCACAATGAGCAATATTATTTAGCTTAAAAGTAAAAAAACATGAATGTAAACATGTCATAGAAATTTTCTATGGAAAAGAAAATCCCACTTAGGAATCTTTGAGCTTTTCCAGACTAGATTACATATGGTATAGATCATTCTCATATCACTATTTACAAAATAACATTTCATTTTCCTGGAACCATGCACGTGCGTGTGTGTGTCTGTGTGTGTGTGTTGGGAAGCAGGGAAGACAGAGTACCAAAATTTTAATATATTTTATGTTCAGATCTAGCATGAAATACTTTAAGGATAGTGATAATAGCAATATATTTATAAATGGATGAAACAAATATACATACCTCTTTAATTTCAAACTTCAGTAAAAGATTAATGAGTTCCTCATTTGGGGCTTCTGCAGCTTTTTTTAGTTCTGAACCTCTCAAACTTTTACCAGTCTGTGTCTCTCCATCTTCAGCATCAAAATATTCATCATCAGACTCTAAAGAAGACATTCATTTGACTTGAGAGAATGTCCACAGAAAACTGCATAAAACACTCAAACTTAAATCTCACAAAGGTAAAATTCATTTATGAGATATAATCTTCATATTCAGAATCAGAATATATGTCCAATCTTATTTGTAAGTCCCACAAAGTGACTCAACCTGATATATGATAATCATACATAAAGACCAAACCACCCTACTATTTTTTTCTTCAAAAGCTCTGTTTTTCACTTTAGTTCACTCATTCAATATTCAATAAATAATTACTGGGCATCACCCATCATATATCAGTCTGTATCAGCCACCAAGGGCACCAAGGTAAAGAGGGCAGACATGATCCTTGTCCTCATGAAGCTTATACTCTACTTCAAAGTTAAACAAGATCAGTTAGGCTAGAGCTAGGAAAAAAGATCAGGTAGAAATTGGGGCCAAAAAAAAAAAATCTTATATAGAATCTTAAGCACTGTCTATCACAAAAATCCTATAATTCAAATGAAGAAACTTGGGCTTAAAAAACGGTGACTCAAAATGACACTGTTGGTTAGTAGCACAGCTAGAACTAAAACCAGTGATTGTTGTAACACTTTCTAAATTCCTTTATTTTCTGAAAATTTTATCTCTGTATACAAATGTATAGGCTTGGTTTAATAAAAAACATTTACTTTCCTTACCTGATTCTACTCCATCTAGCAACAGTGAAGTACTAAGTAGGTCTTTTGTCCTATCTGAAATAACAGGAATTGAGGATACCTGTCAAATACAAAACATTTTTTTAATTTTTTTTTCAATACTTGTTTATTTTTGAGACAGAGAGAGAGCAAGCACAAGCAGGGGAGGGGCAGACAGAGAGGGGGAGAGAGAAACTGAAGCGGGCTCTGCGCTGACAGCAGTGAGTCCAATGTGGGGCTCAAACTCAACAGTGAGATTATGACCTGAGCCGAAGTCAGATGCTTAACTAAGTCACCCAGGTACCCCAAAAAAGTTTAACACACTGATTTAACAGGATCAAATGTACATAAATGGGAAAAATACTGAAAAATTATAGAGTAGAGAGAGAGAGATGGAAAGACACATACACACATAAGACACAAATCTTCCAACAAAGCACATTATGCAATCAACTAGCTAGTGTTTACTAATTATTAAGACTACCACCTGTATTTACAAGGGCAGACTATTTACTACTCTAGTAGATAAGTCTATCATAGTGTGTCATTTATTTGCTATGACAATATTAACTGTTCATCTATATTACAGATTCCTAGAGAATGATAACAACATTAGTTGGCTAAAATTTCATTTCAAAGTGGAAATCTAACATATATTTTATGTTGTAAATGTCAATTGCAAATAAAGTTATCTAGAATTTTTAAGTTTAATGGGTAATAAAATTATATACAAATTCTTTTTGCAACATTTTAAAGAAGATTTATTTATCTATCGATTTATTTATTTATTTTTGAGAGAGCGTGTGTGAGCAGGGGAGGGACAGAGAAAGACAATCTTAAGCAGGCTCCATGCCCAGCACAGACTTTTTATCACCACTCTAAACTGCAGTGAAAATAGGCTTCAACTTTTATCTGTTCAATGCCATATGCACTCTTGAACAGAATCAACAACATTAAACTTTAGGAGTGTATCAAATAAATGAAACCGGTCCTAAAAAATATTCAAAAACAAATTAGCACAAAGAAAGATGGAAAAACTCACCATATACACAAATGTAAAAATTCACTATTTTTATTATATCCAGTTACCTGTCTCTCTGGAGACTGTTCAGAGGACTTCTGTGGCAAGGGTATACTGTTAATCAAACACAGTACATCTTTCATCTTCTGGTCAGAAATTCTCACATGCATCAAAGGAAGTCCCCCGGATACTTTCAATCTAAAAATACAATTCAACTGTAAGGTTTTAAGGTCCAGCTTCTTTCTATTATGGAGTGGAGAATGGACTGGAGAAGAGACTACACTGTGGAGTCAAAATGACTTTGCACATATTTTAATCTAATCAATGCCTCATTTGGTCAACACTGTCAGAGAATGAGAAATTCTTTATAAACCAGGTTTTCAGATAATTTCAATATATCCGTCTTAAGCAGCCAAACATTTTCACGGTAACTAATTTTTATGAACATATTTTCAAACACAATTATCTAATTTTTAAAACCACTATACATCCTCTACTTCCTGGCATCACAGATTTTGCATTACATAAATCTAAGAGTATCTACTCCATCACTCTCTATTGCCCTGCCTAACTTTACTTCCTTTTCTAGTACTTGTCATCCCTGACATATCATATATATACTTGCTTATTTTATGTCTGATTAAAATATAAGCACCCTGAGGATATCTGTTTTACTCACTGGTGAATCACTGCTGTGCTTTCATTAGTTGCCTACTTTTCAGCACCTGCTTTTACACTGCTTCCTTACTCAGCATAAAGGCCTAGGTTTATTTGTCTAATAGCTTTGTGGCAGCTGTTTGCTGCTCAGGAAGTTCTTTTTGGTTACTGTTTATCTTTGACTTGCTAACTAAGCTGTGAACAGCTCAAGTGGACAGATGCCTAACCACTACATGAAGAATGATTTTCTATATAATGCACAAGCCACTAATGTTCAAAAGAAGCCAGCTGGCTGTTGCTATCTCAAAATACTGAACTTTCTGCAAAAGTACTCTGTAAGCTGAAAGCATCATAAATATGTAAGATGCTTCTTTATCATTTGTGAAACAGTACATAAAACTAAAAGTATCTCAAATAGACGGACTGGATTACCTTCTCACCTAGAATAACTACGAAGTTAGACAAAGTAAATGAAGCAATGGTTTAAAAAGAACTGGAAATCAATCAACAAAAGAAAGATGAAAGATGAAAAACAAATGAGGGAAGACCTAGGAATACCCCAGCTTAGTGACTTAAGAGTTTGAAAATGTGAAGGGTCCAGTAAAAGTACTTCAAGAGAAATTTGTAACATTAAATGCCTATATTAGAAAAGAAGAAAGGTTTTAAATCAATGTTTTCCATTTCCACCTTAAAGAATGAGAGAAGTAGGAGCACTTGGGTGGCTCAGTTGGTTAAGCATTGACTTCAGCTCAGGTTATGATCTCGCGGTTCATGAATTCGAGTCCCGCATCGGGCTCTGCGCTGACAGCTCAGAGGCTGGAACCTGCTTCAGATTCTGTCTCCCTCTCTCTCTGCCCCTCCCCTGCTCACACGCTGTGTCTCCCTCTCTCAAAAATAAATAAACATTAAAAAAAATTAAAAAAAAAAAAAAGAATGAGGAAAGTAAAGTAAATGAAACCCAAAGGAAGCAGAAGGGAAAAAAGCAATAATAAGCACAAGAATGGAAATCAGTGGGAAAAAACAAACAAAAACAAAAACAAAAACCAGAAGGACAATAGAGAAAATAATCGATGCTAAAAGCTGATTCTTTCAGATGATCAACAAAACTTATAAACTAATCAGGAAAAAAGAGAAAAGGTACAAACCACTAACACCAGGAGGGAGAGAGATAGCATCACTACAAATTCTACATGTATTAAAAAGGCAACACAAAAATATTATGAACAATCCTGTGACAATACACTCAAAAACTAAAATGGACAAATTCTTTCCCTGAAAGACAAACTACCCAAGATCACTCCATCTATGAGATAAACTGAATTTGTAGTTAAAAACCCTCACCCCCACAAGAAAACGCAGGCCCAGATAGCTTCACTAGTGAATTCTACAAAACAAAGAAGAAATAATTCTATACAACTTCCTCCAACAAACTCACTTCATAAGGCCAACAATACCCTGATACTTTGATTCCAAAATAATAAAAGCACAACCATCCCTCATAAATAGAGATGTATAACTTCATAAGAAAATTTTAGCAAAACACATCCAACAGTATTTTAAAAGAATAATGTATCACTACCAAATGAGGTTTATCTAGTAATGCATGGTTGGTTTAACTTCCACCTGATAAAAAGTATCAACGAACTAATGATACACACAACATGAACGAATCTCAAATTATGCTGAATGAAACCAGTCACACACAAAAAAACTGAAACTGTATGACTGTATTTGTAGAAAATTCCAGAAAATTCTAACAAATCTATAGTGTTAGAAAGAAAATCAATGTTACCTGAGGATTGAAGGGAGAGGAGTTAGCAGGTAAGGATGGAAGGGAGGTAAGACAGCTGACCCTTGAACAACTTAGGTTTGAACTCTGTGGTCCACTTATATGCAGATTTTTTTTCAAAATTACAGTATATTACTGTAACTGTATTTTCTCTCCCTTATGATTTTCTTCGTAACATTTTCTTTTCTCCAGCTTACTTTTTGGTAAAAACAGAGTACAGTATATAATACATATGCAAAATATGTGTTAATCAACTGTTCATATTATTGGTAAGGCTTCTGGCTAAAGGGAGGCTTTTAGTAGTTAAATTTAGCAGGAGTCAAAAGTTATGCATGGATTTTCAAATGAGGGAGGGTAGGGTTGGGGTGGCGGCTGGTGCCCCTAACCCTCACATTGTTTAAAGGTCAAGAGTATAAAAGTACACAAGGACTCTGGAAGATGATGAATGTGTTCATTATCTTGACGTGATGATGGTTTCAGAGATACATCTATATCTATATATCTGCATATCTATATGTCAAATTGTATACTTTAAATAGATGTAGCTTATTGAATATCAATAATATTTCCTTAAGGCTGTTTTTAAGAAGGCAGCATAAATATTTCATAATTATCTACTTAAATTCAAAATTCAGTTTCTACTTTCACTCCCTTGAATTATTCTCATGATTTTACATGGTTTCATAATCATTAAGAGCCTCTCATTTTTTCTTCTACTTTCAAGTTTTTATTTAAATTCCATTAGTTAACATACAGTGTAGTATTAGTTTCAGGAATAGAATTTAGTGATTTATCACTTACATACAACACCCAGTGTTCACCACAACAAGTGCCCTACATAATACCCATCACCAATGTAACCCATATTCCTGCCCATCTCCCTTCTGGCATCTCTCAGTTTGTTCTCTTTAGTTAAGAATCAGTTTTCTAGTTTGCCTATCTCTATGTTTATCTGTTTTGTTTCTTAAATTCCACATCTGAATGAAATCATACGGTATTTGTCTTTCTCTGACTGACTTATACTCTGCTCCATCCACGTCGCTAATTTTTGAAAACTTTATATTATTGATATTAAACCATGGGTTTGATCCACTCAACAACAGATAACCAACTTTCACACAATGTGAAGGTCCAAACACTTCTAAAATAAGAGAGGTGCAAACAAATATATATTTTTGTAATATTTATTTTTGAGAGAGAGAGAGACAGACTGTGAGTGGGAAAGGGGCAGAGAGAGAGCAAGACACAGAATCCAAAGCAGGCTTCAGGGTCCAATCTGTCAGCAAAGAGCCCGAATCAGGGTTCAAACCCATGAACCATGAGATAATGACCTGAGTCAAAGTCGGCCACTTAACCAACTGAGCCACCCAGGCACCCCATATAAATATTTTCTTAAAAGCATGTTTGTGCTATATTATAATCTTTTTTTCTGTCCCCCAGAAATCTAGTTTTGCTTTCCTGAAATCCAGTAACTGATACAGATATATTTCACCTTGTTAACATTATAATATAAAGGAAACTCATACATTACCTGGCCATTCTAACGTCTTTTTCTACCATTGCCTTGGCCAACTCAACATGAATATCCATGGGTTGTAATATATGCATAGTTGATGGATGCTGAAATCGACACTTTTTCCAGTTTTCCTCTTTAAAAATTTTTTAAAATTAAACAACTGTTAATCAGATGTTCTGTAGAAAATTACTCTAACTTATTAGAAAAGTTAGCAAACATATTCAACAAATACCAATTTTTACTTCTTTCAGCATACAAGTTACGTAACCTGTATGTTTAAAGTAAGATTGACAGCTAATAATGTGACCACTTAATTTAAAATGTTTTGTAGTTAGAAGTAACACTTCATAATAAATGGGCATCTGTATTCACTTAAATTACTAAATAATTCTCAGTGAATTACTACTGCTGTATGAATACTAAAATAATTTGCTATAATAAATAATTATACAATTAATATTAAAGAAAATAATTAAAATTCACCCATGCTCTAAAAGTGAGGGTTATTAATGACATGGAATTTCAGGATTTGTTCTTTCATTTGCCTACTCTAACATCATTTGATATCCTTTACCCTCATCCTAGGTCTGTCATTTCTAGGCTATCAATCTGGCTTATCTGTTTAAACGCTATAAAGGAACTCACAAATACTGATGAAGTACAGTCTACTGTGGGGAATAAAAACATAAAGGAAAAAATCAGTGGGAAAGAAACAGTTTTATATATAAATATGTTTATGAGCATTAGTGCATATGTGATGGGGGAACAGAGCAATCAAATGGCTGACAATTGATTAAAATAAGTAATGATACAAAAACAAAAAATAAAGATGGAAAGAAGTCAAAGACTGTGATATAAAAATAATTCTAAATACTTATTTGGAAAATGTTTATAAAACGTCTTGCATTTTAAAGCCAATAGGGAAAAAAGCTAGGAATTTTTTGCCTTGATTCCAGAATTAGTGATCAAGGTAGGTGGTTGCAGTGAAAAAGGGAAAAAAATAGAAAATGACAGAGGGAAAAAAGTTTTCTGGAGTTCCTTAGAGAAATTACACTAGTTTAGCACATAATTCTGAAACAAAAATGAGTTTTATCAAGCAAGATTTTCTGATAAAAAAGTATAATTATAACTTTTCACCAAATAAAAGGACCCAAAGACAGAATTTCCAATTATCTTAACTAAATGTATTTTATCACTTATAACTCAATTATTATTAAGTACACACAAAAGAAAAGGCTGTTTTAATGATCTATGTAAAAGTACTTCCCTTCAAGGAATTAATAGGCTCATAATACATAAAAACTAAGTGTATTTATGTTTTAATAAATCTCTCCATTGCTACTAGAGTATACACTCTGCACACAGATATTATGTTCTTTCTTCCAATGACCTACCACAAAGTGATACATTCAAGGATATTTAGCAATTATTTACTGCTTCAAGAAACTAAAGAAGTATGGAGAACCAGCGATCTTTACCTAAGCAGTAGAAAACACCACAGCTTTTGGTGTTTGTAATTAATTACCTTTAGGGTTTTAAAGCTATACCCATACTTGTCAGTAGCTACAAAAGTATAAGATGTGATACTACTAAAATAAAGACTAGGCTAATAGAGTTAAAATATTTTAAAACAAAGCACCAAAGGAATACAACATTGAGACATCCCAAAAGCACGAAGACAGAAAAACATAAGCCAATGGCAACTTTTATGCTCGTGTTCTGGGTAGTTTCAGCATCAAATCACAAAAAAAAAAAAAAAAAAAAAAAAGGCAATGGCTGGACTTAGATCCAAATGGTCCTAAGAACCTGAAAATGAATAGGCAAAAGTTTATCTCTATTTCTACCTGTGGCAATGATTTGTACTGATGGGCCCCTACTTAGTTTTCTTAAGTGACCAAGAAGATATGTGTTAAAAATATTGTCAGTGTTGATATACATGCACACACAGACATATATTTACCTAAGCTACTCAACATAATTTTAAGATCCTTCCTAAAAACTGAGCAATAGCTTACCTGCTTTTGCAAAGAGTAACTGCACACTCTTTATTTCAACATCAAATTTGTCATATGCTTTATCCATTATTTCTTCCAGAGATGAATTACTAGTCTTCTGCAAACCTTGATCTTTACTGTTAAGCTAAAAGGGACAAAAAAACCCTTCCATTTTCTTAACAGAAAAGTATATACATACTTTTGTTGTGTCTTCTTAAAACATAACTAAAATGAAAACAGTGTCTTTAAATAATTCACATTTTGCTTAATTTTCTGACAATTATTTGCAAATATTTTATTACGAATATAGTACTTCAGTAAACAGCTTTAATATGTTTATATAATAGGTGGTCAGCATATTTGCATTTATTAGAAGATCAGTATCAGCTGTGTACCTCAAATAACCTGTCTGGACATTCAACTCTTCCTGGCTCTCAGCAGATACTGCCTCTTACAGCTCAGTACCCCTACCACCTACCCAAACATCTTCACCAACACATCGCAGGTTTTTGTTCCTCCTTCTTCACATTACATCACCAGAAATAATTAGGCCATTAGAATTCAGCTCCAATCTCTACCTCCTTTTCCCTCCCCCCAAAGGAAGCAAAGATCAATTCTGGACTGTATTTTTTTGAAATCTTCACTCTTTCTCAGATGCTTATATTTCTAATGCGTTCAACACCCAAAACCTTAAGAGTTCCCTTTCACTACTTAATTGCTGATAGTGGCTTACCTGCATAATTTCCTACTATCAAATATGTAAATAAACAAATAACACTGTGTAATTAAACTCCGGAAATCTAGTAGTGTCTGGAAACTAGGAGTACCTCTGTCCAATTAGAAAAATACAGCAGTAATCCACTCCTCAAGATCAAATCATCTACCATTACAGAAAATTTTACAGGCTTTCTTTTTATTTAATAGTCATAAAGTACATATTAAATACTCAGTCTAAGCTAGGCTTGACAAAATGCTAAGAAGAAATAAGTCTAATTTCAGTAAACTCTGAGGGGAAAAATAGCCAACTATCAGACAGCTAGCTTCCAACCTGAGCAAAATATGGGCAGAAAGAAATGGATATACACCTACCTGAAATGTACCAAAATCTAAAATGAGAAGGTCTGACTTTTCATGATGGAAACCGGTCTGTGGAAGTATTAGATAAGAAGGCTTCAGATTTATCCTTAAATCAAGGACTTTTCGAGTTTCAATAATATGTGTAAGTCCTAAAAGAAACGAAAGACTACATGCTCAAGTTGAAATATGTAATTATATTATTAACAATAAAACATGCATCACTTGAAAAGCATTATGGAGGAGTGCCAGTTCTCACATATTAGAGTATGTAAGGTGAAACTCCATATGGTCGATGGCAAACAATCTTACCATCACACTATACAGTAAACCCATCATAGCTAGTATTTTATCCAGAGTGAATAATACATCATTTCTTTAGTTAAGCAACCACAGAAAGTAGTGGCTTGAGTTTAAAGACCATGTTGTACAAAAGTATGTATCTTTAGAACCAGTTTCACACGCAGTACACAGAATGATGAACTATTTCTTAAGAACTAAAGTGCAGGGATGTTTTCCCTCTCAGTTTCACTGTGAGGCACAGGTTCTTAACGGTAATGACAGAATCACCTGTGCCCCATCTCTTTCTCATTCAGTCTAGCAGGTATATTTGACTTTGGGTAACTCACGTACACGATGCAACTTCATGGAATTTACAAAAAGAAAAAAACAGCCTACACTTTTAACTATGATATTTACATTAAAAAAGACAATATTTTGAATGTAGCTGATGTTTTTATGTAGATAAATTCTTCACCTGTAGCTGTTCTCTCTTTAATTTCTTCCAGCTTCATTAATGTAGCTGATGTTATTTGCTCAAGATCTAATCCTCTATTTGATTGAAAGAATTCAACCACTGCATTGATGGTTTTCTGTAAAATAATTTAAAATATAAGCAAGCTATACACAGTGCTTTCCATATTGTAAATTTTAAAATTTCAGTTTAATTTAAAACAACTGTGGCTCTGAACTTAGAGGGTATCTCCAAAGATACTCTGCCATATTGCATTTCTATCTGGAGTTTAAAGGAAAAAAAAAAAACTAACTAAAAAAGGGAATAGCACAAGTAAGCTAACTAGAAAGTCAACAAATGTGTACGTATCATTAAGATGACCTTAAGTATGTTCTAAAGTGTCATACTGATGTAACAATGGACATTACTACTAAATTATACACTTAAAAATTGCCAAGATGGTCAATTATATGTATGTTACCACAACTTAAATTTTTTAAAAATCAGAGAATACAATGAGTCCACGGTCTCAATATAATGCCTCCCATCCTCACTGTGAATACACTTCTAAACTAGAAAGTTAAAAAAAAATCAGAGAACTCAACAAGAGCATAGGGCCAACTTACAAGTGATGCAATGGGTAGTGATCCTAAACACTAGCCTGAGATGAGTTACGAGCCTCTGAATAAAACATGCAACCACAGACAGAAACTTGAGCCAGCATTTTCAATAACATCTAAGTGCCAATGCTTTTTTCTCATGTGAACAGTATTTAAAATTCTTTTAATTACTCCTAAAGCAATTTGAATTGGTCCAGATATTTGGGGAAAGGGAAAAAGCAAAACCGAACTGGAACAGGAAGTCCACGTATAACTATCTGAGAGAAGTTGGTACAATAAACACAGACTTTTTGAATAGTATTTTAGGTTGTTTTTACTTTAACATAAGCATAGATTAACATAGTAGGAAAAAAAGGTAGCATATGAAAAGGTAAAATTCACTGCTAACCATGTACTGCTTTTAAAACAAGAAAAAGTAGTAAACTTAGCTAATAAGTGTTAAATATGAAAGAGGAAAAATAAGAAAACCCTATGTCAGAAGTATAAGACAGGTTTGATAAAGACTGTCTCCTTGCACTTACAGCATCATAGATGACCTCCACAGGTTGAGACTGAACAATCAGAGTCTGGTCAGCGGTACTATTCTCTGGATTGGTTTCAAACTCAATTTTAAGCAAGGATGATGTAGTATCACCAATGGAAGCCACAAGTGATGGTACAATACCCTGCTGTCTCAGACCTGTTATATACCAGTGTTCTAATTTTGCTTCCACCCTATAATCCATTGAAGAAAAAAAAAAAAGGTACATAAGTAAGATGCTGTAAAACGTAATGGCTTAAAACATAACTTTCCCTTTTAAAAAAGTTCTTTCAGAGCCAGTACCATACCCATTACCAAGAGATAAAGCACAAACTCCTTGGCCTGGCATTTAATTACCCATATAATCTGGGGTTTTATTTTGATTGTTTGCTCTTAACCCCTTCTCATCCACATGAGAAGCCCACCTTGGCCAACTCCCAAACACTGAGGGAGTTCTGATCACTGCTATGTGAATATAAGCTACACTTCACTCAGGCAACTCTTCTCCCTATTTCATGCCACCCAGAATACTATCAAAAGCTTCTCCTAGCCCTTTCTACTCAGATAGCTGAAGCCCCACTTCTCCTAGCCCAAGTTACTCTCTTCTGCAATTGAGCCGACATAGCCATTAACTATAAGGATTTGCAACACCTTCTCACCTATGAGCTGTTATATAGTTCTAAATTATTAACTTTTTAGTTATCCTCTCTTAACAGCTACAGCATAAGCTTCTTGAAAACAGAAATTTATTGTTCCTATGCTAGCCTTCACAGTATCAACTTGATAAACTAAACATTCACTATCCAAAAAATATTTGTGAAGGAAGAGGGGGTAAATAAATGGTGAACTCCTCATATGGCTTCATAACAAAACAAATTCAAATATAAAAACACCATCTGACATACAAATGGAAAAGAAACTGGAGAAATACTATTAATCAGTTGTTCAATGTTAAATAACAATATTTTTCAGTCAAGTCATATCTAGAAATAAAAACTGAAATAAAAAGTTTTTTTTAAACTTACTTAAGTGCTTGTGCTCCTGGTCGCTGAGATACTTGGGTGCCCAGGCCAATTATCTGAATTTTTAGTATTTCTGGAATATTTTTGTTTTCTCTTATTGTAATAGAGGTACTTACTAACTTCAATGTCATTATATGGGCAACATACTAAACAAAAAGAATGAATGAAGATTGTTATAGTTTAAGTAATTATTATTTTCTTTAATAATTTCTCATTTAAATTTGTTGAAATATAAAGTGATCTAAATATAGTATGTTCAAAAAGAACATTAAAAAGTTCAATAAAGAATTATAAAATTGTTGAAATAGGACAATTACAAGAGATCCAAAATGTATTTCTCTTAGTTTTAGAATAAAAATGAAACTTGACAAAATATTTTGTCACATCAAGATTTAATTCACCAGCTCTCACTAAAGCAAGCAAATTCAGACCAATTCTCTGGCTCAAAAACAACAAAATATAAAGCACATCTTCTTGATGTCTTTTGAGGGTTAAAAATACATTGAGAAAAAAAAAATCATGACCAAAAAATTCATAGGTCAAGAATGGATGTAGGACAGAGAACCAGTGAGATGATTCTCATAAAACCACATAGGAAGACATTGAGAGGAAGCAAGGAACAGAAGATTCACAAAACAGTCAGAAAACAATTAGCAAAATGGCAATAGTAAGTCCTTACCTAAATAAAAAGTAAACAAATTCTCCAATAAAAAGACATAGAATGGCAAAATGGATTAAAAAATAGTAAGATCCAATAATATGCTGCCTACAAAAAGACACTCATTTTAGCTTTAAGGACACACATAGACTAAAAGTGAGGGAATGGAAAAAGGTATTTTAAGCAAATAGTAACCCTCCCCCCCCCGCCAAAAAAAAAAAAAAGAGTAGTGACACTTATATCAGAAGAAAATAAACTTTAAGTTAAATGCTGTCAAAAGAGACAAAGAAGGTCATTATATAATGATAAAAGGATCTATCAATCAAGAAAATGTAACAATTGTAAATACTTAGGCACTCAACATTGGAGCATCTAAGTATATAAAGCAAATACTAACAGAACTAAAAAGAGAAATAAACAACAATATAATATTATTTGAGGACTTCAATAGCCCACTCTCAACAACACATACATCATGCTGAGTGTCAATAAAGAAACAATGGGTTTAAACAACACTATAAGCCAAAAGGACCTAAAAGATATACATAAAACATTCCACCCAACAGCAGAAGAATAAACATTCTTTTCAAGCCCACATGGAACATTTTCTAGCGTAGAACACCTATTAGGCAATGAACAAATCTCAAAAAATTCAAGAAGATACCATTATATCAAGTATCTTTCCCAACCACAATAGAATTAAATCTTAATAAGAGGAAAGCTACAATATTCACAAATACATAGAACAACCAATGGATCAAAGAAGAGATCAAAAGGAAAAAAAAATGGCACAAGACAAAAATGGAAACAAAACACAAAACTTATGGGATGCAGCAAAAGCAATTCTAAGAGGGACGTTTATAGTGATAAATTCCTATGTCAAGAAAATGGAAGATCTCAAATACAACCTAACTTTACAACTCAAGGAACCAGAAAAAGAACAAACTGAGCCCAATGTTATAATGAAGGAAAAAAGAAATAATAGAGATAAGAAGAGAAATAAATGAAACAGAGAAAAAAAAAAAAACAACAGAAAAGATTAACAAAACCAAGAGTTGGTTCTTTGAAAAGAACAAAATTGACAAAACTTTAGCGAGGCTAAGCAAGAAAAAAAGAGAGATGACACATAAAATTATAAATAAAAGAGGAGATATACTAAAACCAATACCAGAGAAATACAAAAGATCATAAGAGATTACTACAAACAACTATACACCAACAAATTAGACAACCTAAGAAAAATGGACAAATTCTAGAAATGTACAATCTACCAAGACTGAATCATGAAGAAAGAGAAAATCTGAACAGACCAATTATGAGTAAGGAGTTTGAATCAATAATCAGGTAAAGGTGGTCAAAAGGTACAAACTTCCAGTTATACAGTAAAACCTTGAATTGAGACTAACTTGTTCTATGAGTATTCTGTAAGATGAGCAAACATCTTTTTTTATAATTTTTTTAAGTTTACTTATTCATTTGAGAGAGATGCAGACAGCATGAGTGGGGGAGGGGCAGAGAGAGAGGGAGAAGAGAGAGAATCCCAAGCAGGCTCTGCACCACCAGCACAGAGACCAACACAGGGCTCAAACCCACAAAACCATGAAATCATGACCTGAGCTGAAACCAAGAGTTGGACGCTTAACTGACTGAGGCATCCAGGTTCCCCAAGACGAGCAACTATTTCTAATAAATTTTAACTTGATAAACGAGTGATGTCTTGTAATACAAGTAGTATGTGACACCAAATGTCATATGATCACAACTGAGCCCATGGTTCTCTCTCTCGCTTCGGGATTATGGGTGATTGTCAATACAATTTCCATGAAATCCTCAAAAGGAGGCAAAAGCAACTGTCATTGGATACATTCCTTGTTTGTTTATTTATTTGTTTATTTATTTACTTAACATTTTACTAATCTTTGCATGACAGAGAGAGACAGAGCATGAACAGGGGAGGGGCAGAGAAAGAGGGACACACAGAATCTGAAGCAGGCTCCAGACCCTGAGCTATCAGCACAGAGCCCAATGCGGGGCTCCAAGTCCCAAACCATGAGGTCATGACCTGAGCCCAAGTCGCACATTTAACCGACTGAGCCACCCAGGTGCCCCAAATAGATTCCTTGTTAAAGCTGCCCGAAAAGAAAAAGATTCCACCAAGCCAACAGAGAGCAGTGATTCCTTAATAAGAGTGAAAGTCATCCCACACAATAACCCTCCTCTTTCTAGTCTCCCTCACACCAGCCACAAAGGTTTTCAAAGGTAAGTACAAGTTAATTTGTTTATTTTTCTTTATATTTTGTATTTTCTTTATTATTTCTATTATATTACAGTACTATAATCATTTTTATATGAATATTTGGGGGTTATGGAACCAATCAACTGACTGTCCATTATTTCTTATGGGGAAATTCACTTTGATATGCAAGTGCTTTGGATTACAAGCATGTTTCCAGAACAAATTATGCTCACAAACCAATGTTTTACATATAATGAAAGGTTCTGTGGACATAAAGTACAGCTTGGTGAATACAGGTAACAATACTAATACAAAGAGAGTAGATTTCTAAAGTTCTCACCATAAACTGAGAAAGAGAAAGAATATTTCCATCCTCCCCCCAAAAAATAATTGTAACTATGTGAGGTGACAGATGCATTAACTAACCTTACTGTGGTAATCATTTTGCAATATACACGTATATGAAATCACTACACTGTACACCTTGACTTACCCTAAGTTATATGTCAATTCCATCTCAATAAAGCTGGAAAAAGTTTTTAAATAAATACAAAAATGACAAATGGATTAAATTAAATTATTTTTCATAAGTAAGCACCTTTAATAAAATAAATAGGCAAGCCACAGATGAAGGAAAAATACCACATAAACATTTTTGTCTTGTATGAAGAATATAGAAAGACTTCTACAAACAAAAGTAAAAGGACAAATAACATAAGTTTAAAATGGGGAAAAAACACTTTAACATAAGATACTGCATAAATGAATATATACAGATGGCCAACAAGATATGAAAACTCATTAGTCGAGACTATCATTAGTCATCAGGAAAATACATTCTAAAACATAGTGGAATAGTGTATCATACCCACTAGACTTGCTAAAATTAAAAACCCTGACAATATGACATCCGGCAGGGATGTGGAATAACTGGAATCAGTGTATGGGAATAGAAAATATCACAATCATTTTCGAGAACTGTTTGTCAGTTTTTAAAAAGGTAAATATACATCTGCCCTATAACCCAGCAATTATACTCCCAGGTATTTACCCAAGAGAAATAAAAATATATGTCCACAAAAGACTCGTATAAGAATGTTCCAAGAAGCTTGATCAATAACCAAAACTTGAAATAACAGATATAGCATGAGATAAAAAACATGATAACAATAAAAAGAAATCTATATTGACACAGTCATAACATGGCTGCTTTTGTAAGGCAGGAGAGGAAAAATGACTAGAAAAGATTATGAGGGAATTGTTTGGGGGGGATGAAAATGTTCTGTTTTGGGCAGGTCATTATATAGGTGTATTCAACTACTCAAATTTATCAGTATGAACCTTAAGATCTATTCTTATTATCATATCTAAATTCTACCTCAACAAAATTTTAAAGCCACCATTTATAACAAATCCAACAAGAGATGTTGAACTCTAAACAGAAAGTTCAAAACATTACTGAGAGGAATTAAAGATGTCAATACACAGAAGCATATGCTCTATTTATAGATTAGAAAATTCAAGATTATAAAGATGTCAATTATCTCCCAAATTAATTTATATACTCAATAAATCCCAAAGTCTCACAGTTTTTTTGTAGAAACTGAATAGCTGGCTCTACAATTTGTATAAAAATGTAAAGGGCCAAGAATAGATAAGACAGTCTTAAAGAAGAACAGTGTTGAAGGATTTACACAGCTAGATCTTAGGACTGATTACAAAGTTAGAGTAACTAAGACAGCATGCCTTTAAAGACAAATAACCAATATAACCAAGATTCCATAAGCACAGACACTTGACTGATGATAAAGGGTAACTGGAAAGCAGTGGGGAAAGCATGGTCCTTTCACTAGTCAATGAGAAGCCAAGTATACAGCCATCTAGAGAAAAAATTTATCTTAACTTTTTTAAGACCCCACCACATACAAGAATTCAATTCTAAATGGACCTTAGATCTAAATACATAAAGTAACATATTATAAAGCTTCTGGAAAGAAAATACTGTTATGACCTTACAGTGAGTTAAGACTTTTTAAACAAGACACAAAAAAGGCACGACCCATAAATGAAAAGATTAACAAATCAGGTAACATTAAATAAAGAACATCTATTCATCAAAAGACACAATTTAAAAGTGAAAATACACATTACCTTACATTGTCGGAGAAGATATTTGCAACACACCAAAAACGAAAAGGCAAGCCACACTGTGGGGAAAGATATTAACAACACGCCTAACTAGCAAAGGCCTCATACCCAGAACATATAAAGAATGCCTACAGACCAGTGAGAAAAAGACAACACAATAAAAAATAAGAGACTCAAAAGCGACTTCACAAAAGAAGATACCTAATAGGCTTATAATTACTTAAAAAGTAAGAAACTTCTTTAGCCATTCAGGAAATGCAAATTAAAACCACAATGAAATACTACTACATACCATTTAGAATGGCTAGCTTGAAGAAAGTGTCAATGCCAAGAATAGACAAGTATGTGGAGAAACAAGAATCCTCATCTACTACTGATGGAAATGTTTCCACTTTGGAAAACTATTGATTAGCAAAATCTATTAAAGTAAAAATATACTTACATCCTATGACATAGAAATTCCACTCCTAAGAATATACAGAGCGGAAATTCTCACATATGCACATTAAAGGGCATTTACAAGAAGTTAATAGCAGCATAACAAGCAAAAAATAGAAATAAGCCAAATGTCCATCAACAAAAGAAAGAATAGTTGTTGTATTTTGAAATAATCGAATCCTATACAGCAATGAAAATGAGCAAAATCCAACTAGTGAAAGAAAGGAATGAATCTCACAACAGTGCCAAATCTATAGCAAGGTCTGTATCTTAACCCTGACAGTGACGACACCATTGTTCCCCGTGTGATAAATGCAATACATTTTGGTTTTGTTCAGCCTTTACACACATATCGTAATACTATAATTATTTTAAAGATAAAATTTTTAAAGATTCAATTGAACTCAATAATAAGTACTTCTTTAAATCAGGTTATTCACACATTCACTAAAGTGACCAAATCTAAAAGTGAAGACAGTTTTAACTGGTAGGGTCTGACTGGAAACATTTAACAAATAAAATAGTAAAACAGAAACAAATAACATTTTCATAAAAATCAGTAACTCATTTAACACAATTCAAGATAATACAGTAAAATGAAACAAAATACCTCTTAAACCACCTAAAAATAATTACCTGCTTGGGTAAAGTTAAGTTATGGGTGCTCTCACTATAACCAATAGCAGTAAAAAGCTTATCTTTCTCCTCTGGAGTCATAATGTCATCAATACCTACAAAGAAATGACAGAATTTAAGAAATCAATTGCTTCAGTTTTACAGGTATAATAAAAAAATCAAACCAAACTAACAGGTGTCCTAAAATAAATAGACATAAATGCTAAAAGCAAAAGCAGCCAGGCAATATCCTCTGATATACTACTTTGCCTAGTTAAAACAAACATCATGTATTTGCTTGCTTAGGCCAAGAAAAGGCAAAAAAAAAAAAAAAAAAAAAAAAAAGACACCACTAAGGGAATACCAGTCTGTCATAAGGATTTTAGAATTCCCTAAGTATGTTAAAAATTAAGTGAAACTATTAATACCCATGGAAAAAGTAACAATAAGAAATGCCAGATGTTGACGCTTCTGAATTTAAACTTATAAAATTTCACACAAATAATTTTTCTCAAAAATAGCAAAGTTTTAATTTAGCTAGATAAATCCAGAACTATTCTAGCCTGAAGCATCTGCTCACATGTTTACTAATAATAAACATAGTAAAATTCAACTAACTGGCTAAAATAGAACTTATATTTTTTTCTTATCTGTGTACAATAAAATATCTGACTTGAAACTTACTTTCAGGAATCAAAGATTCTTCATCTTTTTTCTTAGACTCCTTCTTACCCCAAAACCCACTAAACCAGCCTCCACGTTTCTCGCCTGTGTCAGTAGACTTTTTCCTTAATTTTTGCCCAGATCGAATCACCTAAAAAAGTAAAAATTTTACATTTAAATTTAAAAGTAAAAATGTTTAATTTAATTAAAGAATAAATGCCCTCTTCATATTCAGGTATAGCCAGGTAAGAATAATGGTTAATTTTTTTAACATGACATTAGGTTCAAAACAGTCAAGAAAGCCTTCTGAAACGGTATTCAACATGATTTGGTTAATAGTCCCACTGCTAATTTACTTTCCTACTGATAAAATTTTGATGGGGTTGCATATTGTCAGAAATATAGTAAATGTCTCAATATAAATACAAATAAGTCAGGCAGAGAAAGACAGATACCATATGCTTTCACTCATATGTAGATCCTGAGAAACTCAACAGAAGACCAGTGGGGAGAGGAAGGGGGAAAAAAAAGTTACAGAGAGAGAAGGAGGTAAACCATAGAGATTCTTAAATACTGAGGACAAACTGAGGGTTGATGGGGGTCGGGGGGAGGGGAATGTGGGTGATGGGCACTGAGGAGGGCACCTGTTGGGATAAGCACTGGGTGTTGTATGGAAACCAATTTGACAATAAATTTCATATAAGAAACAATAAAGATTAGGGGCGCCTGGGTGGTGCAGTCGGTTAAGTGTCCGACTTCAGCCAGGTCACGATCTCGCGGTCCGTGAGTTCGAGCCCCGCGTCGGGCTCTGGGCTGATGGCTCAGAGCCTGGAGCCTGTTTCCGATTCTGTGTCTCCCTCTCTCTCTGCCCCTCCCCCGTTCATGCTCTGTCTCTCTCTGTCCCAAAAATAAATAAACGTTGAAAAAAAATTAAAAAAAAAAAAGAAACAATAAAGATTAAAAAAAGAAATATAGTAAGGGTTTCAATATAAATATAGATATATAATATAAATATACACAAATATATAAATATAAATAAATATATATAATTATAAATAAATATCTATAAAAATATATAAATATAAATGAATAAAAATAAAAATATATATATATAAATAAAAATATAAATAAAAACAGATAGCCTTTGAATCTCATTTTATTCTCTTCTCAGTAAATCCTGGCTTGATTTTCTGCTGCTTCCTTTCAAATAGTAAAATATAGATGAATAACCAAAAAGTACACAACAGAAGGATAAATAGATTTAAGGGGATAAGTAATTTAGACTCTGTCTTCTCATTCCCTGAATAAGTAAACTTTAATAATTTTCCCACCTTAGGGGGCACCTGGGTGACTCAGTCAGTTGAGTGTCTGACTCTTGATTTAGGCTGAAGTCACAATCTCATGGTTCCTGGGATAGAGCCCCATGTCAGGCTCAAAGATGACAGCACAGAGCCTGGTTGGGATTCTCTCCCTCCCTCTCTCTCTGACCCCTCGCCTGCTTGCATGCACACATATGCATCCTCTCTCTCTATCTCTCTCTCTCGAAATAAATTTAAAATAAAATCTCTAAAAAATAGTAATAATTTTACCACTTAAAATATATAAAATTTGAAATTGGTAGTGACATGTTTCAAGTCTCCCTGTGTAACAAAAAGTGAAATACTCAAAAAGAGAAGATGAAAAA
Source organism: Prionailurus viverrinus (assembly GCF_022837055.1). Taxonomy (NCBI): domain Eukaryota; kingdom Metazoa; phylum Chordata; class Mammalia; order Carnivora; family Felidae; genus Prionailurus; species Prionailurus viverrinus. Next base: position 38,253,332 of record NC_062566.1, on the reverse strand, counting down.
AAAAGGAGAATTAGTAAAGACAAGATGAAACTAAGTTAAGTAAGTTCTCTTTAATAACCAGACATCAAATAAGTAAGGGAAGAGGTCTACGTCTGTGCACAAAACTGTCAAAGTTTCATCACTGACAGCTGAGCCATAACTACCTTTTGTCAAGCTTACCAATCCATTTTCAGCATTTGGAAATGTAATAAGTAAAAATATATACATTTGATTATTTTATATTCCATAGGATATAACATTTGACTTCTCTTATCATAGAAGATTAATGTGCTATTTTATTTTTCATGACAATTAGAACTTTGACAAGTTATTTAACCTCTCTATACCTTAATTTGCTAATATAAATTGAAGACAGTAATAGTACTTTCCTCAGAATAGATACCCAGCAAACTATATCAACAAAACGGTAGCTATTATTTTCGTTTCTATTACTAAACTTTCTACTTTAAAACTTTTCATCAACACAAAGCTTCAGCAAAAACAAATCAATTCTTAGCCACCAATATCCTGAGTTCACCTCAGACTTTGAAACAATATTATTAATTCAAGTACGTGCTGTGTTTGTCTTTAAGTTTGAGATATTTTTTGAGTGGAACTAACTGCATCGTGTCCATAACAACATAAGTCCTAAGTGTTGAAATGTTAGTGAGAAGAGGCACTTGAAATAAAAAACAAGAAATAATAAAATTTGAAAGTGGTTTCAAAAAATTTCAAATGTAGCATTTAGATGCAAGCTACATAGTTCCAACAGTAGGTATGAATCTTTAAGACAAAGAAATCGTGCAACCTATCAATAGGGCTCTTCCTTTCAACAAAAAGCAGTGACAGAAGAGCACTATGACACCAATGATAATTCAGGAGGAGACTAGGATAGTGCCTGAGAATGTAAAGACTAAGCAGGGGAGAAATGTAACATTTTTGTCACAAACCAGAGAGAAATGCATATGTTCAGGCCCTGTTTGAATCTGCAAAATCAAAGTCAATGGCAAATCAGCTACTGTGGATATTATCATAGCTCAGTGGTATCCAATCCTTGCTGTACTTAAGAATCACCAGGAAATAGGGGCGCCTGGGCGGCTCAGTTGGTTGAGTGTCCAATTTATAGCTCAGGTAACGATCTCATTGTTCATGGATTCATGCCCCGCGTCAGGCTCTGTGCTGACAGGTCAGAGCCTGGAGCCTGCTTGGGATTCTGTGCCTCCCTCTCTCTGTCCCTCCCCCACTGGCACTCTGTCTCTTGCTCTCAAATATAAATAAAAACACTAAAATAAAAAAAAAGAATCATCAGGAAACTTTAACAAAAACAAAAACAGAAACAACAATGTCAGAGCCTCACCACAAACCAATTAAATCAAATCCTGAGGAAGTGGACTCCAGGCATCATTTGTTTTAATTCGCTAGAGATTCTAATGTGCAGCAGGATTCAGAACCACTGAGATAACCAGACAAGAGTTTCCTCAACAACAGCAGAGATCATCAAGCTGGAAGTAGATGAAACTGAGCTATTTTCAGAAAAGACATCCAATTAAATGTATATCATCTAGATTTACGAACAGTTCTCTATAAATCTAAATAGAGGAATAGCTATACAATATTTGATATTTTATTACAGTCTTTTTAAACTAAAATGGGGCACCTGACTGGCTTAGTCAGTAGAATGTGCGACTCCTGATCTGGGGGTCATGAGTTCAAGACCCATGTTGAATGTAGAGATTACTTTAAAAAAAATGTTTTTTAATCTTTTTAATAACTAAACTAATTCAAAAAAGGACAGGCACTAAATTTTTGTTACCATATTTTTTATCACTCATTAAAATTTTACTTTTTGATGAAAGAAAACATATTTTTCAGCTTTAAGGGAAAACATTTTCATTTTGAAAAATAAATTAATCATTATAAGGAATTTAAAAAATAAAATGTTGATATGGGACATTAAAATAATGTAGTGACCAACCCCAACATTCAACTTTCACCCTCTCAAATCTCTATTTAAATCCCTAACTAAAAAAAAAAAAAAAGATATAGCCACTATTAGCACTGAAATCTTTGTAAAGCTGTGATCAGCATGTCACAGATTTTGAGGAATTTCAAAATAAACTGAAAATTTTAGACACTTAATAAAGAGAAGACAGAAGTTAATTAATTAGAAAGCAGTAAAAATACTAATTTCAGGGGAACCTGTGTGGCTCAGTCTTTTTCTTTTTATAAATTTCTTTTTTTTTATTTATTTTTGAGAGAGAGAAAGAGAGAGAGAGAGAGAACAAGTAGGGGAAGGGCAGACAGAAAGAGGGACAGAGGATCTGAAGTGGGCTCTGCCCGGACAGCAGAAAGCCCAATGTGGGGCTTGGACCCAAGAACCATGAGATCACAACCTGAGCTGAAGGCAGCCACTTAACTGACTGAGCCACTCAGGTGCCCCTGGGTGGCTCAGTCTTAAGGTTAAGCATCCAACTTTGGCTCAGGTCATGATCTCACGGTTCAGGGGTTCAAGCCCCACGTCATAGTCTGTGCTGACAGTTCAGAGCCTGGAGCCTGCTTCAGATTCTGTATCTCCCTCTCTCTCCGCCCCTCTCCTGTGCATTCTTTATCTCTCTCTCTCTCTCTCGCTCTCAAAAATAAATAATAAACATTAAAAAAAATTTAAAGATACTAATTTCAAACAGTGATAATGATTATGAAGAAAACAGCAAAATAAAAAATAGTGAAAAAAAACTTTCCTATATGTTGATGATTATTTAAAAAATACTTTCAAAAATGAGAGTTGACCTAGAAATACGTACACAGCATATACCAGTGTCTAATCTTTGGTCTTAATATTATATTATAATTACAACAGACATAACCACTAAGACAAACTGAGGGAAGGGTACATAGGACCTCTGTGAAATATCTTTGCTTTACTTCTTGTGAATCTACAATTATTTCAAAGTAAAAAATCTCTTATCTATATGACACCAAAAATGAATTGTAAACGTATATGACCTAACATAAGGAGGGGTGCAGGACCCTTTCACTTTAATACCCCTCTGCTGTCTTCCCTTCCTGCCCTATGCAGTTAAGGGTCCATGGTAAGTAACTGCAGCCAATTCTCTGCCTCTATTTTAAATTCTGTGACCCTGTGGATTTTCCTTTACAATGAAAAAACTTTAGCGTTGGATGAAGCTACCTGCCTTTTCTTCATCTATATCCATCCCTTTATCCATGGCACTGAACAATAAACCCTTCCTTTGATTTTTAAGGAACTAGTAACTGATGTTCAGTACACCCACTTAAAGGTCAAGCAACTTAATGTAGAAAGGATTGAAACGATCTGTTCCTTTTGGCAAATCATTCCTTTAATTCATAGGAACAAGCCCAAGCACTATCAAATACCTTCTAACATACTCATACTCAAGGCGACGGCATGGCTCAGACAGTTAAGCATCAACTCTTGATTTTAGCTCAGGTCATGATGTCATGGCTGTGAGTTCCACCTCCACGTTGGGCTCCACGCTGAACGTGGAGCCGGCTTGGGATTCTCCCTCTTCGTCTTTCTCTGCCCTTCCCCTGCTTTCACTTGGTCTTTCAAAAGAAATAAACTTAAAAAAAATATATTCCTACTCCTGGACCCCAAAACTGTACCTTGGGGAACTTGCCCTTAAGAAAATAAGAAATGTGGGGCACCTGGGTGGCTCAGTTGGATAAACATCTGACTTGGGTTCAGGTCACAATCTTACGGTTCATGGGTTCAAGTCCCGCGTCAGTCTCTGTGCTGACAGCTCAGAGCCTGGAGCCTGCCTGGGATTCTGTGCCTTCCTCCCTCTCTCTCTCTGACCCTCGCCTGCTCACACTGGATCTCTCTCAGTCACTCAAAAATAAACAAACATTAAAAAAAAAAAAAGAGTAAGAAATTTTTGAGAAAGCATGTAGACAAGGCTGTTCATTGTAGTGTCATTTATAATTAAATATAATCAGTGGGAAATAGTGAAGCAAATTCTGATATATGCACAGAATGGAATACTATTCAGTTATTTAAAATTATGTTGGAGAAATTATTCTACGGGCATAAAAATGGAATGCTATAGTAAATTTTTTAAAAGAAAGAAAAGCAAGTTACAAAATCTTTTCTTAACTCCACATTCCCCGCCAGTTACCATTCCATTGACCTGTTCTCTCCTTACAGTAAGGCATCACACTGTCAGCACTCAATGTCTCCAATTCCTAGACATCCACTCTCTCTCATTCCTATTGTCTCTACCCACATTTTTCTATAAAAACTGCTCTTTAATTGATTTCTTTATTGCTAAATCCAACAATAAACTTTCAGTTCCATGGTGGCATAAGTCCTATATAGCCCATCCTTCACATTAATGAGTAAAAATTCTGAACAAAATATAAAAATCATCTACAACAGACTCTGAAAACTAAGCAAAGTAGGCAGATGCTAGATAGGAGTCAAAATTTGGAGAAATCATCTCCACCAGAATGAGCTACCCATGTTTTGTTGTTGCTGTTGTTTTTTCATTTTCCCTCACATGTTGTGCCTACCCTCTTTCCCCCCTTAACTTTTCCCTCCCGAGGATGTTCTTGCCTTTGGGCAGTCCCCTTCCCTTTAGTGCAGACATGACCTATGACCTGTTTCTAACCAACAGAATATGACAAAGATGACAAGATGTATGTGACTATGTGCATGAAACTGTACCAGCTTTCTTGCTGGAATCTCTCTCTCTCCCTTTGAAAAAGCAAGCTGATGGGGCACCTGGGTGGCTCAGTCGGTCAGGCATCCAACTTCAGCTCAGGTCATGATTTTGTGGTTTGTGGGTTGGAGCCCCACGTCAGGCTCTGTGCTGATAACTCAGAGCCTGGAGCCTGCTTCAGATTCTGGGTCTCCCTCTCTCTCTGCCCCTCCCCTGCTCACACTCTGTCTCTCTCTCAAAAATAATAAATAAACATTTAAAAAATTAAAAAGAAAAAAAGGAAAAGCAAGCTGCCATCTTGTGGGCCATGTTAAGAGGCCCATCTGGCAAGGAAATGAAATGAAATGATGAGCTAAGGAGCAGCCTCTACCCAACAGCCAACAAGAAATTGGAGTCCTACATCCCACAGGCACAAGGAACTAAAATCTGCCAACAAAAGCAGATCCTTCATCAGTGACACCCCAGATGAAACCAGTTTCAGCCAAAATCTTCATGGAAATATTTTGAGACCATAAGCAGAGATCTCAGGTAACAAGCTATACCTGAACTTCTGACTCACAGAAACTCTGAGATAATTGTGCATTGCTTTAAGTCACCGGCTTTAAGCCACAGAAAACTACTTCACACGGCTGTCCCCTGAGAAAGGGCCTCAGCCATGCAGCACTGAAGAGGCACAGGTAGCTAAACCCCTGAAACTCCATAGGCTGGCCAAGGAATGAGAAAATGAAGTCCATGAAAACCAGAGAAGATGAGGGAAATACCAGGGGCAGAAGAGCCAGGGAATGGATTATCTCTTAATTCTGTGTATGAACCTGCACAAATTTCAGTCTAACCCAAGCTCCCCATGTATGAAAGTGACCTAAACAAAAGGGGAAAAGATATAGAGAGACCTGCACAAGTCTCCAACTAACTCCTCTACTATTCATGTACAAAATGGACCCAAACCAATGACATACCCAGCTTGGAGCCTGACACAGGGCTCGATCTCATGGCATTGAGATCACGACCTGAGCCAAAAGCAAGAGTTGGACACTTCAGTGACTGAGCCACCCAGGTGCTGGGTATGGATCCAATGGTCAGATAACCTCAATGCTGAAACCAGCAGAGAACCACTATAGTTTCTGCTAGATGATATGAAAGGAAAGACACTTGAAATGACTAAAAAGATTAGAATTTTCAGTAGAGAAATGGGAACTATAAAAAGGAACTCAATATGAGTTTTAGACCTGAAAAACATATTATTTGAAGGAAAAACTCCTAGGATGGGCTCAACAGTAAAATGGGGATGATAGAGAAAAATATAATCTTGAAGACGTACCAACAGAAATAATCCAATTCAAAGAACAGAGAGTACAAAGATTAAAAAAATGAACAAAGCCTCAGAGATTTGTGGCGTATCAAAAGGTCTCATATATATGTATACGTGTATATATGTACACATTTGTGTATATGTGTATAAAACTTGAATCCAAGAAGGAAAGAAGAAATCTAGACCAAAAATTATTTCAACACAGGTTTGAATTACACAGCTCCACTTATACATAGATTTTTTTCTATATATGTACAGTGCCATAAATATATTTTCCTTATGATTTTCTTAAGAACATTTTCCTTTCCCTAGCTTACTTTGAGAGTACAGTATAGAATACATATAACAAAAAATATGTGTTAACCAACTGTTGATGTTATCAGTAAGGCTTCTGGTCAACAGCAGACTATTAGTGGTTACCTTTTGGGGAGTCTAAAGTTAATGCAGATTTTTTACAGTGTAGGGGGTCCCTAACTCCTGTATTGTTCAAGGGTCAGCTGTGTGTGTGTGTGTGTGTGTGTGTATGTGTGTGTGTGTGTGTGTGTGTGTGTATAAAACTGGGAGTCCTAGACAGAAAAAAGAAAGGAATGTGATCAAAAATTATTTGAGGAAATAATGGCTGAAACATCTCATATTTTGGTAAATCTAATGGTCAATTCTCAGGCCTCAGCTCAGTTGACCAATCAGATGCATCTGTCACATACGATCACTCCCTCTTGCTTGCAATTCTTTCTTCACTTGACTTTGAGGATATTATTCACAGAGCTTCCCAACTACATCCCTGGCAACTCCTCCATGATCAACTTTGTTGATTCTCATCTCTCTGACCTATAACAATAGAATGCTTTGGATCTTTGGAGTACTCCCCTAGCTACTCTAATTTCCGAGGTGATCTCATCTGATGTCACGGCATTAAATACCATCTATGTACTGACAACTCCGAAATGTATATACCTAGCACAGATTTCTCTTCTCAACTATAAATTTATGTATCCAACTGTCTACTCCATACATCCACAACTTTATTTAAAAGATAGCTAAACTTGGGGCGCCTGGGTGGCGCAGTCGGTTAAGCGTCCGACTTCAGCCAGGTCACGATCTCACGGTCCGTGAGTTCAAGCCCTGCATCGGGCTCTGGGCTGATGGCTCAGAGACTGGAGCCTGTTTCCGATTCTGTGTCTCCCTCTCTCTCTGCCCCTCCCCCGTTCATGCTCTGTCTCTCTCTGTCCCAAAAAAAATAAATAAACGTTGAAAAAAAAATTAAAAAAAAAAAAAAAGATAGCTAAACTTAATAGGTCCCAAACTGAATTCTTGATCTCTCCCACCTCACCCAAGCTTATTCTATCCAGACTTCCCGATCTCATTTCATGGAAACTCCATCTTTCCAACTGCGACAGGCCAAAATCTCTAAAGTCATCTCCAATTTCTCTGTTATAACCCGTATCTAATCAGTTGGGATATATTAGCTCTATGTTCAAATTCTATCCAGAATCTGACCTTTTCTCATCACCTCCATTGCAACCACTCTCAGCCATTATCTCTCACCTCAAATATTTCAATAGCATCCTAACTGATCTCCCTATTTTCACCCTTGTTCTCCTTTTTACACAAAAGAGCAGACTGAGTGAGTTTTAAAACATAAGTTAGACTGTATCATTCCATTCTCAAAATGGCTCCCTAATTCAGAGTAAAGGCCAAAGTCACACAATTACTTATAAGACCCTAACAATCTGGCACCCTCTCCAACTCCCATAAGCACCCCTCCTACTGCTCCCCTATGTTCCACTCTGACCTTGCTAACGACCACTCTCCGCTCTCTCACCACTCAGTTAGTTCCGTGAGTGAACCAGATAGTCACCTCAAAACTTTTCAGCTTGCTATATTCTTTCTGCCTGGGTACACTTTTCCCTCAGAAAGGATTCTGGTTGATTCCCTCACATTCTTCAGGTGTTTGCTTAAATGTTTCCTTCTTAGTGAGGCTTTCCGTGACCACCCTATTTAAAATTGCAACCCGCATCATCATTACTGCCTGGCCCCAGTGATATATTCCTTTTCTGTATGCCCTTCAACTTTATTTTTATTTATGTTTTTATTATCTTTCTTTCTACTAGAATGTAAGTAAGGGATTTTTGTTCTGTTAATTTCTGTACGCTAATACAGATGATGATGATGATGATGATGATGATGATGAAAAAAAATCACTTATTTACTAATTACTATGTGCCAAGCACTCAGTAGTCTAAGTGCTTTACATGGATTATCATGTACTCCTCAAAGTAACCCTGTGATGTACATACTATGAATTAATCCTATTGTACAAATCAGGAAACTGAGGCACTGAGAGATTAAAGAGCTATCCCAAGATCATACAAGTAGGCAAAGCTGGGATTAGAATCCAGACCATCTGACTCCAGAGTCCACACTCTTAACCATGATGCTAGTAAAATAGGCACTCAATGAGTACTTACTAAGTAAATGAATGAGTAGGCGTGTGCTTTAATCCCATTTAAAAATGTGGGGCACCAGGGCGACTCAGTCAGTTAAGCGTCCAACTTCGGCCCAGGTCATGATCTCATGGCTTGTGGGCTTGTGGATTCAAGCCCTACATTGGGCTCTGTGCTGACAGCTCAGAGCCTGGAGCCTGCTTCAGATTCTGTGTGTGTGTGTCTCTCTCTGCCCCTCCCCCAATCACACTCTGTCTCTGTCTCTCTCTCTCTCTCTCTCTCAAAAATAAACATAAAAAAATTTTTTTGAATATGAGTATGTGTACAGAGATCTATAAATATCAAAAAGACTAAAAAATATACAAAAAATTATCAACTGTAGGTATATTCAGTGTGAGATAATAGCTGTTTCTATTTTATTTCTTTGTGTATCTTTATTTCCTAACTTTCCTACACCGAGTTGTATTGTACTTGCAATTTATTTTTTTTTAATTATCAAAAATGTCATGTTACAGAATAGGATTGACATGGAACAATGGAGACATGCCATTATTGGTAGGATATGCCAAGTGGGATAAGTCAGCATGAATTGTGAAATATAAACAGACTGATTCCAATTATGGTAAAAAAGAAAAGAAGTAAGAGAAGGGGAGAAGGAGGAAGGGAAAGAAGAAGTAAGGGAGGGAGGGAAAAGGAAATAAGGCAAAGACAAAGTGAAGGGACGGGGGATAAAGAGCAAACTTAAGTCAGCACTTAGGCATGGGAGAAAAACTGCAAGACTGTGTGTCAACATGTTAACAGCAGCATTCTATGTTGCTAGGATTACAGACAACTTTTATTTACTTTCTTTGGGGGAGTTTCAAATTTTTTGTCATAAAATTAAAATTTTGGGGCACCTGGGCAGCTCAGTCAGTTAGGTGTCCAACTTTGGCTCAGGCCATGATCTCACTGTGAGTTCGAGCCCCATGTCAGGCTCCGTGCTGACAGCTCAGAGCCTGGAGCCTGGGTTGGATTCTGTGTCTCTCTCACTCTCTGTGCACCTCCCCCACTTGTGCTCTGTCTCTCTCTCAAAAATAAAATAAAAACATTAAAATATTTTTTTTTAATTAAAACTTTTTGCCCTTTCATGTTAATGTGTTCTTTCCAATGTTCCAATTTTTTCTCCTGAGACTAAATGAAGGCATGAAAACTCAACCTTTATACTTGAATAAATCCCCTGAAACTTAAGACTTCCTGATCTTAAGTTTAAAGGAGTAATATTAACATGTTTAAAACATAAAATGAGCAAATAAAAATGATTACCTCAACTTGTGCTTGTTGCCTTGCTAAAATTATGTTAAAAACATCTAGAGTCTTCTCCAAATCCTATAAAATACAGAGACACTTGTAAACAAGAAAAATGACATTAGATTAAAAAAATTTTTATTCTAAGATTTCTAGGCTTATCTAGTCTATGAATAAACAGTAATTGTGATCTCATGTAAGTGTAAGTATAAATTTGCATGTACACTTGACTATTCTACTTATAGTTTTTGCAATAAGCGAAGTAAGTTTTCCAAGAAAGCAAACCCTCAAAAAATACAATATAAACGTAAGAATTTTAATAAGATCATTATAGATACAGAATATTTAGGAGAGAGGCTTTTTTTAAGGTATTATCCTTATGGTTCTTACTTCTGACTCACTCTAGTCTATAGTATTTTATAATGACTGTACTATAAAACACAAAATTTAAGAATGCAAAATTCTGTAAATCCACAAGAAGCTAAAGTAGAAAATGACTTGGGGAATTTAAATAAAAGTATGTAAGAATCTAATATGTATTGGTGACCTGTGTATTAGGTATTCTATGTGCTATTTCATGCAATTCTCAGAACTCTGTAAGACAGATCCATTTTATACATGAGAACATCAGACCTCAGATGCTGAGAAACTTGATGCTTTTTCTAATATATAATATTAATGATTCTCATGTATTTCAGAATAATGGGAATTCAATTAATTCTTTACATTATGAATTTGTGGCAGAAGTAGTCATATAATCAAGACCAGATGATATTAAGCAACTTATATACTCAGAGTCGTGTTTCTCTATTTTTCCAAAGGGATTCCTATTTTAAGGAATAAGAGCTATTTTTTTTTATAAATAATATTTTGAGCTCCTAAAAAAAGCCAGTAACAAAACTAATAACATATATCTAGCTAATAATAAACATATATTTGAATAGGTCTGCTACTAATTTTCTAAACATTATAAAAAAACAAGCAATTTCTCACAATAGTTTCTAGTAACCACATTTTATCTGACATTAGGATGGAAAAGAAAGATGTGTTTAAAGAAGAAAAAACTGAAAAAAAACCTCTGCATTTTTTCAAAAAAAGATCAGTCCTATTCTTCCTAAAATTATTATATTTATAATTTAGAAAAATTAACACTGAAGGATGATTTAACAAGTAATAGCTTTCACTAATATATGCAAAATATACCTGAATTTGTTTCTGTATTTCTTCTGGGACTTTAGTCTGGGTTAGCTTACTTTTGTAGGCACTTTTATAACTCTTGAGCAACTGCCTGTGTTTTTTGATGTTACTCCATGACCACATCTGTGTATACCTTCTTATATGAACTTCAAGAACAGAATCAATTGCATATTTCCACCTGCAAATCAAATTTTAATGTACATTTGAATACAAAGTTTTAAGAAAAAAAGCAGGAAAATGGCTTTGACTTTTGGATCTACAGTGTTACATTTTTGTGTTCTTATTAACCATTCTCCTATAAGAGCTCAGCAATAACATTTCAATTGTCCAGTACAATTCTCTGACATAAACAGATTACAAAATGACCAAACAACTCCAATAAGAGGGTATGTCAAAGCAAAGTCATAAAGACACAAAATGACATGTTATGCAAAATGAATACTATCCCAATATGGTTATAACATTGAGCCCATGGACAGTAAGACCAAAAAATGATTAAAGTCTTAATGCTAAGTGGAAAATTCAGTAATACTCTAAAAGCAAGAGTACAAGAGAATGTGTTTACGAAAAATTAACAAAGACATAATACAAAAGATATCCTTTTCATGTCTAATAAAGAAAAAAAGTGGTTTCATCACATGGCTTTAAAGGTCTCTTAAATCTGAGAGTTCCTAACTCTATTATATATTTCTCAAAAAAAAAATTCTAACTTACCATTGTCGACCATTGGTATGAAGTGGTAAATAAGGCTTATATTTTCTGTAAGGGGCATTTCTAGCCATATAATCCAATGACTCCAAAAGGTCAATCATACTTAAGTACTATTAAAACAAAAATACAGTTATAATTATTACATTTCACACATGGATAAACACCATATTTTATTATATTTTCAGTCTCACAAGACTCCAACTTCCTTGAAATAATGACAATCATGGTTGTTTGTTAATATATTTCATCAAATTGGGGCACCTGGATGGCTCAGTCGGTTAAGCGTCTGACTCTTGATTTTGGCTCAGATCATGATATTACATTTCATGGGTTCCAGTCACTGAACCAGCTACACGCTGACAGCATGGAGCCTGCTTGGGATCCTCTCTCTCTCCCTCTCTCTCTGCCCCTCCCCTGCTCATGCTCTCTCTCAAGATAAACTTTAAAATATATGCTATATATACATGTGTGTGTATATATATGTACATATATATGTATATACATATATATACATACACACACATATACATATATATATTATATATATATATAAAATATATATATTTCACCAAATTTAAGACACCATCAATTGTAAGTTGTAACGTAATTTTTAAGTTCCACTATAAAAAGAAAAAAAAAAAAACAATGCTGCCAATTAAAACTGTCACACCATCAACAATAATAATACATCCTATTTTCAAATATGCTAAAGTGTAAGATAAAGGCACATCTTAGAAACAACCAAACACACTATCTATAACTAGTGACCTGGAACATGATTGTTCCTAAAACTACATATTTTCCTCTGGACCATCATTTCAGCATTGACTATCTATGAGCTGATTTGAAAATGGCTCCAGAAAATCATTATATAACTAAGACAAGATAAACGTATTTAATTGTCCATCTTATCACCAATACAACTCTGCAAGTACCAGGTAAGCAACTCAAATGAAGGGAAACACACACACAACATGACTGTAGATAAGATCAAGAAAGGGGCAAATCTAGCTATTTCTTCTGTTTTTCTTAACACATTTTTACCAAATGGTTACCACATGGTTATTCACCACTTACAGTATGCATAGTCTGAACTTACATGTATTGTAAGTTTAAAATACACCCTACATTTCAAAGACTTAGGAAAAACAAAAGGATGTAAAATATCTTAATGTTTTATACTGATTACATGCAGAAATGATAATATTTCAGGTATGCTAGCTTAAATGGAATGTTACTAATTTTACTAACTAATTTCATCTTTTCTTTTTACTTTGCTAATGTAACAACTAGAAAATTTTAAACTAATTTTAAATTACATATGCAACCCGAATGACAGTAATCCCCTCCTTATCCTACAGGAAACATGTTCTAAGACCCCAAGCGGATGCCTGAAACCATGGATAGTACTGAACCCTACATATGCTATGCTTTTCCTTTACACATATACTTCTAATAAAGTTTAATTTATAAATTAGGCACAACAAGAGATTAACAACAATAATAATAGAAGAGAATAATTATAACAAGATGCTGCGATAAAAGTTAAGTGAATGTGGTGTGTGTTTCTCTCTCAAAATATCCTATTGTTCTGCACTCACTCTTCCTCTTATGATAAAATGCCTAATGATGATACAAAGTGAGGTGAATGATACAGGCACTGTGACATAGTACTGGGCCACTAGCGACCTTCTGATGATACATCAGAAGAAAGGTCATCTGCTTGGAGACCACAGTTGACCCGTGTAAGCCAAACCAGGGAGAAGGAAACCGTGGAGAAGGGGGGACTACTGTACATTCTTATTGGACTGCACTGAGCTAAAAGTCATTTAGCTAAATAAATCCCTGGTCCTCCCTTCATTTTCAGTTCTCCAGGTCTGCTACCCAAACTCCCCGTGCATGTAACCAAATGAGAAACAAATGATGGAAGAAAAAGCTGCCAACATAAGCTATTCTAAAAATTAAGTAGACAATATTTAATACGAATATGTCTATTAAAATTTGAGGAAGAAAAAAACACATTAAAATCTTCCATCAACAATTGAGAATTAAATAGGAATAATGTCATTTTCTATAACTTGGTAAGATACTCTACCAAGAAGGAAAAGATCACATAAAATGAAGGAAATATTTTTTTTTATTTTATATTTATTTTCTTAAAAAAAATACACACACACACACACACACACACACACACACACACGTGTAAATATATAAAAGAACCACCAGAGCATTGGAGAGGAGCATCAGAGAAGGAATAATCACAAAGGACAAATGAAGTTGAGATTCAAAGCTGATCAAAGCTAGAAATGTCCACCTGAATCTTACCTGAGGTTTGGTCAATTCAACGGCAATATTCTGTACTTCTATGTTCCCATCAAGTTTGGGTGTTTTCAGCTCTGTTTCTGCATAAGGATTCATGTAGAGCTTTGCAGAAGCTGATATTGGCTGGAAAACTTTCGTCACATGGGAAGACATAAGATATGTTTATAAGCCCTTACAAATGAACAACTATAAATATGAAAACACTATTCTGAAAGTACAGAAAAATGACTAAAATACGTAAAAAATGTAACAAAAAACACTACCAAAAAATATTTAAGCATCTACTTATCTGCATAACATTGAGTATAAGTTAAACGGGGATCTCTAAGGAGGAAATTGTACTCCTATGCCTCTAAGTAAAAATGCACAAAATAGTAGACCATCTACTCTTGGTTATTCTGGCTATATAAAATTAGGCTTCTCTTCCTTAGTACGAGACATTTAATGATTTTATTATTCGTTAAAAATATTATATAAGGTAGGAAACAAAATTTGATTATTTGTCTTATTTAATCACTGGCAGAATTTAGAACAGAATCATGAATGAAATTCATACTACCAAGAAAAAAACTGCTTACCACTTTACAATTTTCAAAACTATCATCACATATACAATCTTAGAATCAAATAAAGAAAATATTCCTAAAGTTAAGAACCAGCATGAAAAGGCATATTAGGGAAGATGACAGGGCAAAGTAATATATTTAACTGTGAACAATATCGAACTTAGATAAATTGTGATATCGTACAGCATTAACAATTGCATAAGATTGTATAAAATTTTTAACTTATTTAAAGGTCATTTACAAGTGGAGGATACCACTTATAAATGAGGTTGTAGATTTCTCTGAAATAGTTCTTTCACGTATGAAACTAAACACTTTCATCTGAAAACATCATCATCATTACATGGAGAGGTCTATGAACATAAAGAGAAAGTAACAACTCTTACATCATGGCAGTCAGCTATAAAAAATGAAGAAAACGAGAGTAAACCACAGTAATATAGAATATGCAAGAAGATGAGTATGAAAGCTCAGGACAAACACAAAGGGGTGTACTAAATTTAAAACAAAACAAAAGCCTCTTTAGAATGAAACTAAAATGGAGAAAACAGCATAAATAAACAGGCTCACTCGTTATAGGGCTATTGAAAAATAAGTAAAGGTGAGGGTGCCAAGAATTAGAAAAGCCCAGTTAGAAAATCTCTATGGGGGCACCTGGAGGACTCAGTAGGTTAAGTGTCTGACTCTTAGTTTTGGCTCAGGTCATGACCTCACAGTTCATGGGATCAAGACCCATGTTGGGCTCTGTACTGACAGTGCAGAGCCTGCTTGGGATTCTCTCTCTCTCTCTCTCTCTCGCTCTCGCTCTTTCTGTCCCTCCCGTGCTCACACACACACTGTCTCTGTCTCTCTCAAAATAAACAAACAAATAAATAAATAACTCTAGAATCGTTGGTTTGTCATAACACTGCAATAGTGACATGGTAAGGTTGACCTGAATACCAAAATCTCAGAAACTGAGTTATTAAACAAAGAAAACCTAAAGCCCCAAACAAACGTGATAACAAGGTAAAAAGAAAACAGGGAGGTCAAGGGTGTTTAGTCATTGGGAATGAACTACATATGTACTTCCCTCCTCTCTCTTACACTCCCGTGGTATGTATATGTCATAACCTATTCCTAAACACTTAGGTATAATCCAAATAGGCTATATTATAAAACTAAAATATAAAACCCATACTTTTGTCTTGTCAAAGTAACTTTATCACAAAAAGTATATTATGGCAGAGTATTTAAATCTACGCTTTCTATAACATGAAGTAAAACTTTTACCATTACTTACTATATTGATGATTTGCAGGTATATTGCTACTTGTAAGAATTCCACTTTTCAGCTGATCCTAAACAAAAATTTGAGGATGAGAATGAAAAGAAATACATACATATTCATCTACACATGGGGGGAAAATGTTGTTCTTAAATTGGTATCTTTATTTTCCTCTTTTTAATTAGTAGTCCACAAGAAAAGCACACCAAGCATTATTTATGGGTATATTTCTTGGAAAAAAATATAAAAGTAGATAATTTTTTTAAATTCTAAGTATCTAGGTCGCCTGGGTGGCTCAGTAGCTGAAGCGTCTGATTTCGGCTCAAGTCATGATCTGGCAGTTCATGGGTTCCAGCCCCGCATCAGGCTCTGTGCTGACACCCTGCTTTGGATTCTGTGTCTCCCTCTTTCTCTGCCCCTCCCCCACTCACGCTCTGCCTCTCTCTCTCAAAAATAAATTAGCATTAAATCAATGAAAAAATAAAATAAAATAAAATAAAATTCTAAATATTTAAAAATGTTATAGTATTATGTTCCCCTCTGACTAAAAAAGAAACAACAACTGGGGGGGAGTGGCACGCAGGGAGGCGCCTGGATGCCCAGCTGGTTAAGCGTCAGACTTGGGCTCAGGTCATGATCTCACGGTTCATGGGTTCCGGAGCAGCATCGGGCTCTGTGCTGACAGCTCAGAGCCTGGAGCCTGCTTCTGATTCTGTGTCTCCCTCTCTCTCTGCCCCTCCCCCATTCACGTTCTGTCTCTCTCTGTCTCTCTCAAAAATAAATAAACATTAAAAAAAATTTTTTTTAAAAACAAAAAACTAAACATCCATGAATTGAGATCTTAAACAATTTCTAGACAAAGGCAAATTATTTGCTACAATATCTTTCTGAGAAATAAGAGAATCTTGTAATTAATTCAAGTTCAGAAATTTCAACTGTTCTTCCTTTTCCCTCTTAGTAAATAAAAATGACCAAGACTAACTTAGCACACTGAAGTTTTGAATTGACCTTTCACTGTTCAGGAAATCATCATCACAAATGCTTACAACATTTGCTAAGGTCAACTACACTTCAATTAAAAAAAAGTGCTAAGAAGATGTTCTTTAGCTCTGAAAGGTATCATCTTTCCTTACAACACTCTTCAAGTAATCGTTCTGACATGAAACACCACAATGTAACCAGAATGCCATCAAAATGTGAGTGTAAAAAATCGGAAATGCAGTTTTAATGTAATAGTATAGGTTATTATTTCACTGTGTAGTGAATGGTTTCACAAAGATCTTCAAAAATACCAGTTTATTTTTTGAAGTTTATTTATTTTAAATAAAAATTTTAAAAAAAAGAGTGGATTCCAAAAAGTGTGTTTCACAATTCTGATATAGTTAAATACAACTTAAACAAAAGACTATATCCTGTTCTCCTTCAGCACTTCTTATGTTAAAAAAAGTTTAGGGAGTGTAGTGAGCTCTTCAGGCATAAACTGAAATTACCAAGATCTGTTCCTTCGATCCCTGGTAAGACATGCTGCAGTTTACATTCCAGTAGGCACTAAGACTATCAAGTCGTATAAGCTGTAAAAGAAAAATCAAAGAGGTCAAGCAACTAACACATTAAAATTATGAGGCAATATTAAAAGATTATTCTCATATTCACCCTAACATTATCCAATTGCCATTTTGAGCTTTTCAAGAAAAAACGTGAGCAAATATGGGGAAAACATAATCATGTTATTCATGGACTTTATTATTAACCTTAGCATTTGGAAAATTGTGCTTCCGGCAACACTATTTCCAAGGAAATTCGTTCATTCAATTATCAAATATTAATTGACAATATACTATTTAACAGGCCTTGTACATGTTTTGTTGAATAAGAAAGACATGATTCCTCCAATGGACAGGAATGGCTGTTTAGAGGGAGGGGTGAGGGGGAGGAGAATCTAGAACAACAAGGTGGGGAAAACTACAAATTCCTAATGTTTATTAGCATATTTAAAGTATTGTGAAGTCCTGTGGTTTAAAACAAAATGAAACATACTGTTTAATTATATACAGCTTAGTACTTCCATCAGTAATCTTGACCAGAGAATATTTTTTCTATAAATCTAATATCTCAATTACCTAATGCTCCACAAAATACATTTGGAAAATATTAATTTTTCTGATTCCTTTTGCTAGGGGAAGAACCTAAACCTCAGAAAAGGTAAATGATCACAGAAGGTCACACAGTAAGCAGAGCCAAAACCAGGCCCTACACTTGAGTCACTCTTCAATGGCACACTGGGCTCCATCAAGGTTTCAAAAAAAATATGTTAAGTGTGTGTTCCTAGAAAAATAATAACAAATTCTTAATCCAGTCTAATACCTTGTATATAATTTTTTCTGCTTCATTTAATATGCATGGAGTCCAATGTTCATTTGCAGTCTAAAAGAAATAAAGAATAACTGTGAAACATAGTATATATATCATAAAACATTGCTCTAATATTTATAAACTATATCAAAATAACTTAGACAAAAAAAAAAGACATCTGGCTAATGTTCACTACTGTTACCTGTTCCCTTACATATCTATTTGACAAAATCAAAGGAATGGTGAAAACAGAATTGAGGAGGTTCTAATTTAACCAAGTTCCTTCATCCAGAAAATTAAGAGTTGCTATTTGTCTAAACTATGTGTCTGTGGGGAAGGAATTGGATATGAATAAATGAATAAAAAAAAAAAAGCTAGCCTATGAGATAGTAAATAAGAAGGTCCATATTCTTTTAAAAGATCAAATAAATAGTTATTGCAAAATAGGAAGAAAACCACGAGAATATGGAAATCACAGCATGACCGCATTTCTAGAAAGTCAGCATAGTCAGTTAAGGCCAAATGCCACCATGAGATAAACTAAAACTAATTTATTGAGCAGTCAGGGCATTACTGATCGACTTGTTAAGAACAATTTCAGAGGCACAGCAGAGTCAGTACGTTGGGTAGTGAGTCAGCAGGCAGTAAGGAAACAAAGATGGTAAAGGTAGAGAATTCTCTCAGAAAGTTAGAAAGAGGCAAAAGAGAAGACAGCGGTTAGATAGGGCCTAAGTGGGGTGGGAGAAGGTTCAAGAGGCCCTTTTAATTTTATCGTAAAAGACCTGAGGGGCACCTGGCTGGCTCAGTCCGAAGAGT
Organism: Prionailurus viverrinus; assembly: GCF_022837055.1. Classification (NCBI taxonomy): domain Eukaryota; kingdom Metazoa; phylum Chordata; class Mammalia; order Carnivora; family Felidae; genus Prionailurus; species Prionailurus viverrinus. Next base: position 38,234,385 of record NC_062566.1, on the reverse strand, counting down.
GTGTGACTCTTAAACTCAGGGTCATGAGTTCAAGCCCCATGTTGGGGGTAGAGATTACTTAAAAAAAAAAAAAAAATTAAAAAAAATCTTAAAGGGGCGCCTGGGTGGCTCACAGTTAAGCGGCCAACTTCGGCTCAGCTCATGATCTCACGGTCCGTGAGTTTGAGCCCCACGTTGGGCTCTGTGCTGACAGCTCAGAGCCTGGAGCCCGCTTCAGATTCTGTGTCTCCCTCTCTCTGACCCTCCACCGTTCATGCTTTGTCTCTCTCTGTCTCAAAAATAAATAAATGTTAAAAAAAAAATTTTTTTAAAATCTTAAAAAAAAAACATTTCCACAGTGTTGCAAATGGCAAGATTTCGTTTTTTTCATTGCCAAGCAGTACTGCATTGTATATGTATATACCACATCTTCTTTATCCATTCAATCAAGTGATGGACATTTAGGCTCTGGGTGTTTTATGTAAGTAATGAATCACGGGAAATCTACTCCCAAAGCCAAGAGCACACCGTATACACTGTATGTTAGCTAACTTGACAATAAATTATTTTTTTAATTTATTATATAAATTATATATATAAATATATATATATTTTTATATATAATTATATATAAATATATATAATTATATATATATAATTATATATATAAATATTTTATATATATTATATATATTTATTTATATATAAATATATATTTTTATATTTATATATATAATATTATATATATTATATACATAAATATAAAAATTATATATAAATATATATATAAATTTATATAAATTATAAAAAAATTTTTTTTTAATTTTAAAAACTGCAAAATTAAAGAAACAAAACAAAAAAACCCCAGACTTGAATGTGTTTAAATGCTTACAGGAAGGAGTGGAAGGAGGGGAAAGGGTGGGGAGGAAGAGAGCTGAAGATTTAGGAAAAAGAAAATTTATGAAAAGAAAGAAAGAAAGAAAGAAAGAAAGAAAGAAGTGATGAAAGGAGGCAGAGAGAGAGGAAGGAAAAAAGCTCCTAAGGACATGGAGAAGATGGGATCCAGATCAGAGGTAGGAAGGTCACCTTAAATATGAGTTCAATTGTAACTGGAAAGATGGAAAAAAGGATTGGTATGGGTACAGAAAGAGCTAAGTTTGGGATTACTGTTGTTATTAAAGTCAGTGTAATAGCTGAAGCAAAAAATTACTGAGCCAGACATGTCCCAAATGCTTTACACAAACTATTTCCTTTAATCATCACAAAAACTCTAAAACAAAAGTACTATTTTATCAGTGAATGAATGAAAGTTAGACAGAAGGAGACCATCATGGTAACCAGTAAAATAATGTTTCAGGTGTTCTAATAAAATATAATAGGGGGCATAAAAGAAAGAACAATAAATTCTAAGAGGAAAGTGAAAAAGGAATTGGAAAGACAAGGTAATATCTAACATAAAAATTAAAACCTGAACGGATCGTCAAGGAGACAAAGAGAAGAAAGTAATACAGGCAAAGAAAACGGTATGAAGAGTCTGAACAAAGATACAGAGAATCAAACAACAGTATACACTAAGGAAACTACATATCATTCGTATGCACTAGTGGGCCTCTTTATCAGTCAATGGGAAGTATGTGACTAAATTGTATTTTTTGTTTTGTCGGTTAGAAGCTCAACGTAAAATACTGTGCTCATTTATGACTAATATTGTTAGTCTAGTTTTTCTGGAGCAATTATCTCTAGTGTCTGTTATTGTAGATTTCATTTTTCATCAAGAGCTACTTAAAATTCATCTTGGAAAGAAGCAGAGGTAAACAGTATAATAAACACTAGCTTCCTTGGTTCCCTTAAATTTGTTCATCCAGGTTTTCTGTTTTGTTTTTTTCCCCCCAATGTTTCTGCTTTGGTCTTCAATTTGATGTATATCTCTCCTTCTCCATATGGAAATATTATTCTTAAGGCCTCAATGGAACCATGTCCTTTTTCTGTTTCTCCCCTTCTCTTTCATTTTGCTTCCTCTTCTTTCTTCACTAAGGCCCTCTCCATATAACTAATGAGAAGACAAGCATGATTTACTCACTGTCCTTAACTTTAAACCATTTTTCCTACCATATAGTTGTCCAAAGAAAATAGAGGGAAAAATGTCCAACGTGAATATACACACTATTTACCTTTCAATATCTTTAGAAGAAAAGCAAACTGCATTATAAAATACTTAACCAAAATAAACTACCTTATATACATCTCAATATAATACACATGTACATATACACATTTCTAAGCTATTTGGAAATTCTACCTGCCTATACCAAGGATGAGAACATGACTCTATAAAAATTTGCCTTCCCCTACCTTCCCACATGTTTAAGATACAGCTTTTAATTCTTCAACAATGTTTGATATTGGTATCTTGATATTCATTAAATTCAAAGACAAATCGAAATAGAGAATGTGATAACAGCATCACTATAAATTTTGAACTTCTAGAAAAGTTATAAAAAAAATTACACATAAAAACAAAATAGCTGTTTGTATCAACAGTTGGTTTTAGCAATTCACCCTGTGACATGGCAGTATTTTACATGTAATTGTAAACTGTAAATTGTAAATAAGGCCAACATTACCAAGAGACTGAGTTCTCCCAGTGTGACACCAAATGAAAGAGGCTGCTTTGGATCAGTGACCTATCAAAAAAGAAAAGATGACATGAAAATATACTGATGGTAAAAGTGAAGCCATGCTCCACTATGTATAGTAGGCAACACAGGGCAATTAGTATGCAAGAAAGTCATACAATCCAAATGGATTTGTGGGAAAAAAAGAAGAGAAAAAGGCAGTAACATGGCTAGGATTACCCATATTTTGTAGGCATGATATGAATACGATACTTTCCCAGTGAAACTCTTTTCTTATGAAGTGAACTTTTTTCTCACTAACTAGATTCTTGTCTAGTGAAAAATAGACAGTCTCTTTAGGTCTACTATTAAAGATGTTCTTCAAAGATAAAGAAAACAAGATGTCATGGATAATAACCGTGCCACTAAACTACTTTTAACACTTAGAAATGTGAACTGTCTCGTTAAGCCTTTAACATTCTTAACTTTTCAAAACTGCTTTGTTAGGAAATGCCCAAGATTCTTAACATATTCTCTTAACCTGTCAAACTTTTGTTCTATTCCTGATCTTTGATACATAAGTTATATTGACACACCATGCTTACACTGTACCACAATGTGTACAATGTCATTGTTTTAGACATCACAGGGATATCCAAAAGTCATACAGGGTAGGGTGGTTGGCCATGAAAGAAACTAGGGAAACTAGAGAGAGAAGAAAAAACATATTGTTTTAAGTCATCCAACAGGGACTCCAGAGTGTAGTCACATAGACCCTTCGCAAATGCAGGAAAAATGCATGCTCTGGAATAACTGAGAAGCACAAATCGCGCTGGGAGCTTAGTTTTTTATTATCTTCCTTTATTTCCACGCTGATCCTTATACCTCAGACAACCAGCTCAAGATAGCTTGCAGCTATTTCAGAATAAAACATAACTCCTCGCTTGCTAAGGCACTACCCACAAACTACGACTATCATCCAGTGAGCATCTTTATGATACATTATTATACTTTCCCTACTCCCCACTTCCTAAACTCTACTTTTCATTATCCTAAATACAATAATTAAGGTAATAACATTGAAAGAAGAATGATACAAGGAAGATCCCTTTGCACTTTTTAGTTCTTTTCCTCTTAGACGTTTTTAATCTACCTTGTCAGTGACACCAACTTAAACATTATTGATGTTACTTATCCCACTCCTGTGCATCTCTGTATATTTTTTTTATTAAAAAGAGAGAAATAATGTGCCTTTCTAATTATACTTGCACAGTAAAAAACCTTAGTTAAAGCTCAAACTGAGGTTCACATTCATCAATATGCCATTAGTTTCAATAATAACTCTCACTTCCATGATGTGTTGAGGTGATTTATATTCCTAAGTTTGTATAAAAAAGGGCACTAATGACTTAGGTTTTTTAGACATTTGTTAACAAAATTCAGTTTAATGACTACCTAAAACCAAAAGGTAAAGTCAAAATAAGATGGAGATAGTGTATCTTGCAAAACTACAAGTACGTATTACGAAAACTGAAGTTCTATAAGGAATCTGTGAGAAAAAAAAGTAAGTTCTATATACGTCAGTACTGCTTTAATTAAATCCAAACCTTAAGTTATTAAAAACAAAAAAGAATACAAACTCATTTTTAGAAGATACGGAATAGCATTTCCATCATTTTAGGTAAATGAAAAAATTCAAGGTTATTTTACATAATTTTCAAACTTTAAAACAAAGCAATGTATATTTAGTTTAAGTAAAATTAATCAATAAACAGTCTTCAATCAACTAATGTTAAACTTTGTTTATAAGTGAAGTATGGTTTCTCAATATACTGTTGCACATGTATGTAAGTAGTTGTGCATATTTAATCCCTTCTGAAGGAATGTAAAGAGCATAGGACTAGCAGTCTATTGGTGTATGATTTAGTCCACTCTCTACTAACTACCATTATAGTTGATTATTTCCATCACCATTTGGACCTAATTTTTTTTATCAATATAGTTCCTTAAAGTTATAATAAGTCTTAAGGCATTAAACAAAATTTAAAATAAATAACAGAGGACAAGTGAAAAATCTCTCATATGACTTTTAGAAAGGGGCATACAGTGGTTTTATATTTATACACATAAGTGCCTAATGAAAGAAGTGTAACACAGGAAAGATATGGTAGTATATTCATCAGAAAAAAAAATCATGGATTTAGAATCTGGTACGGATAACCCATATCTAAACAAATCAATAATTAGTATCATAAAATACACAATTATTAGCTTCACCTCAATAAGTTTAAATTACTTACATCATCTTCATATTTAATGTGAATGTCTGTGATTTTTACTTGTACGTTTTTAATTACTTGGGTTGCCAATTTTTCCAAAAATGTATCCTTTTTGGCTTCTTTTGGCTTATCTATAAAAAACAGAAAAATACAAGGTCAAGAGTTGAAATTCTCACATACTTCACTATCAAATGACCAAAGCATAGCAAAGGCACTACTCAACAGAAAGGACAGCCTATTCTGGTGTCCTTGTTTTATTTTAGATTTATTTTAGACTTTAATATGTGTTTCCAAGTTAAAACTTATTTTTGAAGTTATGGAGTATCTAACATTCATTTTACCTTTGAAGACAGAAATCAAGTGGCGATGTGTACAAATAACACATGGCATAAAAACTACTTTTACCTACCTTTCGAACGATCAAGACTTTTAAAAGGTTTCTTAAAATGTTTTTTGTGCTTTTTACGTTTACGTCCTTCTCAGTGGAAGCATTTTAGTGAGAAAAGGATAAAATTCAAGTTAGGAGACTAGAGGACAGAAAGAAAAACAAGAGAATTCTTCCTAACAGCAAATTCTGGTAAGTTCGCTTTACTTCTATTCTAAACTGACCTGCTATTTCAATATAAACAGAAATTCATAAACCTCCTTAGTCTAGAATAACCTCCTTTAATCTAACAAATAACTTGGCAAGTACAATTATACAAAAATTAGGCAAATATCCATACACAAAGCGCTTTAAATATTTTTGACTCTTCAAGTAAAGTTTAACTTTAATTTCAAGGTTATCAAAATACTGGAAATGTAATAATGACCGAATATAAAACTTTCAGGGAAAGGTTTTCACAAATATATGGTAGGGACACAGGAACACAAATGAAATGAATGGTTAGGTTGGTGACAGGTAACTTCCTCTGGATGACACACCTCACAAGCAAAACCCTTGAACGAGTTAAGGATACAAAGAACCCCCAAAGAGAAGAATGTACATTGAGCTGTACTTTGAAATTGGCTTAGTAATTAATTCCTTTAAAACCTCATCCTCTTTAATTGGCACTGCTTCACTTTTATGGCATTAAGCAACACCCATCTGATCCAAGTTACACATCTTGACACTCAACTTCCTACTAGACATCATCTCTAGTCTGCACTCTTAAAGTGGTCTCCGTATGGTCTCGCTTGCCTCTAGTCTCTACACTACCTCCAAAATAAACATCCTCGTATGGTGCCACTAGACTAATACCTTCTACAATGCCATTCACAGCCTGTTAATCCCCTACTCAAAATTCTTTTTTAAGGCTCTCGGCAGCCCGGCAGACAAAATGAAAACGTGTTTGCATGACACAAAGGTCCTTTCAAGATCTTACCCCTAGCTCCTTGTGCCGTTCTATCTCCTCTACTCATGCTTGCGCTGGATACTTCAGAAACACTATTCTTACCTAACAAAACAAGCCTAACTTTCTAACGGCTAATGCTTCTCTCTTATATGAATCATTCCCAGAACTTCAGTTGCCCTCCCTGAAGTTCTTCACCAGGCAAACTCCTGGGAGGCTCCCAAATCCCAGATCCCCTAAGGCCTTCTTCAACTATTCCAAGCAGCTCCAGGGCCATCTACCTCTGCACCTTTACATAGACTTCCACTAAGCAGTGATTATACTGTAATTGAAATGTTTACACAACTGTCTTGCCACTAGGCAGGAATCTTCATTAGGACAGGAATTATCCTAATATGTAGGCACACAGCACATGACAGGCATCTGTTCAAATGAGTCAAAAAATCCACATCTGAATTTATTGTAATAAACATATTACATAACATAACATAAACATAAAAATAAATTTAATTTATTGTAATAAAATATATAAACCCAGCTCAGGTTATATATATATAGCATTTGAGAAAATACACATGAAATTTAGCTTGAAATCTTAAAACTGTTCTTCCTTGGGGTGCCTGGGTGGCTCAGTGAGTTAAGTGTCTTGACTTTGGCTCGGGTCATGATCTCACAGTTAGTTGAGTTTAAGCCCCGCATCAGGCTCTGTGCTGACAGACAGCTCAGAGCCTGGAGCCCACTACGGATTGTGTATGTCTCCCTCTCTCTCTCTGCTCCTCCCCTACTCACACACTCTCTCTGTCTCTCTCTCTCTCTCAAAAATAAATACACATTAAAAAAATTAATAACTAAATAAAATTGTTCTTGATATTTTAAAGCAAATTGTCCTGCCACTATAAAAACGAAGAACCAGGGGCGCCTGGGTGGCTCAGTTGGTTGGGCATCTGACTTCGGCTCAGGTCGTGATCTTACAGTTCTTGAGTTCGAGCCCTGCGTCATGCTCTGTGCGGACAGCTCAGAGCCTGGAGCCTGCCTCGGATTCTGTGTCTCCCTCTCTCTCTCTGCCCCTATACAGCTTGCACTCTGTCTGTCCCTCTCTCAAAAATAAACAAACATTAAAAAAAAAATTAAAAAAACAAAAAAACCCCAAAGAACCAAATCCTGGATTCCAAGAATAAAACCCTAAGTTTCAAGATGAAAATATTTAATAAATACATAAATAATCTGGACCTTGTTATTACCAGTATTTCTTGCCATAATGATGGTCCCTAAGTCTTTTTCATTCATAAATTAAACATCTAGAAACAGACTGAGTTCTCAAAGAAGTATTACTTAAAAAGAAACAAGAAAGACAAAGTAGCCCTGAAAACTACCCCCACTTGACTCTGAAAGAACAACTTTCAGAGACAGTTTCAGCTTCTGGGTTTAGATACTACTGTAACTCACTCTTCTTACCTTACCTGATTATCTTTCTGGCTTCACAACTGTTTTAGCCTCTTGTTTCATCTTTATTTGATCCCAGTGTTAGAAAGTTTCTATTTAATCTGATGAATACTAAGTCTATGATTCTCAATCACTCTCTAAATTGGTCCTCAAATATTTTGGTCTTGGGGCACCTTTTACACACTTACTTGAGAACCTTTCAAAGCTTTTTATTAGTGTGGGTTACAACTACTGATATTTGCCAGAGTGGAAATCAAAACTGAGCAATTTTTTAAAAATGTATTAATTCACTTTTCAAAAACTACTATGCTATAGCATTGATAACACATGTTTATGAAAAATAACCATATTTTCCAAACAAAAAATTGTAGTGAAAACAGTAGCACTGTTTTACAATCTTACAAATCTCTTAATGTCTGGCTTGGCAGAAGACAGCTAGATTCACATACCTCCTTCTGCCTTTGATCTGCTGAAATATGTTGTTTAAATTGAAGCATATGAAGAAAATCTGAACTAACCACATACACGTGCAACAAAAACAAACAAAAAAAAAGGTGGAACATCTTCATGGTCTTTTCATGTAAATACGGATACTATACCCAAACTCAACAAGTGGTAGTTTCTTAAAGGTTAATTCCATTTTGGAATCTGAAACTCTACCAATAAATTTTTCATCCAAATTAAATTAAATTGGTTACCCTGAACTTCAAATGGATCTTTTACACATACCTGATTTTTTTATCACTCATTGGTAATAAGGAAATATTGCTTCATTGAATTATGCAGATCTTCTCAATGTTGAGTGATTTCATTATTTACTATCAAAAATCCCGTTTGTTAGTACCCCTGCCAATCTCATCAAAAAGTCTTTAAGTACTGGGAAGCTGCCAAACTCCAGGTGGCAAATACAAGTTTTCCAAAATTCTAATTTTTGCTCAAAAGCTAAAATCTTATTATCAGCAACAAATATCATGAGTTGATTTTTGTTGAAGTGTCTACCAAACATCCAAATCTGAATAATAACAGTCTGTCAATCACTCTTCCACGTAAAATGATTTTCCAGGAAAAAAGCAACTAGTTCAGCTGACAATTTAAACAATGCGCAAGTATTTTTCCTTAAGACAATTATTCTATGTAAGTGCTTCATACATACTTCTCCCTTTGTCACACAAAAAATTAAAGACGCATAGTCAAGAGCTTAAGTTGATTCAAATTAAATTTTTCCTATTCCATCAATAACATTTTTAAGTAATACTGGGGCTCTCTTTCTTTTGTTTCATCTTACTTTTTACTGTGAGTACATGGTAGTGAACAATACAATGGCAACCAGTCAAGTTTGGTGCCACTGCCTTGATTCACGCTGAGGCAGCCGCAATTTTACACAACACTGCTTCTTCATCATCAGCACCAGTGTTGGCACAGTAAAAAATCACATACTGTTTTAGTATTATTATGAAAACGGTTTTGATGGTTTGGGAACTATTGCTCTGGAATAACTTTTTAAATGACATCAAATGGGGAAGGAATATACACTCAGAAAGTAGAAAGATGAAATGATCATGAAGTATACATTAAATCCTAGCCAAATGAATGAAGATATCATCACCAAATTAACTATTCTCATTGCAGAATCATCAATAGTCTAGGACTAGTTTTTTACCCAGGTTAATGTAGTGTTTTTGAAAAGTAAACTCTGAATCAATTACATTTTCCTTTATAGTGATTGATCACTGTCTGGTTTTCTGGGGGGAGGTGGTGTTTTGTTTGTTTGTTTGATCACCGATATTGTCCAATGATTTTGTTATGACTTGAACGGGCCACCAGAATTCATTTGTACCTTGGAGGCAGATAACTCCTAGTAGGATCAGAAAACACTGCTCCGAGAGACTGTAGAAAGTTGGTCTAATCATAACAAAATTAAAAAGTGAGCCATGAGTACTTCCTGACTATCTTTTATATTAAACAAAGTAACTGCAAGGCAAATTAGCATAGTCAGTCACATTTGCTAAAGGGGCAAATTTTATCAAAAGAGAAACGCCTTTCAAGACCATTTCACTCAATGCTGTGAAATTTGCAATGCAAATTCTTCTTCCATTTGCCAAATGAACCCAAATATTAAAGAAGTTTCTAGCTGGAGAATTCTAACCTAATGCTTATTGTTTATGTTTTGAGTACACACCTCACTTGCCATTCAATTGATACAAATTTTAAGTGTGACTAAGTTAATATAATAAACTCCTATAAAATTATAGAAAATATAATTAAACATGTCAAATTAATTTGTAAATTATCAGAATTATTATTTTAACATACTTGATCAATTCCCTACCAAATAAAAGAATCCTATTGTAAATGCTAAAGCATTCAGCCTTCAAATCTGCCTTTTGTGGAGTCTCAAATTTCAGTATGCTGTGTAAGACAATGGTCTACATTTGTCTCTGGAGCTCCTACGGAGGTAAAGCAAATCACGGAGGATATGAAGGACACCAGATGGACACCTCTTATCAAGGCTCTAAATAAAGTCTCACACAGTAAAATAGGTTCCATTTTCTTGCTTTTTACAAACCTGAAAACTACTACTATAGGAGAGAACTTGCCCAGCTGAGAAACTACTATATGACAGAGTCCACAAGGCAATCCAGATGTGAAGGTTGTCTACAGACCAAACTGTAAGCTCCACAAGGACAGTTCATGTTTGTTTTACCCCATGAACATTCAGGCATCCAGCACGGTGCCTGCCATGTGAATACACTAAATATTTAGTGAATGAACAAATGGCTACAGAAGGTTGGGAAATGGAAATGATGGTAAAGGAGAAAAACCTGAATTACATTTCCATATTTTCTTAAAAAAAAAAAAGGCATGTCATCAAATGGGCTCCATTAAATGTTCAAGAGTAGATAAGAATATAATTTTTTATATAACTAAATAAAATTAACCATGCATACCCACCAGGCTTGATGTCCTTGTAAACAAAGTTTTCCAAGCCATATATGAACTCCCCTGAATGTGCCCCTGCATCCGCATGGCAGCAATAACCAGAATGCAAAGCATTTAAAAGACACTTTAATTTCACATGTAAAATATGTCTAAACTTAATTCAAAGAATTAGAAATCATGTGACAGAAGAAGTGAAATGCAGTGACACCAAAACAATCTATTTCTAAGGAAGTATTCACAGTGACATCATTTCCATTATTTCAACATACAAACTTTATTATCATAATATTGTAACAAAATTTCTTAGTAATTAGAATTATAAGAATTAATCATTTCAAATTAAGCAAAGCAGACAAATTAGCACTAATATCTCACTGAATTGTTTGAAATTTTCAAACAGAGCAAAAATCAGATATTTTGGTTTTTTGGCCTACTGTTTTTGCCCATTTGCAGAATGCAATATTGAGAGAGATTTACACTAACTTCAGAGTCAACTAAAATGAACTCATCTTACTTTAATTTACTCTCATCTGTCCCTTTTTAGATACAATGACCTCTTTCTATCCATTCTTGCTAGTGATGGCCAGATAGCACCATCCTCCAATTCCCTCCTCACATACAGCATAGACACGACAGCAAGCTTAACCTTTCTAAAACACAGCTCTTATGACATCCCTCCCTGGATTTTTAAAGAAAGTAAAAGGGAAACTTACTGACTCTCTTTGTGGTTATAGATTAAAGTCTGTTATAACACGAAACTAAAAATAAAGGCTCTAGAGCCAGAGAAGGTTCAAATTACAGCTCTATCATTTTCTAGCTCATTTCTAGCTCTAGCTCTATCATTTTCTAGGATGACTTATTTAACTTGCAGCTTTCTCCGCTGGGAGAAATGGGAACAATAGCCTTAAGTCATAGAGTTGTAACTATTAAATGAGTCAATAAATAGAAAGCATTTTGAAAAGTGACCTGGCAAATAGTAGATGCTCATTAAATGTTAGCTGCTACCATTGTCATTACCGTCACCATTATCACCATCACGGCATTCAAATCTCTTAAAATTGACCTAAACTCAGCTTTTTAACTTACATTTAACTACATTCTATCAAACTCCCAGATTCTTAGCTGTTCCCCATACATACTCCATACTTGTCTCTCTTCACTGTCCCCTCCACCTAGAAGACCCTGTCTCCTTTTCTGCAAACTCATCTTTTAGACACAGCTTAAATATGTGTCTAAACCGTGTCTGCCCTGATCTCTTTGGCTGAACATGATATGTTCATTCTGAACTTCCTTACCACTCTTATCTTTACCTCTCTGATGAGACTCAACACTTTTCTCCTGTTTATTATTATGCATATGTCTTATTTTCTCAACTAAAATGTAAGGTTTTGGACAGCACAATTCACGGATTCTCTGACTTTTATGTTTCCATCAGCGTGTTGAGCAGATGGGCATAAGACTTCTCAAAAGTACCTAGAAACTAACGATATTGCCTTCAAAATCCTAGTTTTAAACCTAGCATTCTATCCCCAGTCAAATCAAACAAGTATGTAAGTAAACAAAGACTTTCAGCCTTGAAAGGATCTTAAAAAATTATATCCAATGTATCCTTTCTTAAAAGCTACAGATATGCTTCAGCATAAATAACAAAGAACAAAAGGCAAGGGACCCAGAAAACACTGAACTAAACACAGAAGAGTAATGAAGACCAATCCCAGGATGACAGCTGTGCAGCAGGACTGAAAAAACAACCATTTCAAAGGGAGATCTTCAAGAGAAAATGGGGATGGGGTGTGGGTGGGGAACCAATAGGTGGGTATGACAATAGTAAAGTAACACTGAGAGTCACATAACATTATTTCATGTGGCAAGTGAAAAGAATTAAAGGTAAATTTACACAGAAAAGAAAGCAAATAAAAAAGAAGCATTTACAAGTTCAAGAAAAACAAAAGGTTGTAAAGAAAGGAAATATAATCACAGTACACCATTTGACCTGCACAGTGAACAATTACACTGTCAGAGTAATGTAAATTTGACCTGTAATTGGCCATAAATTATTATATACCATATTCTGAGACGAGAAAGAGGGCAATTTAGAGTGGAAGATGATGGTAAGAGAAGTAAACTCCATGACTACCATAAGAGGATATCCTAGGTAAGACCTTATGCTAATAAATTAGATAATGGCAGAATATCAGTATTTCTAAAACCACGGTTCCCTCTAAGGAATGGGTCTAAAGGGTAGAGAAGAGCAGAACAGGGGATTGACATTTTCCCTCAGAAGTCTTTTTGGGAAAACTTTGATTTTAAAGTGTGTGTGTATACTACTTGGATAAAATTAACATTTTAAATACAGAATCTATAGCATTTGAGAATCTTTGGCCTTCATAGGAATTTAATCTTTCCCTTTACTTTATAAAAAGCCTTTCTAGGAAAATAAACTCACTATAATAAAATAAAAGGAGAAAAATATCAAGAAGTTTATTTTGGGTGGCTCAGCCGGCTAAGTGTTTGACCCTTGATTTCGGCTCAGGTCATGACCTCACAGTTCATGGGTTGGAGCCCTGCATCAGGCTCTGTGCTGACAGCATGGAGCCTGGTTGGGATTCTCTGTCTTCCTCTCTCTTTGCCCCTCCCCCACTCACATGCTGTCTCTCTCTCTCTCTCTCTCTCTCAAAAAATAAAATAAAATATATATATTTATATTTATTTATATATTATATACGATATATATTATATATTTTTAATATTTATATTTATATTTTAAAAAGTTTATTGGGGGGCGCCTGGGTGGCTCAGTTGTTTAAGTGTGAAACTTTGGTTCAGGTCATGATCTCACAGTTAATGAGTTCAAGCCCCACGTCAGGCTTTGTGCTGACAGTTCAGAATCTGAAGCCTGCTTCAGATTCAGTGTCTCCCTCTCTCTGACCCTTTCCCGATTGCACTCTGTCTCCCTCTCTCCCAAGAGAAAATAAACATTAAAAAAAATTTTTTTTCATAAAAAGTTTATTTTTACAGTTGAGCAAATTGTTTAGAAATGAACTATTATATTTCAATTTTATTTTTTCCCACAAGACTGTGGGGAGCACTCTATTTTACCAAATAGAACAAATTAAGTAAAAATACTTTTTTAAAGCCAATTAGCAGGATTATTTTGTTTTCAATTTTATCATCTGCTGCTTTGAGTTGAACTACTTCCTCTTCTCACCTCTCTTAGTCTCTATACATGTGACATGGTGCTTTTGTGCTTTTAAAACCAAGAAATAAGTGGAAAAATAATAAGTCTCCAAAATAAAGTACAGTATTAATATTAATAATGGCGAAATGCAAATCATCTAAAGACCAGGGTGTTTTTTTTTTTTTTTTTTTTTTTTTAATTTTTTTTTTTTTCAACGTTTATTTATTTTTGGGACAGAGAGAGACAGAGAATGAACGGGGGAGGGGCAGAGAGAGAGGGAGACACAGAATCAGAAACAAGCTCCAGGCTCTGAGCCATCAGCCCAGAGCCCGACGCGGGGCTCGAACTCACAGACCGCGAGATCGTGACCTGGCTGAAGTCGGACGCTTAACCGACTGCGCCACCCAGGCGCCCCAAGACCAGGGTGTTTTTTATCATTTGCATGAATAATACTATATAAAAATATGACCTATATTCATGGAAACTTGAAAAAATTTATATGCAGTCAAGATAATTAAATGTATTTTTTAAAAAACAGTATCAATATATATCCCAATTCTTGAATTCATCTCTTTTATTTTAAGATTTATTTTGAAGTCATTTCTACACCCAACATGGGGCTCAAACCCACAACCCCTAATCAAGAGTCACATGCTCTACCAATTGAACCAGCCAGGCACCCTGAATTCATTTCTTTTATACTCAGGATATTTTTCTGAAAAATCTAAGATAATAACATTAAAACTGAATTTTACATTCTAAATTTTAGTTCTATCCCCCCAAAATGTAAATTTTACTATTCAGGAAGTTACAACGTAATTATTGTACATTATATAAGCATAATAGTCCTATTGACACAAACTCAGGGCCACAGATGTTCAGCCCCTATAAATACATCAAATCATCCTAAACATATAAATTTCCTAAGCATTAAACACGCAGCAGTCAAAATTTCATAGGTGCTCAATACAAAATGTACAGCAGGTTATGATTTTGCCAATTAAGCTGTCAACTACTAAAACAGGAGAGACTATACATACTTCTTACAGTTCACTGGAAACACTCAAATATGTTTTAAACAATCACAGCTAATTCCATCCAAAAATAAAAAAGAAAGAGGAGTTTGGAGTTTATTTCTAAAGAGGAAAAATATAACTTAATTTTATACATACATAAGTTATGCATATAATTATTCTATATTATATATTATGATACATATTTTATATATCATTTTATCTAAACATATATCACTATGCCTACTGACAAATATATGTCATTAAATACGGTGTGTTAACAAAATATACTTAATATGACCTGTATCAAGAAAGAAATGAAATTCTAACGCTCTCCAAGTCCTTCTCCTCATTTTTAGGGTACTATTTCCACATATACTAATTAACCAAAAGTGAATAAAAGTAAATAATCGCACTGAATTGTCATAAACAAAACCATTCTCACTTTGCTTTATTTGGCACACAAAAGTAACAGAAATAAAGAACACCGTTTTCAAAAAAAACACAGATTCTTAAACTTCAGGGGAAAGACAAAATATGCTCAAGTATGAAAAGAGAAAGGTAAAACACATTTAAGTTTTTAAAAAATTTCTTTCATTTAGACAGCCTCAATACTTAAAGTATTTTAGTAATTTTCTGTAAAAGAATCAATAATTCTGTATAAGAGCAAGCACTTGGGGCAAAAAAAAAAAATTAGAATCATTGATAAGGAATTTTAATGAAGAAGCTATTTTTAAGAGATTTCTTACTGATTACACTAGGAAACAAAATCAATTCTGTCATTTCTAACTCACGGTTTGCCCTACCTTTTAAGAAAGACCAAAGAGAAATGCATTAGCATTTGTGGTATTGTCTTCTCCCATCACAGACATGCATAAACATGCCAACCAAATGATAGAAAAACGATGTAAACTGCTAGTAATTCTCACACCCCAAACAGCAACTGGGGTGTGATTTGACTTGAAAGAGAAAAACTGGAGGCCTGGAGGAATCCTTCAACTCATCGCTCTATAGACTCCTTTTTCATCTCATCCTTACTCTTTCTCCATAAACCAAACCAAAATAGTCATCATATTTTTAGTTAAAAACAAAAAATTAACCCTTAAGGCAAGATGTTAAAATGTTGAAATCTGAAAAATCAAGTTTTTATAAATATCCTATATGATATAAGGAGACATAGCTAGAAAAAGAATTACAGCACTACTTCCTCTAAACATTATTTCACTACACTGATACAGTGAACCTCATTATCTTCCATGGATACACCTAAAAATGTAGAGATAGAACCTATTAGCATTTGGCAAAAACAAACAGGCTTGCAAGAACTCACAGAAAGGTCTCCATAAAGCATCACAGAAAAACAAGTGGTTAAAGACAGTGGGAAAATTAAACCGGCAGTGAGATAAAACAATCGTGTGGCAATGATTCCTAAATGTGGGCCATGAAAATATAATCAATATTGTAACATATGATTTTAGAAGAATATTCTTTCTTTGGAACTACAATTTATGAAAGCTTACGAAAGTATCCTCTTTAAAGTGCATTAAATATATCTAAAATATAGGTATATATATCTAAAACATAAACATATTGTACCTTTCTCTGCTGCTTTCTGAAGAGCTTCTTCAATTCGGGATAGCTCTTTCTGTTTAATATCTTGCAAGGATTTTTCTTCTTTTTCAGCATCATATTTAATACCTAAAAATATATATTTAGTTCACATATTAAAAAATGCAATTATCAGATAAATAGGAAACGTTCAACCTCATTATGATTGGGAGTGTATGTGTACTCTAAGTCTTGTAAGCCACTTTTTAATTCAAAAGATCCGCAATCTTTAAATTAATTTCACAAAAGTTTAAACATAAATAAACGATCCTTCTTTATTTACAAAGCTTTTATCAAAAGGGAAAGGAGGGAAAGAAAGGAATTAAAGAGAGAAAGAATGGGGCACAGAGGTGGATCAGTCAGGTAAGCATCTGACTCTTGGTTTTGGCTCAGGACATAATCTTCCTGTTTATGGGATCAAGCCCCACTCTGCTGGCAGTGCAGAGCCTACTTGGAATTCTCTCTGCCCTTCTTGCTCTCTCTCTCAAAATAAACAAATTAAGAAAAACAAAAAATAAAGGGAGAAAGAAAGAGAGAAAACCAAAAGGAGAGGAAAAGAGTGAGGAGAAGGTAAAAAGGAGAAACAGAGGCAGGCAGAAAATTTCTAGTCATCTTATCTGAGGAGTAAAATTTTGAGTAACTATAAAAAACACGTAATATCCAATACTAGATGGTACCAATATAGATTGACAAAAAGACTCTTAGAAAATAATTCAAGAATATGTATCAACAATCAGAAAATAGGTATTTCCTTTTTATCCAGTAATCTCATTGCTGATAATGTATCCTAAGGAAATAACACCAAAGAATAAAAAAGATATCTTTAAGAACAAGGTGTTTATAAGGTTCATTGTAATAGTCCAAAACAGCAGGCAGCCCACAATGGAATATCCTACAGACTTTCAAAATTATCACTATCCCATATCAAAAATATATACATTAAGTAAAAAAGCCAGATCCATGTTGTATATATAAAATGTGATAAATACTCTATCAAATTGAGTATGTATAAAGAACAGAAAGCAAAATATAAAAATAAAAATTGTGTTTGCTTTCTGGTTGGGAAAACAAGTAATTTTTCCCTAAAATATCCAAACTTTTCTTAACATTCTATTGTTTTTATAACTGAAAAAGAAACAACCATAACAAAAGGTATGACTTAAATAAATAATGCTTTACAACATTCATTAAAAATTAAAATCCTATTATTTACAATTTAAAATAATCTACCTTTTTCACATGCATTTTTGAATGAACACTCACTCAAAACCAGAAGCAACAAAATAGGGGGAAAAATTTTCCATTCTTGAAATCTGTAGCTTAATACATCAGTACATTTTTAAAAACTTATTTCATTTCATTCTCCAAAAGTAAATTATTCAATGCATCTGAACTTAAAATGAAGCCTTAGTTGCAAAATAATTATTCAGAGAAGAGATTAAAATTATCAAATGGTTGGAATTATTCTTTCCAGCAGTAACATAAAAATATTTTATATAAAATGTGGCAATATATATGTGTGTATATGTAAAATGTACATATACATATACATGTGTGTATATGCATATATATAATCAGTTTAAAGTATCTTCTATTTTATTAAACATATTAAAATATTTAGCCAAGGTAATAATTTAATTTCACTGTGCTGTTACTGAGTGGTTATAATCTAAAACAACATACTTGCTCCAGGGACAATAAGCAGGTAGAGTCCCTCTAGGGTCGCAACAACTGCTTCTCCATAAAGGTTTTTCCAAGGAATCTTCAAAGTTAATTTATCTAAAAAAAAATAATAATTTCAACCTTAAATTCTTATTTGAGCTACTCCAGAAGATACACATTTCCCACTTTCCTTTTAGAGAAAGAGTGTAACACAATCCTCACGCATATAATATATGTACCACTCAGAAAAAAACGAAAAAACTCCAACAATGAAATTTACAAAAATCTCTTCCATATTTGTAACTATTCACACTGTATTTTATACTTTTCAAACTTTCTGATAATTATAATTTCATTTAATATTTCCCAACTGTACGTAGAATAAGGCAGCTATTATTTCAACTTTGAAAAAAATGAAACTCAGTCCCAAAGAAGTTAAAAGAATTACCTAAGACTACCCAAGTCATCAGTGTGGTGGTACATATACCACCAGAATCACTGGTACTTTTAAATCAAGATGCCCAAAATTTGGGGCGCCTGAGTGGCTCAGGTGGTTGAGCATCCAACTTCAGCTGAGGTCATGATCTCGCAGTTCACAAGTTCAAGGCCCACATCAGGCTCTGTGCTCACAGCTCAGAGCCTGGAGCCTGCTTCAAATTCTGTCTCCCTTTCTCTCTGCCCCTCCCCCACTCTGCCTCTCACACTCTCTCTCTCAAACAAAAAAAAGAAAACAAAACTTCTTTTAAATAAAAAAAAAAGATGCCCAAAGTTCAAAGAACTGTTAAACAGGATAATAAAGTGAAGAGGAAATAAAATAATGCAACGTAAGGGAGGATATTTTGATTCACTTTCATGGCTTATGTAGGTAGGGCAGTTTTACCTGGGAATCTATTCCCAGGGTTAAAATCTCAAATTACTTCTCCATTTAAATTGTATTATTCTTCAGTTTGTAAACCTGTTGAGTTTCCTAAATGGCTCCCATGTGAGGGGAGTCTAGAAGTAATAATGCCAGTATACTTCTGGGCCATTTCTAAGTCTGATGACTTTATAGTGAGAACCACCTATTTATAACAGATACCCTTACATATGTAATTAACTCATAAACTCCTAAAAAGTTGATTTGATTGCCTTTATGGTGAGCATGAGTCTGAAAAAGTGAGAAATGATGCACAAGAATGAACCTGGACCACTTTCTTACACCATACACAAAAATAAACTCAAAGTGGATGAAAGACCTCAATGTAAGACAGGAAGCCATCAAAATCCTTGAGGAGAAAGCAGGCAAAAACCTCTTTGATCTTGCCCGCAGCAATTTCTTATTCAACACATCTCCGGAGGCAAAGGAAACAAAAGCAAAAATGAACTACTGGGACCTCATCAAAATAAAAAGCTTCTGCACAGTGAAGGAATCAGCAAAACTAAAAGGCAACCGACAGAATGGGAGAAGATATTTGCAAATGACATATCAGATAAAGGGTTAGTATCCAAAATCTATAAAGAACTTATCAAACTCAACACCCAAAAAACAAACAATCCAGTGAAGAAATGGGCAAAAGACATGAAGAGACACTTCTCCAAAGAAGACATCCAGATGGCCACCCAACACATGAAAAAATGCTCCACATCACTCATCATCAGGGAAATACAAATCAAAACCACAATGAGACACCACCTTACACCTTTCAGAATGGCTAACATTAACAACTCAGGCAACAACAGATGTTGGCGAGGATGCAGAGAAAGAGGATCTCTTTTGCAGTGCTGGTGGGAATGCAAGCTGGTGCAGCCACTCTGGAAAACAGTATGGAGGTTCCTCAAAAAACTAAACACAGAACTACCCTACGACGCAGCAACTGCACTACTAGGCATTTATCCAAGGGACACAGGTGTGCTGTTTCAAAGAGATACATGCACCCCCATGTTTATAGCAGCACTATCGAAATAGCTAAAGTATGGAAAGAGCCCAAATGTCCATCGATGGATGAATGGGTAAAGAAAATGTGATATATATATATATATATATATATATATATATATATACACACATATATGTATGTATATATATACGCGTGTGTGTATATATACATACATACACACACACACACACACACACACACACACACACAATGGAGTATTACTCGGCAATCAAAAAGAATGAAATTTTGCCATTTGCAACTACGTGGATGGAACTGAGGGTATTACGCTAAGTGAAATTAGGCAAAGACAAAAATCATATGACTTCACACATATGAGGACTTTGAGAGACAAAACAGATGAACATAAGGGAAGGGAAACAAAAATAATATAAAAACAGGGAGGAGGACAAAACAAAAGAGACTCATAAAGACGGAGAACGAACTGAGGGTTGCTGGGGGGTTGTGGGAGGGGGGATGGGCTAAATGGGTACGGGGCATTAAGGAATCTACTCCTGAAATCATTGCTTCACTATATACTAACTAATTTGGATGTAAATTTTAAAAAATAAAAAAAGAAATTTAAAAAAGAAAAAAGAAAAAGTGAGAAATGCCCCTGAGCATAACAAAAAGGGATTGCCTGTTCCCTACACCTTTTCTTCTTTCCACTTACCCTAACTCATTATCCTCTCATCATTTATTATCCGAAATTCCATTGGAATTGAGTTAGTTATATTACTGCTTCCCACTGATAGAACAGACAAGGTTTAAATTTTTAAGTAAAAGGATAACCAATGAGCACCACAAATATTTGAATACCAAAACTTAGAATACCAAACTCTTAGAATACCAAAACTTTATTAAGCTTACAAAGTCACACTGACTTTATAGGTTAGGTATAATATTTAAACCTAAAAGAAATTTAATAACTAATATAAGTACTCCATAAACCAAAACAGGGATAAATATAAAAAAATATGCTTTGTATCCCTATATGTTGGGATAGGGTCAATAAGAAACCCTGAAGGGAGCCATTAAATGATTATAATACTTTAAAAGCATAAAAAGCCAATTCTGAAAGATTAGCAAACCTCTTTTAAAATATAAATCTAGTTCTAATAACATAATGAATAATGTAAAAGTTCTTTAGTCAAATATAACTCATCCATACCCTAGAAATGCAATTTTAATACTATGTCCTAATTTTAGATCTAACTTCCTTAAAGACAAACCTATATTCATCCTTGCCTCTCCCACACCTACTTTCATAGTCTCATATATAGCAATGTGTGTATAAATATCTCAAAGGTAAAAGAATGAATGAAAGGCTGTAACTTCACTCTAGGATGTCAATTAAGCATGCAGGACCACAATACTCCTGGGTATCATCACAGATAAATATCACCACTTCACATAACATAGGGCTCTGTGTAACCAACAACAACAAAAAGATAATGCATGCCCTAAGGATGCTTGCAATCTGGGCAGTGTCTCCTGTTTGAAGAGACAGAAACATAAAAATGCTACTTTATATTAAAAGGAACACATGTAGGTGATATAAAGTAGACTCAAAGAGAAGTATTCAAGTAATTGCTAAGAGATGACAGAATAGCGAAAGACAAAAGCTTCCCTGAATACAAAATAAACGAAAAAGGAAAGCGATGTGGTGAAGCAGAAGGGTGACAGAAGGGGAAGGAAGGATGGATGGTGGCGTAAATGAAAATTCTTAAAGTAACAGCCAGTTGTCTAGGGTTGTAACATATATTTAAAAAAAGTAAAAATTGGCTAATATGGGACAGTTGAGAGGACTTCACAAAGGACCTTTAGAGGACCTACTAAAAAATTTCTTCAACAAAGATGTATGCTTAGTTATGGATGATCTTATAAGCCTTTAGCTGCAAAGACTTTCTACTTACCAAGACATATCCTCTACACCACATTGCTGCATAATATATCAAGTGAAATGGATGAACAAAACATGAGAGAAATAAGCTATACTTAAACTTTATTTACTAGAGTTTGCAAATTATACTACTTTCACATATAAAGAAAAAGCATACAAAACTTAGGTATCAATTTGGAAAATCAAGATATATTTTGTGTAGTAGAACCAAAGCCCAAAAACTATCATTGCAGTTCAAATGCTTCCTTTTTAGAGGGTAATATTCTACCCTTTTGCCAAACACTTTGAAGTATTTATGTATTACATATAACATATATTAGGTCCAGAACTCCAAAAGTTTTAACCAACATAAGCCAAAAACTTCTCACATTTTTGTTCAAGCTAAAAAATTTTAGATTAAATAACACAGGAAAAGTAAAAACCTAAAAGGACTAAGAATAATTCGAACGAAGAATACTTACCAATTTGGCCAGCTTTAACTTTAAAAGGAACATCCAATTCACTCTTCAAAAGGAAGAAAAAATTTAAAAGACAAATTATTAAGCTCTCCCCTCATTTAAATACATAATCATCTCGAAGGAAAAATATGAAACAATTTTCTGTATGTGAGTAACTCATAAAGGACATCCTGAAAAAAAGAGTTTCTATACACTTAAATTTTACTTTGAGGAAAGAATTCATAAGAGAAACAAAACTATAAATAGGAACAATAGAAAAAGAGTTTGTAGTTAAAGAAAGTAATTGGGTAAAATGGTTACTTGTTTTAATAAACCAAACCAAAACAGATAAAATTCTATTAACTTTTAAAATAATAGATGGACACTGTTTATCTGAAATATTAGAACAGAAAGAGTCCTTTCACAAAAATTAGCTGAAAACAACAACTGAACAACTAGTTTCTCTCAAATAAAACTTTCAGTAAATAAACAAAAGAATCTTTTTTTTAAATTTTTTTAACATTTATTCATTTTTGAGAGACAGAAAGAGATAGCATGAGCAGGGGAGGGGCAGAGAGAAAGAGGGAGACACAGAATCTGAAGCAGGCTCCAGGCTCTGAGCTGTCAGAACAGAGCCCGATGCGGGGCTCAAACTCACAAACTGCGAGATCATGACCTGAGCTGAAGTCAGACGCTCAACTGCATGAGGCACGCAGGCACCCCTAAACAAAAGAATCTTAAAAGAGAGATGCCTGGGTGGCTCAGTCAGTTAAGCAGCTGACTCTTGGTTTTGACTTAGGTCATGATCTCCTGGTTTGTGACTTCGGGCCCACATTTGGCTCAATACTGAAAATGTGGAGCATGCTTGGGATTCTCTCTCTCCATCTCTCTCTGCTCCTCCCCTACTCTTGTTCTGTCACTCTCAAAATAAATAAACTTAAAAAAAAAATCTTAAAAAGTAGATACCCAACTTATGATTTGCCAAATTAGAATTTATTTTAGATAAGTTACTGACAAGTAACCATCAATAATAGAAATAAACTTCCAGGTATCTGGATTCCAAACCACTAAAAAGTACAAATAACTTTTTTATTCACAGAGTACCGAACAGTAACTGATATTCACAACAATTACTGGAGTCTTTAGAATTATTAAAAATTAACCCAATCAGAATAGCCTTTCTGTTAGAAATATACCTTAGTACATACAAATACTATCACTCTGGTGACCGAAATACAGTATTAGGTAATAATTAACTAAAATAATCAATTTACCCAATCATTTGATTACTCAAGAATTCTAGGTAAACAGGAATCGAAGACAACACTGATGTTTTTCTAGACCAGAACAGGAAATTCCTCACTGGTGCTAACAGAGCAGCTCTACACCCAAGACAGCAGCAGGCGGTAGGAGGGGATACATTCATATTATATCTTATACCTGATACAACCTCTAAGCTGTACACTTCTAAAATACCCCTATATTTTGATGAGCACTGGGTGTTGTATGGAAACCAATCAGATGATAAATTTCATATTAAAAAAAATAATAAAAATAAAATAAACTGTAAAAAATAAAGTAAAATAAAATACCCCTATATGTTAGGGGTGCCTGGGTGGCTCAGTCAGTTGAGCACTGGACTTCGGCTCAGGTCATGATCTCGCACTTTGTAAGTTCGAGCCCCGCATTGGGCTCTGTGCTGACAGCTCAGAGCCTGGAGCCTGCTTCAGATTCTGTGACTCCCTCTCTCTCTGCCCCTCCCCCAACTTGTGCACTCACAGGCTCGCTCTCTCTCTCTCTTTCTCAATAAGTAAACATTAAAAAAAGTGCATATTTTATATATACAGGATACCACCTCTATACACTTCTAAAAGTTTGGTCTCATGGTCATTTTGATCCTCATGAAATAATTTTTCACAAAAAAATAAATGTAAAGAACTCCTATTCGAAGTAAAACCAATCCAATTTAATTGGAGAAAGGAGGCTACTTTGAATTAATGGAGAATATTAATTACAAAATAATTTATTATATTTAATTATAACCAAAATTCAAACTAGGCTAACAGAGAGTTCAAACAATTTATCTTTTAAGTATGTTAGATATATATCCTGTCACCACAATTCTATTTATACTTCTTTCCTTCTAAAATATTTTCCTAAATAGGGAAAAAATAACCTTTATTGCAATCTCCAGAAACAGTGTATTAAGTTCTAAATTTTGTGGTAAAGTTTAAAAAGTTGTAGCATCTTATATAAAGGAAGGAAAGAAAATTTAAATATTTTGAGTGTCCTCTACTTTCCAGGCTCTCAGAAATTGAGAAACTTGTCAAAAGTGACAGAGCTGATAGAAGGGCAGAGCTAGCACTGAAACCCAGGTCAGCCAGACTACAAGGTCCATGCCCTTTCCACTATGCCAAGTTCTTTCCAGTTTAACAAAAGAAATTGTTACTCCTCATGACAAAATTCTATTCCTAGGATCTTCAATATCCAAAATTGGTTCCCTGAGACCAATCATGTAAGCACAATCATGTAAGCAATCATGTATGAGACCCTTCCTAATTACATCGTTCATCATGTAGAAATCCAACCAGAAGTCAAAACTAGGGTTATAAAACATATTATCTATCTAACCTATTAATCTAACCTATTAATTAGTGAATAAACTCATTCTCAAGTGACTTAGTAAAATCAAGTTAAGTCCAATAGGCTAAAAGCCTAACAGGGAGGGAGGGGGAGTAGAAAATGGAAAGTTAGAATCCCCAAAAAGTCTACTCTGACGTCTTTGTATTACCATAATATTATAAGACTGGACTGTCAATGTATTTCAAAAAGACAATTATTCATTCGGTAAACTGTGAAAATCAAGCCCTTATTTACCAAAAAATTATGTAAAGACAATTCTGAAGAAAACTATTTCATATAAGACAAATGTTTTCAGTCAACTTAAGTCAGGGAAAAACATTCCACTTTCCAAAAGATACTATTTTGATCATTATGAAAAAACTTTTTTAATTTAATCTCAGAATTTCCTATAGGGAACAGTTAAACAAGCAATCCTTTTCTGAATGACTCAATCACTTTATCTGGTACCTGGTATCAGACACCAAGAGTTTCTGAGAGTATACCCAAATTAACTCAAGTAATCAATATAGTTTAAAAACTTACCAGAGCATTTTCTTTTATCTGTAGGTTATCTAAAGCCACATTACCTTTAAAAAAAAAAAGAAAAAGAGGAAAAACATGAAATTACAATACCAATTAGTATAACCTGTCATAATATAGTAGCAAACACTATGATACTACAGTAAGTACTAATAAGACAGTACGTAAGCAAAGCAAACTTCAACAATTGAAGAAGCTACTAACACAAAGCGTTGCTATATATGGACAATTATTAGTGATAGCATTTTTTAGGTTAGCCAAATGCAAAAGAAATTACAAAATATTTAAACCGGCCAACATTCAAATGGACAATGAGAAAGAATCTGGAGACTTTCAGACTGAAGAAATTTAGAACCAAAGAGAATATCTATCATTTTGAATGATTAAGCCAAAAACCTAAAGAAAAAAAAAAAAAGACATAAGAAATGACTCTAAGAACAGATCAATTATCCTGTAACTTGGGATTCTTTTCTCAATTATGGTATTAATGAACATTTTCTACAGGTATATAATGTTGATCTTTTAAAACTCCAAACATCCTACCCTCCCAATGATTATCGTTTACGGTCCTAATGTTAACTTTTTTTTTTTTTTTTTTTTTTTTTTTTTTTTTTTTTAATGGGCAACTCTACACCTAACATGAGACTCAAACTCGGGACCCCATGATCAAGAATCACATGTTCTACTGACTGAGCCAGCCAAGCACCTTTATGGTTCCAATGTTTAACTAGTCCAACTCTTCTTAAATCTACTCAGATGTTACATTATAAAAACTAAAGCCATAATGATACTGTTACATTACTCTAGTTTTAAACCCTGTACCTATATTTGTTGATAAAGGATACTTAAATATTCTTGCTTACATAAAAAAAATTCACTAAACTGCATGATTTTCTGCAGATATATATATGCATGAGTTTAAGAGTCTACATCCTCAGAATGTCAGAAATTCCATTTACATAAAAAATAATTATAAGACTAAGATTAAAGCCCCTCGTAAATATCAACCATTTTATATTTAACTGAATACTGAGGAAAAAGATTTAATTTCTTGCTTCTACTTCAAGATAACATAATAATTCCATTTCACTTAAATTCTCTAAAGGTTCATAAAACTATCATTTCAATATTAAATACAAGCATGAGTTATTCAGCTACACATTTTCTTAATCACTCATGACACATTTATATTTTTAAAAATACTATTCTTTCTATGCTATCCATAAATATTTTTTCAGTCAAATAATTTTTACCCCACAGTACTTTGGAGCAAATTAAAAAGAATATTCAAGGGGCGCCTGGGTGGTGCAGTCGGTTAAGCGTCCGACTTCAGCCAGGTCACGATCTCGCGGTCCGGGAGTTCGAGCCCCGCGTCGGGCTCTGGGCTGATGGCTCAGAGCCTGGAGCCAGTTTCAGATTCTATGTCTCCCTCTCTCTCTGCCCCTCCCCCGTTCATGCTCTGTCTCTCTCTGTCCCAAAAATAAATAAACGTTGAAAAAAAAAATTAAAAAAAAAAAAAAAAAAGAATATTCAATTCCATTATGCCATTGTTAGAGATGTACTTTTCCCCAGATCTCAAGTTTTTTTCAAACAGACATTTATTAACCACCTACTACTAAGAGGTAGTACCTCTTAGGAACTACCTAAGAGAGTACTTCTTCTTAGGTACTGAATAGAGAAATGACAAAAATGACATCCCTGCTATTGAGGAGCTCACAGTCTAGCAAAGGAGACTAAATTTCTAAAATTTTGTAAAAACTCTATGGCATTCCAGGAGAAGAGTATACAAGATGCAAAGAAGACACCTAACTGCCCAAAGAGATCAAGAACTTCCCATGAAAGTCAAGGCTAGAAGGCCAAAGAAATATTTCCTGAGTGGATAAGAAAACAGGACAAACATGAGTGCATGAGTAAGACACATTTTAGAAACCACATGTGATTTAGTGTGCCTGGAGGGTGTGATAAAACAACAGGAGATAAAGTTGGAAAGTTTGGCAGGAGCCAGACTAACGAAGAGTTTTTAGGATGAAAATGAAAAGTTCAGACTGGTCACAACACAGAGATGAAATACATATAAGAGGAATGACAAAATCAGAGCTATATTTTAGAACCATTACTCTACTCTCCTAAGAAATAACCATGGATCTGCCCAAACAAGTTAGCTGCGAGGATTTTGCAACACTGGTTGTAACAGCAGAAATAAATGGATGAATGGGAGAGAGGAAGTACCTAAAGAACTAAATGTCCAAGAAGGCATAAATCATAATACAGCTACAATATAGAGCAAAAAATGGAGACAGACATGGGAAAATGTTCACAAAATATTGTTTTTAAAAAGGCCAAAGAATGTTCAGATTGATCTAAACTGATGTAATTTAAAAAGTATATATATGCACACATACAAAGAAAACAACTCTAAGACTAGAGACCATAATGACCACAGTGGTTATTTCAATATAATAAAGTTCATTTGCTACACATGTATTTTACATTTTCTAAAATTACCTGATGAAAGCTTCAAAAAAGGAGAGAAGGTAAGAAGTCTCACAAATGGGAATAAATAAAATATTATCAGCATTATAATAGAAGGAAAGGGAAAGAATACAGGCAGTCAAGCAGCTTCTACAACACTACAGAGAAATTAAAACCTGAAATGGTAACTTCAGGATCAAAGAGGTAGAGTCAGAATAAGAAGTTATTTTATAGGTAGAAACGACAAGAGGACATCACAGACCAAATGCAGGGATAATAAAGTAGTCATGGAAAAGTGACATGTGGTTCTGGAATTGGGAAAAAAAAAAATCCTTAAGAAGGTGTATGTGGGGCACCTGGATGGCTCAGTCTGTTAGGCATCCTACCTCAGGGCATGATCTCATAGTTTCTGAGTTTGAGTCCCATGTCAGGCTCTGTGCTGACAGCTCAGAGCCTGGAGCCTGCTTCAGATTCTGTTTCTCTCTCTCTCTCTCTCTCTCTCTCTCTCTCCCTCTCCCTCTCCCTCTCCCTCTCCCTCTCCCTCTCCCTCTCCCTCTCTCCCCCTCCTCTGCTCATGCTGTCTGTCTCTCTCTCTCTCTCTCTCAAAAATAATAAACAAAAAAGAAGTCTTATACGTACAAAAATTACATAGAGTAGAAACATATCCTTGGATTTAATTCTGTCAGATGATGAATTATAAATAATTACAACTGGGAACTCTATTCAAGCCAAAAGAAGTGAACTGCACAGATGCTAGTACATATTTGAAGCAATCCAAACTATTTAACAAGATCAAGGACCACAGAGAGATCTGCAAACTTGCTTATGAATCAGGATTGCTCTACCCAGTGACTCTCACTAGTGGGTCAAGTGTCACCAGAAGTGCTCAGAAATAATCTGCATTAGATATAAAGTATTTCTTTAACAATTATTAAAGATGCTAACTTGATGAATGTAAAAATATAAATGCACTTTTAAAAAGTGTGCTGTTTCTATTACAGTGGCACTTTGGTTCTTTAAAGAAGAGATGATATTTAAATGTGAAATACTGAAAACTACCAATATGGCTAACAGACTTAGACAAGTATATTTAGAAAGTCTGACAAAAAGAGATAATAGTGATAACTGCTAACAGGTAGGATTAAGGATTTTAATTAATATTTTTTAGTATTTTCCAGTTTTTATAATAATCAGATAACAATTTTATGTTAAAATTACACAAACTAGAATAAGAAATGAAAAACAAAACAAAGATAAATTCTTTTTATTTATTGTTTTTTTTAAGTAATCTCTACACCCAGTGTGGGGCTTGAACTCACAACCCTGAGATCAAGAGTCGCATGCTCTAGGGGGCCTGGGTGGCTCAGTTGGTTAAACGTCTGACTTTGGCCCAGTCTTGAGTTGGAGCCCAGCGTCGGGCTCTGTGCTGAGCTCTGTCATGACAGTTCAGAGCCTGAAGCCTGCTTCAGATTCTGTGTCTGTTTCCCTCTCTCTTTCTCTCTCTCTCTCTCAAAAAATGAATAAACATTTAAAAAATAAATAAAGTGTTGCATGCTCTACCGACTGAGCCAGCCAGGTGCCCTTGTAAGTTCTAAGGTCAATAGGAACACGGTATGTTTTATGCATATTCCTCCTACATCTAATATCTACCTTACTTACAAGACGTGTTGTTTTTTTTTTTATATCAATTTCTAGGGGCAACTGGGTGGCTAAGTTGGTTGAGCATTGGACTTTGGCTCTGGTCATGATCTCATGGTGTGTGGGTTTGAGCCCCACATGGGGCTCTGTGTTGACAGCTCAGAGCCTGGAGCCTGTTTCAGATTCTGTGTCTCCCTCTCTGCCCCACCCCTGCTCCGGCTCTGTCTCTCTCAAAAATGAATAAATGTTTAAAAAAAAAATTTAAATCTATTTCTGCTATGTAGAGTCTAGCAAACAAATGCATACTTCCTCTCTGAAAAATGTGAATGCTATCTAACAGTAAATATAACAATGAAATAAGAATGACACTTTCAATAAATTAGTTGCACTGAAGGAGGAGCCACTGGTCCTAGTACAAAGAAAATGGGAAGAACAGCAGCATATTGCAGACAAACACCAGGTCATAAGTGCATTCATTCATTCAACCAGTGGATGAGTGTTTTATCTAGGTAAGGCACTGTGCTAATATGTACTCTTCCACTAAATATATGTATGTATCAGTTTAATAGTCTATATTCTCAGAATGCCAGCAATCCCATTTACATAAAAAATAATTTATAAGACTAAGATCAAAGCCCTTCCTACATATCAACCATTTTATATTTGACTGAATACTGAGGAAAAAGATTTAATTTGTCTCTACTTCAAGATAACATAATAATTCCATCTACATGCAAATAATTTTACTGCTATAGCCAGATCAAGGGCTGAAACACAGGCCATATCTGTGCCAAAACCTTAAATTATTTTTTAATGTTTATTTTTGAGAGAGAGAGACAGAGCATGAATGGGGGAGAGGCAGAGAGAGAGGGAGACACAGAATCTGAAGCAGGCTCCAGGCTCTGAACTGTCAGCACAAAGGCCAATGCGGGGCTCGAACTCATGAGCTGTGAGATCATGACCTGAGCTGAAGTCAGGTGCTTAACCTACTGAGCCACCCAGGTGTCCCTGTGTCAAATATTTAAAATAAACAAAAAAAGAGAAAAAGAATGACTAACAATTGGAGGAAGAACAGATAACCAACACTGCCAGAAAGGAAAGCACTAAAGCCAATCCCACAATCAGGTGTCTCTAATCCCATGAAGTTCCAAAAAGATCACAGTGACAGACACGTAGGGAAGTTCTATGAAGTGATTTCCTTTTATGATGGACTGACAGGCCTAAAGGATGACAGTAAGCAGGAAATGTAGTCTGTGTCAGAAGAGAAGGCTTCTCATTCTCACCCTATGTGATTCTCATCAATAAACCATCACATTTTAGATGAGCATACACAGCTGGGGAGTCACACATAAAATTTCAAAGTTAATCCCGAAGTGTATTTTCAGAGGTACGTTAAAGGGTAAATCCTGGACCAGAATCTATCTAATAATCCTTATTAAAGAACCAGAAGATGAAAATGACAGTGAATCTTATTAAATTAGCAAATGACACCAAGGTAAGCAGAGGTGGAGTCATCACAAGAAAATAAAACAGAAATAGAAATGGTAGCTAAATTATAGAAAACAACCAAATTAGTATATTTATGAATAAAAATGAAATGGGGGTGGAACATGGGTGGTTCAGTCGATTAAGTGTCTCACTTCGGCTCAGGTCATGATCTCGCACTTTGTAAGTTCGAGCCCCGCATCGGGCTCTGTGCTGACAGCTCAGAGCCTGGAGCCCGCTTCAGATTCTGTGTCTCCCTCTCTCTCTGCCCCTCCCTCGCTCACTTGCACACTCTATCAAAAATAAATAAACATTAAAAAAAAAAATTTTTAATGAAATGGTACTGGCATAATATGGAACAAACCTAAGTCCAGGAATGGCTTATTCAATGCATAAAGCCTACAAAATAAATGAAGAAATACAGTACTGATATTAAATACCTCTAGGCAGAAATAATTCATCTGAACTTTCACAGAAGTTTAGCTCTACCTTTCTTATGTGGCACTTAACTATATAAATATTTCCCCAACCTGCTTATAAATTCCTTACTGATTCTCCCCACAGTAAGTGCACAATGAACATTGACCTGATTCATTTAGAATGCATATTATGCTGGGGTAGGACAACTACAACAAGAATATAAAATCGTTCTCCTTTAGAAAACACTCTCTGATCTGTAACATTTCTTGATCCTCACAGTCTCCCAATGAAGGACACAGGACACAGACATCAAACAAAAGAAACTGAGGCCTAGGGAGGTTAAATGGCTGGCATAAGGATACTATGTCAACCTAATAAATGATAGAGCCAGGGCTCAAACTTTCTGATGCCCAATGTTTTGCTCAGAACATCACACTATCTTTCAAAGAGCAGAAGAGAATGGGCAGACAATTTTAATTCAGAAGATAATCCTATCTCTCTTGTGCTTACACAAACACTGAGATGCCTGTATAGATGGTGGATCCATTTTTGGTCTCTGCATTTTAAGAGTATGAAAAATCCAAAACCAAAAAGGGAAAATAAAATCGGACAACTAATGAGGACATAACCACAAAGGAAGGACAGAGTCAGAAGACGGCATTGCAAAATGGTTATTTTAGAACTTTTTAAAAAGCTGTGTTTGCAAAAACAAAAGACAGAAATTCATAAGGTATAACTATTCAGAACCATAAAGATCTTTAAACCTAATTCCCTCTCACTTTACATGAAAAAGCTGAAGGCTAAGGAGATTAGGTAATGTATCTAAGATTATACAGTTAATGTGTAGCAGTGCTAAGAATAGAACCTATGTCTCCTGACTCCCTGGTCGATGTTCTTAATATAAAACAGATATTAAATCAAACTGCTATTAAAAACAAACAAAAAACCCCAACAAACAAAAATGCCATGCCTTACTCCATGAAACTATCTTTGCATACTGTAAAATAATGAAAAAAGAATATGCAGTGCTATATATTTGGTTTTTATTTCCTTTATGTATCTATCACAGACTCACTATTTATTTGATAGTATATCAAAATATTCAGACACTTTCATTCTCCAAGAAAGTGAGCTAAACTAAATGACTGAACAATCTTTCAAGCATGAAACAAATTATTTTAATAACCATTGTTTCAGTAAAGAATACTGAAGAAACTATGGTAGCAATTCATTCCAATTGAATCTTTCGATTCAACCCACATTAACTTAGTTAATGCAGACTTTTTTTTTCAGTTTTATTTATGTAATCTCTACATCCCATGTGGTGCTTGAACTCACAACCCCGAGACCAAGAGTCACATGCCATTCCGACTGAGCCAGCCAGGTGCCCCAGCAGATTCCTTTTAATCGTTCACAGAGACTTTGTCTTGAGAGAGAGGGGAAAAGGAAAAAGTTAATTCTTATTCTTTCCATTTCCCTATTAAAACAGAAAGTCTTGGCAATGAAAGGCAGAAAGCTGCCGGATTAAGGCTAAACTTTCTCCCTTTCAGGAAGGCAGACCTTCCTAGCAGAACGGTTGTCAAAGTACTAACTTCCTGTTTTATTTCTGGTAAAGGGGTGTATTTTTAATTTATGATGTTATTTAAATGCGTGGTAAGGTTATTTTCAATTTAAGTGTTTTAAGCATTGCTTTAATTGATAATAACTGAGGGTAAATATATTATAATTCAACTATGTGTTATTTTATATGCCATAGGACAGGCTACTGAGAAATGGCCTTCACTGTACCAAGTGCTGGCTGGGAAGAAAGAGCTAAAAAAAAAACTCCTCTACAAGTTTAGAAATATCTAGATACTGTTACGTTTTATCAAGGTACAAAAGAACCAAAGAGACGTTCAATTTCTTGCATTCTACAGCTACCTGTCAAGACAATGTAACATACTAGATAGATTTGGATTTGCAAATATCAGCATGAGGCTGGAACTTCATTTATCTTGTCACATTTTGTGACTGTGACTCTTTGCTCACTATTTTGAGTGAAAAAGAGGAAAGATACCGTGATTAAGATATTCATTATCTAATGAAGGAGATCTCGCAGCTCTGGCTTTGTTCAAATCACAAAAGTTGAAAGCCAGAAGAGATGACCTTGTCTAACCCTCTCATTTGCAGGTAAGAAAATAGTGACGACTGGTTAGTGACTTGCCAAAAGCCACACAACTAGGCAGTACCACAGATGGAATTATATCCCCAGGTTTCCTTCTTCCTTGTGCTGCTCTGCTCCAACAGTATCTGGCAGCTGATGGAAAAGTGTCAGGCATGAGGTGAAGGACAGTACAGTAATCAGCACAGACTCAGCCTGGTTTGCAGAATCACAAACTGTGGGCACTCCACCTGGCTCCTTCCTCTGATCATCATAGCTACCCCTTGCATCCAACACATCATAGCCTCTATATATACTCTGCATGCCAAATGGGAGTGAGAATTCTGAATGAAGGATTTTCCTGCTGACTTTCCACAGTAAATCAGCTTTGAAAAATCAAATTAACAAAGGTTCTACACTGCAACAATACTCCTTAAAGCAAGTTGCAAAAGATATGGTATTTCAACATACCTTTTCAAATACATGTTACTCTTAAAACAATTATACCCTGGACACAGCTCAAATAGCTAAGGGCTGTGCAATTTATCTTCAGGTACCAGATTGTGGAGAACAAAAACCCAGACAAACCTTCACTATTTGCATAGGCAGCAACATGCCCACCACACACTTTTCTGAACCTTTGAAAACTGAACCTGACTTACAAACCACCTGGCAGATAATATTAGTATTTAAGTATAACTTTAAATGCAAATGGATTTTTTATTCTTTTAAAGAGTTTGGAAAATAAGAAATGTTTACATGTGTTGTGCTACCTCTATACCAAACCGTCACACTACTGTCATATTACTGTCACACATAATCACACAGATTATGAAAACCCTGAAGTCTGAAGCCTAGAGGAAACATACTCATGAAAATAAAACAAAGCAGGCTATTTTCCATAACTCAGCTAGGTTTATCACTATCAATATTATTAACATTTTAACAATTAGAATTACAAACGGTTTTCACATCATTTACATCACATAGTGTTATTTACCCCATTTTGCAGATAAGGAAACTGAGGCTTAAAGAATTAAAACGTTTTGCCCATGGATCCCACAACTAGTAAATAAGCAGGGCCTAATTTTCCTGTAACAGCAAGAATTTTTAAAGATCATTCTCCTTAAATCCCTATTTAAAAACATAGGAATTTCTTGGCATTAAAAAAAAATAAGAGGAAAAGAATAAGAAAAAAAGCTTTTAATAAAAACAGGAAAAAAAAAAAGCTTTTTTTGGCAGGGGGAAGGGGAGGCAGTCATCTCTAATTTAAAGACAATATCCACAATAAACTTCCCGATTCTAGACTTTCAAATAAAATTTCCCCATCCTTCTTACTCTACAACATTTTATTTATTGTGTATTTCACTGTGTCTATGCATGTACAAATATATGCATGCTACAATCCTTTGCAAAGTGTTTATACGATATTTTAATTTTTAAAACTACTTCCTGGTATCATGGAAAGATTTTTCATTTTTACCAACATGATACCTCTCAGTCACTTAAGACCTCTGTTTCTGTCTTAAGTTCCAAATTTTATAAGGCATATACATCCTCTAAGTACTTTTTCACTTCTTACTACAACTTGTTCAGCACCCAGAAGTTCTCTTTAAAAATGCAGAAGGTAATCTCAATATTCTCCTTAGACCAGTTACTCAAAAAACATTTTGGGCTGGATCATTTTGGTTGTGGGGAGGTGTCCTGTGCATTGTACAATGTAGCGGTATGCCTGCAGTCTACCCACTAGATCTCAGTAGCATACCTCCAGCCCTCAGTGTAACAATCAAAAATGTCTCGGACATTGCCAAATATTCCTTCAGGGAGGGGCGCCTGGGTGGCGCAGTCGGTTAAGCGTCCAACTTCAGCCAGGTCACCATCTAGTGGTCCGTGAGTTCGAGCCCCGCATCAGGCTCTGGGCTGATGGCTCAGAGCCTGGAGCCTGTTTCCGATTCTGTGTCTCCCTCTCTCTCTGCCCCTCCCCCGTTCATGCTCTGTCTCTCTCTGTCCCAAAAATAAATAAACGTTGAAAAAAAAAATTTTTAAACAAATATTCCTTCAGGGCAAACTCATTTCCAGCTGAAAAATCACTGCTTTCGCCTGGTCAAATACTCCAGTTTTAAGAAGTATCAATTTAGTTTCCCATTTATGTCTAAAGAAAATTAAGATCAGCCCTGTGAAATTTTTACAGGTTGAATTCTTTTCTCAGGATGTGAAAATATAACAATAAAAAAAAATGCAAACAGCCAAACTCTATGACACATAAACCTTATTTATAAAGCAGTCTCCAAATAAGATTATATACAATTTTTAATTCTTTATAAAACTTGTCAGGGGCGCCTGGGTGGCGCAGTCGGTTAAGCGTCCGACTTCAGCCAGGTCACGATCTCGCGGTCCGGGAGTTCGAACCCCGCGTCGGGCTCTGGGCTGATGGCTCAGAGCCTGGAGCCTGTTTCCGATTCTGTGTCTCCCTCTCTCTCTGCCCCTCCCCCGTTCATGCTCTGTCTCTCTCTGTCCCAAAAATAAATAAACGTAGAAAAAAAAAAAAAAATTAAAAAAAAAAAAAAAACTTGTCAGTATCATGGATGTCATAAATATCAGCTTATTTCATTAATATACCAACCTGTTTACCACAAAAAGTTAAATTAAATTAAAATATTAATTTAAAAAATTAATTATTTCTTTAGGAATATTTTCAGAGGATAGAAATACTCAACATATATTTTGCCTTTAAGAGGACAATTAGCGTTATAAAAAATATATTGAATAATAACCGTAAAAGCTTCCTTTATAAACCACAGAAATAAAAGGTGGCAAAATTTTATAGAAGCAGAGATGTGGGTTGATAAGGCTAAGGGAATTACTGAGTGGACTTCAATTGGATACAGTTTATTTTCTCAGGCCTATTATAAAAGGGATATTGGCCACTGACAGCATACCTCATCTAAAAGAAACAAAATGAGATCTCAGAAAAAAAATGTTTTTCTACATTCCATCAAAAAAGAGAGGAATACGGGCGCCTGGGTGGCTCAGTCAGTTAAGCGTCTGACTCTTGTTATTGGCTCAGGTCATGATCTCACAGTTTTTGAGTCTGAGTCCCACATCTGGCTCTGCGTGGACCCCGCGGAGCCTCTTTGGGATTCTCTCCCCACCCCCACCTCCACCCCATCCCACTCACTCTCGCTCTCTCTCTCTCTCAAAATAAATAAACTTAAAAAAAAAAAAAAGGAGTAAATGACATAATATTGTGGCATTTTAATTTCAGATGTGAAAAGTTCAAAATCCCCAGCCAGCCTGCATCACAATTTCTTAGCAAAAACACGTGCAACTAGAATCACAGAGTATTGGCACTGGAAGGCCCCTTAGATGTTATCTATCCCAACTTCCAATTTTTAAGTAAAAGAAAAGTAAGATTTGGTAGAGAAGAAATCTTTCATTCATCTATAAACTTTATTTCTTTAAAAATAATCTGAGGTAAATAGGACACAATGTTACATACTGGTAGATGATTCTGAGTAGTGACCGCAAAGGACTATTACATTATCTGGTGTCATTATTTTTTCTTTTAAACTTAAAATAAAGGGGCGCCTGGGTGGTTCAGTCAGTTAAATGTCCGAATTTGGCTCAGGTCATTATCTCACAGCTCATGAGTTCAAGCCCGGCGTCAGGCTCTGTGTTCAGAGCCTAGAGCCTACTTTGGATTCTGTGTCTCCTTCCCTCTCTGCCCCTCCCCCCCACCTCAAAAACAAACATTAAAAAAAAAATTTTAAGTTTAAATTAAGATGAGGCCGAGTAAGGTTAGTGGCTTGTCCAACACAACACCCTAGAATCCAGGTTTCTAAATGCTTTCCTAAATCCTAAATTCCTAAATAAAGTTTAGACTAGAAGCAATAATTTGCATTTGACAGTATGAAGAAAGCGTTGATTCCTGCAGAAGGCACTGGATATTTAATTCCTTACATGTCTCTTTCTCTCCTTCTCTTGCATTATATTAATGTTGCAGGGGGGCATGTAAACAAAGGGGGTAGTGTTGGGCAAACCACAACTGAACCAGTCAAATGATCAGCAACCTATTCAAAGGAGGCTCCTTCACAACCTAGGGCAGCACTCATGGTTCTGTAACACTGCCCAATATAAATATATGGTTCACATACATAATTATATGTTTTAGGAAACAAGTTTTTTTTTTGTTTGTTTTTTGTTTTTTTTAAGAGGGGACACCTGGGTGGCTTAGTTGCTTGAGCATCTGACTTCAGCTCAGGTCATGCATGGTTTTAGGGTTTTTGAGTTCGAGCCCCACATCAGGCATCAGGCTCCTTGCTGTCCACAAAGACCCTGCTTCAGACCCTCTGTCCCCTTCTCTCTGCCCCCCCCCCCTGCTTGCGTGCTCTCACTCTCTCTGAAAAACGCCAAAACATTAAAACATTTGGGGGGAGGGCACCTTGGTGGATCAGTCAGATAAGCATCTGACTTACGCTCAAGTCAAGATCTCCGGGTTCATGCGTTGGAGCCCTGCGTGGGGTTCTGTGCTGATAGCTCAAAGCCTGAAACCTGTTTCAGATTCTGTCTCCCTCTCTCTCTGCTCCTCCCCCACTTACTCTGTCCCTCATTTCCAAAATTAAACATCAAAATATAATAATTTAAATTTTTTTTAATTTTATTTTAAAAAAGGAAAAAGGGGGAAATGAACTTTGATAATGTATTTAAGCCAATATAATCAAATATTATTTCAACGTATAATCAACATAAAAGATTGAGGTATTACACTCTTTCTCCTACTGAGTATTTTCAAAACTCCATGTTGTATTTACAGCAAGTCTCAGTTGGCAGTAACTACACTTCAAGGGCCTAACAGCCAGAGCGGCTAGTGGTTACCCCATCCGACAGCGTGGGTCTTTCACTTTAGGTTGACTCAATGAAAAGGCTGTTCCATCCATCTGAGTGGTTCTTTGGATTTCCTTCCCAAGCTGACAAAATTCTCAAGTCTTTTGTAGAGTGAAAAGTATTCCCAAGAGCCCCAAAGCTTAATATGCATAATCAGTGCAAATGACTAATCTCTCCGAAGAGTATGCAAGCATACTACTTACTGTCTACTTCTACGCACTCAAGGTTGAGGAGAGAAACGCCGGGGTACATTTTGGGGCATGCACCTAATTAATGATGATGCCAGATGTCGCCTGAATTATTTTTTTCCGTCGTCCAAAATAAAACTGAAAGTCATCTTACTGAGGTGAAGTAAATATTAAGGGAAGAAGTCGTTTTCTCAAAAGCTGAAAGTATTAATAGTAAGAAGCCCATACGAACAGGCCTTTCCTAAGGATGTTCCGGGGCCGATGGACCCCCTCCCAAATCCTGCAATCCTAAAGAGAAGAAACCCAGTTCCTGCTCATCAACAACTGCCACGAGAAGGTAACTGTGAAACGCAATTTCCTTTTTCTTCTTCCTTGGTGCCACTTTATTAGAGCGTGTGTAACCACGCAGCAGTCTCCACTGCACAGGGTGCGGGAGCAGAAAGGTTTCTTAAGGAAGGCAGCGAGAGGACCCTGCGAGGTGGGCAGAGGCGGGACAGGGCAGGGGGACCGCCTCGGGGACGCGAAACCTGGGAACGCGGGCAGCGCGAGCGCGACCCTGCCGCATCTCCCCACCCCAGGCGGGTACCCTGGCCCCCGTGGCGGTGGCACAGGCCTCCCCGCACCCCGCACCTGCCGTCCGGGGAGGGGGGCCCCGCCGAGCGCCCTCCCCGGAGGCGGAGTCTCGGGCGGCGAAGGGAGCCCGGCCCGGGCTGGAGCCGGGCGGGAAGAGCCCGCGGCGTAGGCCCCTCCGCCAGCGCGGGCAGCCTGCCATGCACGCCCTCTCGCTTACCGCCCCAGATCCCCAGCTTCAGCTGGGACTTGTTCAGGTTCTCCACATAGTCCCCCAAGAAGCGGTTTAGCAGGTCCGCGACCACCGACTCCAGCACCATCGTGCAACCGAGGCACCGGGAGAGGGAGGAGCCGGAACCGCCCGGCGCAGCTGAGGGCGGCGACCTGCGCCGCGAACCACAGCCCCGCGGGCGCCGGCCCGCCCTCGCGCCGCGCGCGTGACCCGGGTTGTGCGCATGCGCGCCGCCGCCGCTGCCGCCTGGACCCGAAGGATGCGGGAGCGCTGCAGCAAGCTGGCTGCTTCTCGGCAGCCGCGGTCCCGGCCACCCGAGGGAGGGCGGAGGAGAGACGGGGAGGCCGCCTTTGGGCCTGCCTCTGCTGCCGTGCCGGAGGCCCCAGAGGAGGAAGATGTTAGCGAAAACGAAGGGCAGGAGTTACTGAGCACAGCGACACCTTTGTGGCCGCTGTTGGCCTGCCGTCGCCTCCCGTGGACCTCAGGTCCGCAGAGCTCGCCGTCCTGGGCGAAAGCAGCTCCCCAGCGCCTCGCCTCCAGCCGAACCGACCCTCTCAGGCCCCGTATCCACCCTGAGCGCCTCCTATGTAACCACATGTTCACCTGTGGGTCAGGTGGGGAAAAGGAGACGCTGCACCCTTGTCCTGCTACATTAACCCTACCTGGGGCAACATCTGCGTTTCTTTTTGCTTCTTGAAACTTTTAAATATTTTTTTTTGTTATTGGGGCGCCTGGGTGGCTCGGTCGGTTAGGCCTCCGACTTCCGCTTCGGTCTGGATCTCATAGTTTTGCTTGGAGTTTAGGCCCCGCGTCGGGCTCTGTGCTGACAGTGGGGAGCCTGGAGCCTGCTTCGGATTCTGTGTCTCCCTCTCTCTCTCTCTGTCCCTCCCCTGCTCACGTTCTGTCTTCGTCTCAAAAATAAAATGAACATTAAAAAAAAACTTTTAAAAAAATTTTTTTTTTTTTTGAGAGAGTGTGTGTGAGCCGGCAATAGGGCAGAAGAGAAAGGGAAACAGGATCCGAAGGGGGCTCTACGCTGACGGCAGACAGCCCTATTCGGGGCTTAAACTCACCAACAAGGACATCATGACCTGAGCAGAAGGTGGAAGCTCAACCGACTGAGCCACCCAGGCCCGTGGAAATCTTTAATTATTTAAAAGTGGAAGGAGGGTGAACAGAATGCCATTGTAGGATGAAAGATAAAATGGCTACCGAACATGCATTTTGTTCTTATCTTTCTCGTTTTCAGTAAGTATGGGTTAACTATGGGATAGTATGTCATTTTCTTCCATACTACCATTGAACTATTTCTAGTGTGGCAAAGACATGGAAAGTGGGGCTTTTATAATGCAAGGACTCTGTACCTTAATAAAATTTGGGGTGCCTGGGTGGCTCAATCGGTTAAGCGTCCGACTTCAGCTCAGGTCACGATCTCGCGGTCCGTGAGTTCGAGCCCCGCGTCGGCTCTGGGCTGATGGCTCAGAGCCTGAAGCCTGCTTCCGATTCTGTGTCTCCCTCTCTCTCTGCCCCTTCCCCGTTCATGCTCTGTCTCTCTCTGTCTCAAAAATAAATAAACGTTAAAAAAAAATTAAAAAAAAATTCTTTTAAATAAAATTTAACCACCCATTGACAAACCAGTTCTCTTTAGGAACCTGGGCATTTTCTAAAATATACTTCAAAAAGCTGTTGAGATACAGTGAACAGAAATAAACCTAAGAAATGCTAAGATGATTTGTAGTCATAAGCATTTATTAACTGTTTTGCTATGCATAATGTTTGAAAAACTATGTATGAATTGTTCCTAAACAACTGTCAACTGAATACTTGTGTCCCCACTCTAAATTCATGTTGAAATCCTAACCCCCAATGTGATGGTATTGAGAGGTGGGGCCTTAGGGTGGTGATTAGGTCATTATGTAATTAAGAAGACTCCTCATGAGTGGAATTAGTACCCTTATAAAAAAGACACAGCCCCCACCCAGCCACATGGGGCACCTAGGGGTGGCTCAGTCGATTAAGCGTCTGAGTCTTGATTTCGACTCAGGTCATGATCTCATGGTTCCTGGGTTTGAGCCCTGCTTCGGGCTCTGCTGATAGGAGCCTGCTTGGGATTCTTTCTCTCTCTCTCTCTCTCTCTCTCTGTCCCTCCCCCATCTTTCTCTCTCTGTCTCTCTGTCTGTCTCTCTCTCTCTCTCTCTCTCAAAATAAAAAAAGACCCCCCCCCCAAAAAAAGACCCCAGAGAGCTCCCACACCCCTTCTGCCATGTGAAGACACAGCGAAAAGATGGCCGCCTATAAACCAGGAAGTGGTCCACACCAGAGTTTTAATCTCCTGGCACCTTGATCTTAGACTTCCATTCTTCAGAACTGTGAGAAATAAATTTGCATTGTCTTTAAACCACACAGTCTATATGGTATTTTATTATAGCAGCCTGAATGGACTAAGACAGGATCAAAAAGAAAAATCACTTATTAAAATCAAAATCCATTGGAGAAGAAAATCAAAATCAAAATGACTACAATTAGTATTATGTAAAATGGATGTAAAAGGAAGAACGAATACTAACCAGTACTATCAGTACCCACTTCCATTCTCCACTCCTACACACAGAAAATTAATCCTTAACCATTTAGTTCTCCTTGCTCAGTCACCCTGACCAAATACCTAGGAGGCACTTTGCACTTCTTTCCTTCACCATCTGCAACCAATTAAAAGCCAAACCGCTCTATTCTGCCTTTGCCACATTTCCTAAATTCTTCAATCTCACCTGGAGCACGCAATCACCTCCTAACTGGCCTCCGTTTTTTCCCCCTCTCCATCTACACACTGCCACCAGAGCGAGTTTCCCAAAGCACAGGTGAACTCAAGTTAGTAACCTGCTCAAAAATACCCAATAAGTTTCCAGTGTTCAGAACGCCCTCCTCCATCTGTCCCCAAGATATTTCTAGTCCACACAACTTCCTCCAACAATCCCTCTCCCCTTGTACACTCGCACCAACTATGCACTGAGGGGAAAGCAAGTAAACAATATTATGTTCCGGTTGGAATAGGTATGCACCATAGAACGGTTAAGAAGCAAACAATGTAAGCATTTATGAATCACAGTGCAAGATGACAGGGAAGATGCCACAGGCAGAATAGTGGGGTCAAGCAAATGGAACAGAAAGCTTAATCTGCTGGGAGAAGTGGGCAGTACTAATCCTTGTATAATAATAATTCCTTGCACTTCTATGGTACTTTACACTTTTGAAAGAATGTGTGTGCTTTTATATGTCTTATTCCATTTTATTAATAATCGGTGATAATTCATGAACTATCATGAATTATGAGGAAGTTTTCACGTAACCTTAAAAAAAAATCTGTGAGATAAGTAAAATGCAGGTAGTAGTTTTGGCCCCATTTTACAAGAAAATTAAAGTCAGGGATATTAAACAATTTACCCCAAATTACACAGCAGGTATTAATTTCCTTTAGCTCCCCGAACATTGCCACCCTTTTGTCTTTCAATAATTATAGTTAAATAATTGCTAGGCTGGTAGTAATTCTCAGAGATCTTACTTTGAAACGTTAATGAAAGAATAGAAAACCTCAGAGTGGAAAATTCAGCTCAAAATTGGCAGTATAAATAATGCTATTACCATATACTATAAAAAGCCTTTAAATTTTAATATTTTCCTTTTAAAATGTGTTTTGAAGGTTTGATTATGTGCATACAGTAATGTCCCAAATCATACATACTTCTTGAAGAAATCAGATATTCACAGTCCTAATCCAAAACAAACAAATGTAAAGAAACACCATTAGCACTCTGATGTATAGCACTCCACCCAAAGGAATTTGGATACAGAGGTTTAAAGATAACGAACACTGTAGTAATTATAGTTCTTACCTTCATTCTGGCTTAAGAATAACGCAGAC
The DNA here is from genome assembly GCF_022837055.1 of Prionailurus viverrinus. NCBI lineage: Eukaryota > Metazoa > Chordata > Mammalia > Carnivora > Felidae > Prionailurus > Prionailurus viverrinus. The sequence continues at coordinate 38,190,974 of NC_062566.1, read as the reverse complement.
AACAAAGGCAATTGCAAAAGTAAATGGCAATGTGGGATTGAGCTATAAAAATAGGTGAGCAAAATGACAGGTGAGTAATTTCTGTTAAAAATGAAAGTCAGACTTTTCTAAGAAGACATCCAGATGGCCAACAGGCACATGATAAGATGCTCAACGTCACTCCTCATCAGGGAAATACAAATCAAAACCACACTGAGATACCACCTCACGCCAGTCAGAGTGGCTAAAATGAACAAATCAGGGGACTATAGATGCTGGCGAGGATGTGGAGAAATGGGAACCCTCTTGCACTGTTGGTGGGAATGCAAACTGTGCAGCTGCTCTGGAAAACAGTGTGGAGGTTCCTCAAAAAATTAAAAATAGATCTACCCCATGACCCAGCAATAGCACTGCTAGGAATTTACCCAAGGGATACAGGAGTGCTGATGCATAGGGGCACTTGTACCCCAATGTTTATAGCAGCGCTTTCAACAACAGCCAAATTATGGAAAGAGCCTAAATATCAACTGACGAATGGATAAAAATGATGTGGTTTATATATACAATGGAATACTACTTGGCAATGAGAAAGAATGAAATCTGGCCTTTTGTAGCAACATGGATGGAACTGAAGGGTATCATGCTAAGTGAAATAAGGCACAGTAAGACAGATACCATATGTTTTCACTCATATGTGGATCCTGAGAAACTTAACAGAAGGCCATGGGGGAGGGGAAGGAGAAAAAAAAAAGTTACAGAGAGGGAGGGAGGCAAACCACAAGAGACTCTTAAATACTTAGAACAAACTACGGGTTGATGGGGGGTGAGGGGAAAGTGGGTGATCGGCATTGAGGAGGGCACCTGTTGGGATGAGCACTGGGTGTTGTATAGGAACCAATTTGACAATAAATTATATTTAATTAAAAAATAAATTAAAAAAAATGAAAGTCAGGGGTGGGGTGCCTAGGTGGCTCAGTTGGTTAAGTGTCCCACTCTTGATCTCGGCTCACGGTTTGTGAGATGGAGCCCCATGGTGGGTTCCTGGCTGACTGCCTGCATGGAGCTTGCTTGGGATTCTCTCTCTCTCTCTCTCTCTCTCTCTCTCTCTCTCTCTCTGTCTCCCACTGGGTGTCATGTGCTCTTTCATTCTGTCTCTCAAAATAAATAAGTAAACTTAAAAAAAATTAAAGTCAGGGGCGCCTGGGTGGCTCAGTAGGTTGAGCATCTTACTCTTGATTTAAGCTCAGGTCATGATCTGAGGGTTATGGGATCAAGCCCCCAGTGGGGATCCATGCTGAGCATGGAGCCTACTTAAGGTTCTCTCTCTCTCCCTCTCCCCTCTCCCCGGCTCACTCTAGTACTCTCTCTCTCTCTTAAAAAAACAAAAACAAAAAACAGAAGTCAAAATTAGGAATACTTGTGAAAAATTAACAATTCTTGCTTAAAAACTGAAAAATAAATTCTCACTTCACATTGCCTCATACCCACATGCTATTTGCTAACCTTTCATTGAGAGAAGCAAAAAGGATTTGGGGGGGGGAAAGATGGAGGAGAAAGCTAGAGAATAACCTAACACCAGGGACTGTCAGAAAAGTTAGGAAGATTAGCTATCAGAAAGCACTGGAGTGAATTGGAGAAATTTGAGAGCCAGAGGAAAACAAAACAAATATGGCTAACCCAAACCCCTCATTTGACAGCCTCGTATGGTAGATATTGTTACCCTCACTTTACAACTTAGACTCGAAGAGGTTAATTAATTTGCCCACTGTCCCATAGCTAAAAAGTTGCATAACAGATTTCAACCTAGGACAGATTTACTCCAAAGTCTGTATTTCTTCGCCTCTAAATCATTTCTCATTCTCTGGTGCTTTTTTCCTTTCTCCCACTACAACACAGCTTTGCTTAACTTCTCAGATTGGGAGACTCACCATTTTAACCAAGGACTCTCTGGGCTCTCACTTGCAGAGCTAACAGCCTCTTGTCTCCTGGGAAAAGTTGAGTCCAAACATATGCATGTGACCCTCAAGTATATAATTCAGCAATCATTCTCCCATAGATTTAGCACGGCCCCCCAAAATTTTGGCCAGGCATCAAGAGGATACAGAGACAAAGAGTAGCTAGTCAAGGGCATGGCAAGGCCAGCGACCCACCAACACTGCCCCGCTACCAAGATTAAGTATATAAATCCTGTTGAATAGTTTCTTCTCACTCCTGCCTCAGCTAGACAGAATTCAAATATTTCATCATTGCTCCTCTGATAGACGTCTATAGCTGATGTGATCTTGTACAGCCTGGATCCACCTGCCTAGTATGGTGGCCGAAATCCAAGAAGCATTCAGTAAATATTGCTTTGAACGAATAAATGAACTAACGAGCATTTGTTCTCTTCTATAATAACAACAAATATAAAATCAGACATCATATAGGTCAGGCTGCAAGCTAACCTCTTCGTATGCATGATCTTATTATGCATGACATATTATGACAACCCTACAGGTACAAACTATTATCAGAAAGGGTGAGGGAGCTCTCATGGGTCTCTTTTATGCCGTAATTAATTTCATTACCTCTCAAAGGTTCCACCTACTATTGTACATTTGATACCAGCTTAGAAAGGCTAAATAACTTGCTCAGTTGACATGATAAGGAGCCATTCTATAATCAAAACAAGATCTGGCTTCAGACCCAGTTTTCTCAACCATGGCACTCAACCTCTCTTCTATTCAAAAAAAAAAATGTTTAATGTTTATCTATTTTTGAGAGAGAGAGAGAGAGAGAGAGAGACCAAGTGCAAGTGGGGGATGGGCAGACAGAGAAGGAGACACAGAACTTGAAGTAGGCTCCAGGCTCTGAGCTCTCAGCACAGAGCCTTACACTGAGCTCGCACCGCAAGATTATGACCTGTGCTGAAGTCAGACACTTAACCGACTGAGCCACCCAGGCGCCCCACCTCTCTTCTATTTTTATTATTTTTAATAATCACCACTTCTTTTAAAAATTTTTAAATGTTTATTTATATTTGAGAGAGAGAGAGAGAGAGAGAGAGAGAGAGAGAGCGTGAGCAGGGAAGGGGCAGAGAGAGAGAGGGAGACACAGAATCCGAAGTAGGCTCCAGGCTCTGAGCTATCAGCACAGAGCCTGACTCAGGGCTTGAACTCACGAGCCACAAGATCATTCATGACCTGGGCCAAAGTCAGTTGCTCAACCAACTGAACCACCCAGGCACCCCTAATAATCACCACTTCTGTGCATTTAGCACTTACCATGTTCTAGGCACAATGCTAAATATTTTACATTATTACATTCATTTAATTCCCAAAGCAACTCATTTATGCCCACTAATGTGTATTATTTCCTCAATTTCCCATCACTATGCGAACTTGATAAGTTACTAGGAATAATCACCAATTTACAGGTTTGTATGACAATTCTAGAGACTATATGTTAATCATCAAGCACAGTGTTGTGCATGTATATGCTGGAAACAAAATGCACATGCCCCATCCTACAACCACCTTTGGATGGATTCAATTCACTGAACAATATTTTGTTTAATTATTTAACATTATTTGTAAAAGCTATTAACTACCAAGGCAGTGTCTTAAGTAGAAATAGCATACACTCAAATGCTGAACCAAATGTTTCAGATCTCTTTTAATCTGAGCTAGTTGGAAGCAGTTCTCTTACAGAATGAACACAGGTCAGTTTTCAAATGGAAGAAAAAGAGTATCCCAGGTGGGTACAGGCTGGAAAGGCCAGAGGTGGTTGTGTGCCTTCAAAGGAATGTTCCAACAGCACAATTATATGCAGGAGTATATTTTCCCAAGCAAAAATCAGCACCAATGGCTTAAGAAATGAGTTGTGATTTTTTTTTAAATTAAGGTATAAGATACACACAATCTTATAAGCAAGCTTAATTGTATTCCAAGAGATTTTTTTTTAACATACGTAAACACCTATGTAACCTCACCCAGATCAAGATAGGAATTATTTTCAGCATCCCATAAGGCTCCTGTGCCCAGAGTGGCTTATAATTAACAGGGGAAATACTTTTAAAATCAAGACCGAAAACCAGAAAGCAGGTAAGACATTCCGAAGGCTGGCTTTGGGGGATGGGGATGATATTAGGTAAGAACAAGAAAAACAGGACTCATCTTCTTTTAGTGATGGGTGCATTCACATTCATATGTGGGCCAATCCTCCTAATGACTCTCTACATAGTAAACATGCATTCCTTTCTGCACGTGAGGAAACAGAAACCTGTTTAGGGTTCCTGAGAATAACACCCCCACCAGACGCCGGGAAGGGAAGGAACTCAAGTCTTGAAATTTGCGCAGTCGACCTATCCTCCTGGCAGAGCTGAAGGCGGGGCGTCAGGTTACAGAGCAGGACCTCTCGCGCCCGCCCATTGGCCAGCGCTCAGGGCCCCCGGGTATAAAAGCTCAGACAGGCTGTCCTGGAACCGCGGTGTTGAATCCCGCCTCGCACGCTTTGAGCCTACCGGAGGTGGCGCTACTCTCTGGCTCGGTGCCTCTGGCAGAACCGTGCGGACAACCGTCAGACACCGGACTCCAGCTACGCTAAGAGGGTTCCACGCATCCTTGTTTAACTCGCCTAGCCGCAAGCCGTGAGTCCTAGAGGGGATAATAATTGTTTTAATTCTCGCTGAGGACTAGAGTGCAATAATCCAAGGATTCGGGAGGGGATTGCACAAGCAAAGCGCCTCTTGGCATTGACGACAGCGCGACCAAAGTTGGAAGCCAACATTTTGATAATCTCCGCCTTAGGCCAGCGAAGGAGGATCGAGATTAAATCAACAAGCCCCGAAGTGTACATGACTACTAGAGACGAGAGAAGAACGATTGTTTTGCAGTCATTGAAACACAGCTTGCAATAGCCTGAGTGGCAGTTTGCCTTGTCCCACGGAGGCAGGAGAAAGCACCCCTAAAGTAGAAAACAAGACACGGGAATTGCTGCGCCTCGCAGGGCTCCCTCTGACTAGGGTACCCTTGCGAAGTGCAAGCCGAGCAGCACCAGCGCAAGGTTGCTCCGGTTCCCGTACCCGCGTCCTTATGTGGTGCCTGGAGAGGCTCCGCTTTGGTCCTGAGCGCAGGCAAGGGATTCTTCAAGGTCGGGCGCACCAAGTCCCGGCCCTCACTCCCGCCGCGTGTGCAAACGTGCTCACCCCGGACCGCATCCCCGAGTTCTGCATCCCCCCACGACTCGCGTCCTGCACGGCCCTGGCTGCACTTCGGGTTTCCTGGAGCGAAGCAGCAGAAATAGACTACAGCGCGGCGCACACGGACTGGGACCCGCGCTCGCAGGCAGCCCTATCGCTGCCGCACCTGCCCCGCGCGCTCACCGCCTACGGCTTCTGCGCGCTGCTCGAGAGCCCGCACACCCGCCGCAAGGAGTCGCTCTTCCTCGGGGGCCCTGCAGCCGCCCCGCTCGTGCCCCGGGACTCGGCTCCGGCCTCCGCTCCCGCGCTCCCCGCGCTCCCCGCGGGCCTCCGCCCCACCCCGGACGCGCCCGCCCCGCCGCCCCGCGCCCGCCGCCTCCTGCGCGCCCCCGAACGGCTGCTGACCCGCGCGCTGCGGGCCCGGACGAGCCGAGGCCTGGTCCGCGCCCGCTCCGTGTCCAGCGGGGACGGCGACGAGGACGAGGACGAGGAGCGCGGCGCCGTCTCGGGGCCCCCTTCCCAGGCTCCCTCCGCGTCCCCGCCGCCGCCGCCCTGCCCCGGCCCGCGTCCCGAGCGCCTGGAAGCCGAGGGCACCGTGGCCCTGGGCCGCGCCGGGGGCGCCCTGCGCCTGGCCGCCGAGTACAGTCGGGCCAACGGGCGGCTCCGCGTCCGGCTGCTGGGCACCGAGGGCCTGGCCGCGGGAGCCGCCGACCCCCCCGCCGTCGGCTGCCGCGTCAGCTTCGTCCTGCGGCCGCCGGGCCAGCCGCGCTCGCAGCGCAGCGCCGTGGTCCGACGGAGCCGCAAGGCCGCCTTCCACCAGGACGTGTGCTTGGACGGGCTCTCGGAGGAGCAGGTGCGCCGCCTGGCCGTGCGCGTCAAGGCGGAGCAGCGGGGTCGCGGCCTGGAGCGGGGCCGCCCGCTGGGCCAGGGCGAGCTGCTGCTGGGCTCCCTGCTGCTGCCCTGAGGGCGCCCGGGGCTCAGACCGCCCCCTCGGGGCGCCCTCGGACCGCTGGCAACTCGGACACCGACAGCCGCTTTGGACAAAATGAAAGTGTATTTATTCTTCTACTCACGCCTTTGGTTAGTCCAATAGGGGCGCATATGTTGCTGGATTAGTTATAATAAAGGATGTAGTATTTTGGGTAAATATCTTCAAAATTCGCTTCAGCAAATGGTATGGCGTTCTGCAGTAGCGTTTCCCTATATGGACACACAATTGCATTTCATGTTCCCCACGGACCTATTGCGAGATAATGAATCACAGGAAGTCTTAAAACTAGAGGGTATCCTGGTGGTCTATTTGCTCCAACCTCCTCATATTGAAGTTTATTTCACAACATCCACTGAGACCATCTTAGAGCGTGTATTACTTTTGCAGCATTGTTTAAGACCCTGGTGAAAAATTGGGGCCAAGAGAGGTGAAGTAACTTGCTCAAGGTCAACAGTGAATTATTAATAAAAAACTCCAACCTGATACTTTTAGCTACATCTTGCTGGAAAAGCACTGGAAAAAAATGAAGCCATTTTAATTTTCCAAGTTAAAATAATAATAGTTTTGCAAGTATTAACTTAATTCTTTTTTTTTTTTAACGTTTATTTATTTTTGGGACAGAGAGAGACAGAGCATGAACGGGGGAGGGGCAGAGAGAGAGGGAGACACAGAATCGGAAACAGGCTCCAGGCTCTGAGCCATCAGCCCAGAGCCCGATAATTCTTAAAACCAAACCTAAAAGACATGCACATTTGTCCCCATTTTACAGATGAAGATACTGAGGCACAAAAAATAGAGCAGAGTCGGGATTTGCACTGAGGCAATCAGTGTTTTACTTATTACTTTCTGGGAATAATACCAGCATCTGAAGGGTTCATCACATTACTATTGTGGGGCTGCAACTTACATCTGAAATCTTTGATTCTGAGTCTGGGGTCTCTTCACATTCTCACCCCCTAGTGGAAAAGCAAATTGGTTGAAATGAGTAATTTATTATGTCATGCTAATGGCCAAGGCTCTGTCTGAGAAAGATGCTAACTAGCCTCAGAGTAGTAGAAAAGCGGGGGGGGGGGGGGGGGGGGGGGGGGGGGGGGGGGGGAGCTAGCTTAATTGGCCCCAGCTGAGCTAATGTGCTAGGAGAGGGAGTCTAGAATTTACCTGTAATAGTGTTCTACCTCTGGCTTCTGATAATCATAATAGGTTTGTTATGTATTAAAGGATGATTTTCCTCCCTTGCTCATATTCACTGCCAAACAAGCATATTTCTTTCTTTCTTATGCATACATCCAAATATATCATTGTGGGACTTTATTTTGTTGTTTAAAAAAAAATGTTTATTTACTTTTGAGAGAGAGAGAGAGAGCAAGAGCAGGGAGGGGCAGGGAGAGAGGGAGACATAGAATCCGAAGCAGGATCCAGGCTCTGAGCTGTAAGCACAGAGCCCCATATGGGGCTCAAACTCGCAAACTGCAAGATCATGATCTGAGCCAAAGTTGGACGCTCAACCAACTGAGCCACCCAGGTGCCCCTGCCTTTTTTAAAAATACAAACAGGGCACCTGGGTGAAACAGTTGGTTAATCATCCAACCCTTGGTTTCAGCTCAGGTTTGATTGGGCTCCATGATGACAGCGTGGAGCCTGCTTGGGATTCTCTCTCTCCCCCTCTCTCTGCCCCTCCCCTGCTCTTTCTTTCAAAATAAATAAATAAACTTTAAAAAAAAAACCCAGATTGCACTGATGGTTTAAATAACAAAACCTTATTCCAGAAAACATTGCAATCACTATTGTCACTAGATTATATACAAGTAAGAGTTTGGGGCAGAAGTGTCACTTTATTAAGGTAACATCAACACACTTCAGGAATGTAAATTTTCCATGATATAATGGTATTTTCAAGCAGAATCTCCACTAATATAAAGTTATGATGGTCAAACAATGTTAAGAGCCTAATCAGCAAAGACTTTTAAATGACTAAAATATAATCATAAACCATAAAACCTTGGGACTTTAGAGTTGAAAAGAATTTTAAGAATTATTTTGTGCAAACCCAGGTATTACAGAATAGGACCAGAAAGGCAGACTGTAGATTGTCCCAAATCACATAATCAGTGCAAGAGGTGGGACTAGGACCACTTCTATTCTCATTTTGCTTTTCAACCTAATGAGTCTTTGGACCACTACTTCCAAGGAAGGAGACACATTTGCATATAAATTATTTTACCACGCTGAACTAATTTGATTTTTTTGCATGTACAAAATCTTATTCGCAACACAATGGTTTTTTTATGCATCAGCCTTTCTGTTGGCAAGTTTTAATTTGGTTTGCACTTTGCTGCCCTCTAGTGGATCCTTCATAAGCTTTGTCAATGGGTCTACTTAGTATTAGAACATCTCTACTGCATACTAAAGACCAGTGTCATGTCAGAACCCAATGAACTTGAAGATGTGCGCTAATATATTATAGTGAAGATTCACGTCTCAAAATAACTAAATACAGCTGTCTGAATGTAGAATATGCCCCCCAAGTTTTCAGATTAAAAATGAAAACAGAAGAAAAACTTCGCAGTAATTATGAAGCTGGGAGTATGCATCAATGGCATGTTGGTTGCAGAAAACTGTTTTTAGAGTTTTATGCTTCTCGTTGGGTTTAGGTATGCACATCTTCGCACAAATGATAGCATAATCTTGCTTCTTTGTGGTTTAAATATATGAACATATTCAAAGAAATATCCCACACAACAGACTACAACATGCCAGTTTAAAAAGCTTTAGTTAAGTGCGAATTTAAAAATCAAATCAACAGCTTGGTCACTTGGTTTTAAAAAGGTAATGCATTCTATACCTAAAACACTAGCTTTAATATGGATCAAACATGCCTAGATGATTATTTCTTTAAAATGTAATTTTCTTTTACACACACTTCAACAATTCACAATACTTCCCCCATATTCATTCCCAGGACTTAGGTCAAAATACTAATTTTGATATTTGGTAAAGATTTGAAAGACAGAGCAAAAAGTGGGTACCATGCGATCCCTATGATATTAAAGCAACAATATATGGTATATGGTATAACATATGGTAAAAGGGCACAAATTGTCAGCTCTAAGATGAAAAAGGCTTGAGGATCTAATGTATATATAACATGGTGAGAATAGTGAGTAACACACTGTATTGTATACTGATATTTACAAAGAGCGTAGAATTTAAATGTTCTCACAAAGAAGAAGAAACATAGGTGAGGTGATGAGAGTTAATTAACTAGGTGGGGGAGGATAACTATATATAGGTGGATGAAAGGACATTCAAGGAGCACCTGGATGGCTCAGTTGGTTAAGCACGTGACTTTCACTCAGGTCATGATTTTGTAGCCTATGAGTTCAAGCCCTGCATCGGGCTCTGTGCAGACAGCTCAGAGCCTGGAGCCTGCTTCAGGTTCTGTGTCACCCTCTCTCTCTGCCCCTTCCCCCACTCACACTCTGTCTCTCTCTCTCTCTCTCTCAAAAATAAACATTTTTTTTTTTAAAAGGGGGCATTCAAAAGGTTTATTTCGAATACCGATATGGGGCAAATACTTTTCAAGAATCTAGATGTATAGCTGTGAATAAGACACAAAATGTCCTTGCTCTTATGGAGTTAAGTTTTCAAAGTTGGAGAAGGAGACAGACCATAAACAACTAATTTTAGGAGCGCTTCAGAATATAAAATGTGATAATGAAAAAGAGCACTACTGTGGTAAAAAGAGACACCTCAGATTGAATGGTTCATAAAGGCCTGTATGAAGATGTGACATTGAGCCTTTTCTCTAGGTTCATATACATATTGCTATCATAGCTCAATCCAATTTGCTGATGTTGGGATTCCTTGTCTCCTAGGGTGACCTGACAAACGCTTTCCTAGGAATTCTGCTAACACCTTACCACCCGTGGGAAGTACTTCCTGTGTGGTTCACCTCTAGTGTGTAGAAGCTCTTTTGCCTCCAGGCTTATGAGTTTAACAGATGGAAAAAACCTGGGACAGCGCATGGTGTTAACAAACACAGTTTCTACTATTTTGCATATTAACATGGCAAGATCCCATTAGCTAAGAATTTTGGTATGGCATTATAATGGCACTTGCATTAGAGACGATTGACAAACTCTGGTCAGATTAGACTTTCTGGGGCATTAGAAAGCAAATAGCAACATGATTCTTCTTGTTTGTATTTTATGGTTTTCACAGATAATTTTTATCCTTTATGTTTGTAGCTTCTCAACAACTGTTTGTGGTAGGTACTCTTATTGTACCTGGGGTTGATGTTATAGGTGGTCCCTTCAACACCCAGTCCAACCCCTTCTTGCTCTCCCTTATGTGCTATAGGGTCTCGAGAACAAACACTAGCCTTCTCAGGCCCTTTCTCAGCTATGGAGAGCTATGAGAATCAGCTATGAATCATAGCAAGAGGCCAGCTAATGGTGCCTTTTCCCCTTCCTCCCTCATCCTGCTGGAACATACAAGTTGTGAGAGATGGCAGCTGTCACTAAGGAAGCTAAAGGAGGTTTGTTTCTCAGTGACATCACTGATCTTCCATGCCAGCTCTGGACAGCCTACACCCAAAGTTCTTGTCCAGAAGACAGATACATTCCTAAGTTGCTTCAGCCTTTGTTGAGTTTCCAGATATATATGAACACAATCTGAACTGATACAATATCCATTTTACAGAGAAGGACACTTTGATTCAGAGGACTTAAGTCAGTTGCCTACGTCCATGCATCAAATAAACGGTTAATTTAATGGCAGACCTCTCAGACCTCCATGCTTTTTTTCAATTCTCACTGTCTTTCCTCACATAATCTATTTTTTTAACTTTTTTTGAGATGCAATTGACATACAATAAATTGCACTTAAAGCATACAATTTTATAAGTTTTGATGTACAATATATGACCATGAAACTATCACTTCAATCAGGATAATGAATACATGCATCGGTCCTAATAGTTACTTTTTTTTCTTTTCTTTTTTTTTTAATATGAAATTTATTGCCAAATTGGCTTCCATACAATACCCAGTGCTCATCCCAACAGCTGCCCTCCTCAATACCCATCACCTACCCTCCCCTCCGTCCAACCCCCCATCAAACCTCAGTTTGTTCTCAGTTTTTAAAAGTCTCTTATGGTTTGGTTCCCTCCCTCTCTAATCGTTTTTTTTTTTTCTTACCCCCCCCCCCCCCCTTGGTCTTCTGTGAAGTTTCTCAGGATCCACATAAGAGTGAAAACATATGGTATCTGTCTTTCTCTGTATGACTTCTTTCACTTACCTAATAGTTTCTTCATGCTCCTTTGTGATCCCTCTCTGCTGACTTCCCTCACCCACCCACCCTGCTCCCCAGGGAGCTACTTGTCTGCTTTCTGTCACTATAGATCAGTTTGTACTTTATAGAATTTCATATAAATAGAAGAATACACATATTCTTTTTTTGGAGTGGGGTGGTCTAGCTTCTTTCACTCAGCATCATTATTCTGAGATGTGCCCATGATGTTGTCTATGTCAATACTTTGTTCCTTTATATTGGTGAATGAATATTGAATGGATAAACCCCAATTCTCTTATCCATTCACTTGTTTGTAACTTGTTTTTATTCCTTGAACTTAGTATTCGATTATTTTTTCCTTTTCTCCTCTTTTCATCTTTTTCTGTCTTGTCTGGTCTTAACTGAGCATGTTATAGGATTTCATTTTCTCTTTTCTCTTAGCATATCAATTATACTTCTTTAAAAAATTCCTTTGGTGGTTTCCCCGAGTGCTTGCAGGATACATTGACAACTAATCTAAATTTACTTTCAAATAACAGTAAATTACTTCATGGGCACTTCAGGTATATTATAAAACAGTATTTCCAATTTTTCCTTCTCATCTCTTATAATGTTGTTTTCATTTTACTTACCCGTATACAATAATTATTAATATTACTATTATTACTGTGATATATTACCACTATATTACTATTGTTACTTTGAACAGTTATCCACCAAATCAAATAAGAGTAAGAAAAATATTTCATTTTGCCTGCATTTATTCCTTCTCTGACATGCTCTCTTTCTTTATGTAAAGCTGAATTTCTGACCCATGTCATTTTTCTTCTCCTTTAAGAACTTATTTTAACATTTCTTTTAGGGCAGATTTGCTAACAATGAATTCTCTTAGTTTTTCTTTGCCTGAGAAGACTTTATTTCTCCTTTACTTTTGAAGGATAGTTTCACCAGATACAGAATTCTATTTTAATGGTTTCTTTCTTTCAATACTTTAAATATTTCACTTCACTCTCTTCCTCCTTGTGTCGTTCCTGACAAGAAGTCCAATATAACTTTTTTTTTTAATGTTTGTTTATTTTTGAGAGAGAGAGAGAGAGAGAGAGAGAGAGAGAGAGGCGGAGGGGCAGAGAGAGAGGAAGACACAGAATCCGAAGCAGACTCCAGGGTCTGAGCTGCCAGCACAGAGACAGATGCGGGGCTCAAAGTCACAGACCAAGAGATCATGACCTGAGCCAAATGCTTAACTGACTGAGCCACCAGGCCCCCAACTCTTTTTTTTTTTAAGTTTATTTATTTTGAGAGAGACAGAGAGAGTGCAAATTGGGGAGGGGCAGAGAGAGAAGGAGAGAGAGCGAATACCACTAGCACAGAGTCCGACACGGGGCTTGAACCCACAAAGCCTAGAGATCATGACTGGAGTGGAAACCAAGAGTCGGACGCTGAAGCAACTGAGCCACCCAGGTGCCCCAAGAAGTCCAATAAAACTCTTATCCTTCTTCCTCTGTAGGTAAGGTATTTTCCCCCTTGACTTCTTTCAAGATTTTCTCTTTGTTTTTGTTTTTGTTTTTTGCCGCTGGAATGTAATATGCCTCGGTGTAGATTTGTGTGTGTGTATTTTTCCTGTTTGTTGTTCTCTGAGTTTCCTGGATCTGTTCTTTGATATCTGTCATCTATTTTGGAAAATTCTCTTCTGTTTTTACTTGAAGTATTACATTTGTTCCCTTCTGTCTTTTTTCTCCTCTTGGTATTACTCATATGTTACCCCTTTTGAAATTGTCACACAGTTTGTGGGTAGCCTGCTCTGAGATTTTTGGGTCTTGTTTGTTTGTTAGTTTTAAGTAGGCTCCATGCCCAACACACACTCGAATTCATGACTCCGAGACCAAGAGCCAGTCAGGTGCCCCTGGGTTTTTCCTTCATTATTTTTTCTCCTTGTGTGGTAGAGTCCGCTTCCTAAAAGGAATAGACCCCAAGATAAGGGAAGGCAACCTGGCTAGCATGTGTTGGTGACTCCTCTCATGACCCTGTAACATGAGACCACCCAATCAGACTGTATGCCTCTACATTACCCAATACTGGAGGCAAAGAAGTAGAAGATGTGTAAAAGACTAGGCCACATGGCCTTGGAGCTCAGTTTTTCGGGTACAAACCCAACTGAGCCAGTGTTGGCACTAATAAAGTTGCTTCCCGAAAAAAAAAATAAAGCCTCGGAGTCACCACTCTCTGTGTGAGAATCCTGCCACACTTGCATTGCAATCTGGGAAGTTTCTACGGACATATCATAAAATTCACTGATTCTTTTCTTAGCTGTACCCAGTCTACCCATCAGAGGCTTCCTTCACTTCTGGTACAGTGTTTTAATGTCTAGCATTTCCTTTTGATTTTTTAAAATTTCCATCTCTCTGCTTACATTGCCCATCTGTTTTTGCATATTTTCCACTTTTTCCGGTAGAGTCTTTAACATATTAGTCATGGTTATTTTATTTTATTTTTTTTAATTTTTTTTTTAACGTTTATTTATTTTTAAGACAGAGAGAGACAGAGCATGAACAGGGGAGGGGCAGAGAGAGAGGGAGACACAGAATCGGAAACAGGCTCCAGGCTCTGAGCCGTCAGCCCAGAGCCCGACGCGGGGCTCGAACTCCCCGACCGTGAGATCGTGACCTCGCTGAAGTCGGATGCTTAACCGACTGCGCCAACCAGGCGCCCCTAGTCATGGTTATTTTAAAATCCCTGTCTGATCATTCCAAGATCCGTGTCATATCTGAGTCTGGTTCTGAGTGTTTGTTTTGTCTCTCCTATTTTTTCTTGCCTTTTATTTCTTGCCTGTAGTTTCTTATTGAACACCAGACATGATGTATTAAATAATAGGAGCAGAGGTAAAATAGACCTTTGGTGTGAGGCTTTATGCTTATCTGGCAGAATTATGCTGTGTTTCCCATTTGCTGTAGCTCTAAGTGTCTGAGGCTTCAGTTTCCTTCTGCGTCCTTATTGTTGTCTGATCTGTAGTCTTTGGGCTTCCCTAGGTGCAGTTTCTGAAACAGAGTGTTTACGTGTCTTACAGCTCTTTTCGCTATTATCCACTTTCTCGCATGGCAGTGCTACTGATGTGGTGGTAAATATTGGAGAGGGGAAGCAGTCTATACTGATGAAATTATGAAATTTTGGGTTCATGAGTGAACGGCTAAGAAAGAATCCTTGAGATGATTTTGGTGCAAAAAGGCGATCTCATTATATAGTTCAGGGACAGGACCCGTGGACAGAAATAGGTGCACTTGGATTGTGATGAGTGAATGATTACATACTTTTAATTAGTGGGGTTAGGGAGAGTGTAAGTCTCTAAGGAATTTGAAAGCAAGGCTTTCAGGACATTGAGGGGCTAGCTGCAGTTAAGATAATGTTACTTTTAGCGTTTAATAAAACATAAACATTAAGGCGCTAAGACTGCCAGCTCTGAGTTCCTTGAGGAAGGTCACCCTCTGCATGTTTCAGGTGCCTGTCAATGGGCTGGAAGCTGTAAGGAGATTTAATTTAAGCTACATTTCTCTCGCCTTTCTTTGCCTCAATACCATGATTAAATCTCATTCTTCATGTGTGTTTTTGTCCCTGGGCTGTGACCTTCACATTTTTAAAAAAAACTTTTCCCCTCTAGGGAGATGGAAAGGATAGGAAAGTTGGAGTTGAGTAAATGCCTTTCTCCGCAAGTCAGTAAGGCTTTGGTAAAGTCTCCTCTGTAGAGTAGACTTTTGTTATGGAGAATGTGCTAGGAGTATCTCAAAATGATCACCAAGTTTTTGCTTGACCTTTCACTATGAGTGTAAGTATTCCTATCAACTTATGGCTTCAGTGGCTTCTGTTCCAGATGGTCTGCTCTTGGATGGGATTATCCGTATTCTCTTGTGTGTCTGTCTAGATTTCAGAGCAGTGGTTCACTTTGCTACCTTGAATCTGATGAAAAAGTCATTAGGTCCATCATTTTCAGTGTGTTCAGCCTTTTTCTTGTTGTAAGAATGAGAGTGACAACTTCCAAGCTCTTTCCATATTGGAACTCATTCCAAGCTAACGAGAAGAAGCTGACCCCATTCAGAAGGCTAGATTTATATCCGTTCACCTGTTCACCTCTTGATAGATATTTAGATTGTTTCCAGTTTATGACTATTCATGTCTAGTACTTTGGGTATATGCTTTCATTTCTCCAGGGTAGATAACTAGAGTAGAATGGATAAATGATCATGTGATAGGTGTATATTTAACTTTTCAAGAAAGTGCCAACTTCTTTTCTTTAATTTTTTTTTAACATTTGTTTATTATTGAGAGACAGAGTGTGAACAGGGGAGGGGCAGAGAGAGGGAGACACAGAATCAGAAGCAGACTCCAGGCTCAGAGCTGTCAGCACAGAGCCCGATGTGGGGCTTGAACTCACAAATCACGAGATCATGACCTGAGCTGAAGTCAGACGCTTAACCGACTGAGCCACCCAGGCGCCCCTGACAACTTCTTTTCCAAAGGAGTTGTATCATTTTACTTTCCAACCAACAACTATGAGAATTGTTTTTGCTCTGCGTCCTTGCCAACATTTGTACCTATGGGGACCTTTTGAAGGAAACATATATTCAAAGTTTCTATTTTTTGTTACATGTGTATTGTTACAACCATGTACCTCAATCCCCTGAGAATTTTTTAAACCAGTATAGAAAAATAAAGATGGATGGAAATTAAGATGGACACACTAGTACCTCAGCAAAGCTTGACTTTAAACTGAACAAATTTTTCTCTTCCTCATTCTTGAAGCCTCCCCTCTCCTTCACTTGCTTTCCTGTAAAATCCTTTGTTCCAGGAACTCGGTATCGATATTGACATCTCACTGACCCCATATGTACTTAGTAATGAGATTCTGGTGGCCACTCCAGCACTAGTCACGAGACCACCTTGAAGCCATGACCAACAGGGCCGACAGCATGTACCAGATTCCTATTGGAACCTCCCAGATCCTGTATTTTCCTATAAATACACTGGGCAGGCTTGTAGCAGCCTCCTTTGCATGGCAAAGTCATAAACTATCTTCCTTCTCTAACTTCTTTTTTAACATTTATTTATTTTTGAGAAACAGAGCATGAGCAGAGGGAGGGCAGAGAGAGAGACACACACAGAATACAAAGCAGGCTCCAGGCTCTGAGCTGTGAGCACAGAGCCCGACACCGGGCTCGAACTCACAAATCACGAGATCATGACCTAGGCGGAAGTCAGATGTTTAACTGACTGAGCCACCCAGGGGCCCCTATCTTCCTTCTTTATACCCAAGCTCTGTCTTTTCATTACGTATTTCGACTCCCAGGCACAGAAGTCAGTTTTTTACATTTTGAGTACAGTTTTACTTTAGTATTTAAAAAGTAGCAATAACAATTAGGCAAAGGCCATATTTAGGACAGAAGTTCAAAGAAATGTAATTGTTTGTTTATGAGGAAAGTTGTTATTCTGCAATTATTTAAAAAATTTTAATTACAGTACAGTTAACATATGGTGTTGTATTAGTTTCAATTGTACAGTGTAGTGATTCAACAATTCTATAAAGGAATGCAATCATTATTACCTTGGTACAAGATGTCCATAAAATGTCTGTGTCTATTTAGAATCCTAGAGTATCAGAATGTTTAAATATTTCATGCTGATTCCAAAGCTTTGGACTTCAGTGGGAGTTACTGAGTTTCTTTCCCAAAGCTATGAATTTAGTCATTTAAAACCAATATGGATAAAGAGGTGTATTATAAACCAGGATCAAATGTTGTGGGAGTCAGTGAAAGGAAATAACAATTATATCATTAAAGTCTGAATAGAGATGGGGCTTAGATGGGACTGCTTTTCCTCTGGGCAGGTTAGTAAAGATCACCTTTGTTGAGGAGTTGACAATCTCTCTTTTCCTTTCTGTATCACCCTGCAGCTGGAGGAGCAGAAACATGAGCTTTCTAGTGACATCAGAGCTAGGACGCTGCAGAGCCGGTTTCCAGCAGTCATTCCCCCTCCCCCCCCACCTCCCCCCCCCCCCCCCCCCCCCGCAAAGGCGCCACGCCCTCTGCAGATCTGGGATTGGATGGTGGGCACTAGCTACTCTGTAGCAACTCTCCAAGTGTCCGTTGTTGATGGTAAGTTTGTTTTTTACAAAGAGTTTATATTCAAAATCAGAAGGATATGGGTTCCAGATCGCAGCTGTTTACTATGCGTCTCTTCATTAGCCTTTGTAAAATCTCATGTTTTCATTAGTAGAGAGGCAGTAAAATTACCTACCACGTGGGATTTTTTTTTTTTTTTTTTAAGGATTAAAGGAGCTAGGGCATTCCAAGTGCACAGCACAGTGCCTGGTATGCAGAACCACCTAATAAATATTAGTTATATTCTAATGTTCTCCCCAGGCTTCCAGCATGTTCAGTAAGTGCTTATCCTGTCACTGACCTTCCAGCTATGAGACTGAATAGATGCGTTATACCCATGAGTCATTTGAGAAACAGTACAAAGTGCCAAGTTAAGTGTTACAAACAATAGTGCTATAGACAAGAATTCTTTTTCTGTTTCTTCCTTCTCCTCCTCCTCCTCCTCCTCCTCCTCCTCCTCTTCATCCTCCTCCTTCTTCTTCTTTTTTTTTTACAAAGGGTACAAGCCCAGCAGGGAGCCCAATGCAGGGCTTGAACTCACAGGCCCCCCTAGACATGGATTCTTAAAAGAGGGGATTGGGAAATGAGAAAGGTTCTGACATTTATTTAATACTCACCATGTACCAGACACTGTACCAGAGACACATTAAGTATTAGCTCTCTTGTGCCCCAGATGCATGAAGAAGGACTTTATAACTAGATTCTGAATGTCCGAGAAGATGCACAGTCATGCAGCTTATAAAGGGCAAGACCATTGATTTGGAGCCATATGCATATGGCTACAAAATTTAGGGCTTGGGTAACCAAGAGGTAAGTTGAATTGGGGTCTGTAGAGAAAAAGAGAGAAAGGAAGTCTTAGAAAAAGAACTAAGTTTGAGATCCAAGATAAGTAAAATGTGTTATAGAAACACTGCTTCTTAGGTCCCAACGGTCCCCAGGGGGAAATTTGGTGATGATGTCGCCACCTCCTGAGGACTTTGCCTTGCTGAAACCTTGGCACACAGAACTAAAGGGTAGATATCATTGTGCCCTGTAACAGTTAGAAAACAGCAACTCATCCTATGTCAGCAGTCATGATTTATTCATTCACAGCATCATACTGCCCTTGGATAACTCTATTTATCCATCTTTTAAAGACATTTGACTGCATGACTACCAGTTTAATCATCAGCAGGTTGCAAGTATGAGCCGTTCTGAGAGTGGATAAAGGCAAGATTTAATCTTAAGAAAAATGACTTGTTTTGAGTCAAGGCAGGTTACTTTTCACTTTATGTAACCCATTTCTCTAAGCTTGAGATTGAGGCTTGAGAGTTTCTTCACTGGACTAAGGCCCTGAAATCTGACAAGTGTTTATCATCCTTAAATATTTAAAACACTTTCAAACATTAACTAAAATAAAGAGGAAAAGAAGCCCATGAAAGATAATATAATTTAAATTTTTAAAAAATGTTTATTTATTTTTGAACAGAGCATGAGCCGGGAGTGGAGGGGTGGGCAGAGAGAGGGGGAGACACAGAATCCAAAGCAGGCTCCACATTCTGAGCTCTCAGCACAGAGCCCAATGCAGGGCTCAAACTCACAAACCGTGAGATCATGACCTGAGTGGAAGTCGGATGCCCAACCGACTGAGCCAGCCAGGCACCCCTTGATAATAGAATTTAAAACTGCAAATCAACTTAGAAAAAGGTTTCTCAGTGTCCTTATTTTATAGATAATGAAAGGAAGATCAGAGAGAAAGCATTTTCCAGGGTCATATTGTCAGTTGGTGGCATTTCCTGACTCTCAAACCAGAGTGCTATTTCGTATGCCGTAAGACTAACTACCCTGATGAACTATGAATTTCTTGCATTGTTAGAAAATACTTTGAAAAATTATCACCATCAAAACACAACCATTCTCCTGACACTCTGATCTAAATAATTTTTGTCTTGGGGCACCTGGGTGGCTCAGTAGGTTAAGCATCCAACTTTGGCTCAGGTCATGATCTCATGGTTGGTAAATTCAAGCCCCGTGTCGGGTTCTGTGTTGGCAGCTCAGAGCCTGGAGCCTGCTTCGGATTCTGTGTCTCCCTCTCTCTCTGCCCCTCTCCCTGCCATGCTCTGGCTGTCTCTTTCAAAAATAAATAAACATTTAAAAAAATTAAAATAAATAAATGATTTCTGTTTTTGTCCACTACTTTCCATTCTGTGTTCATAAGTATAGCTAGATTTATATGCTTCCAAGGACAGTCTCTACACAAACATACCATTTTTTTCTCCCTTTAATTTGTGATTATAATTTAAGAGCTGTTTATGTTGCTGTTAGTCTTTGGTATCACAACCCTTGAAGTAGATATGTAATAATTAATGTACCTATTTCCCTATTGTTACCCATTTTTCACTCTTCCCAGTTTATTACTATTTTTTCTTCTTTTGATTTTTCTCTTGGAATAAATTCCAAGTAAACTGATTTCAGGATCAAAGATATGGACATTGTTATGGCTCCTACTACAGATTGATGAATTGCCCTTTGTGGTTGGTTATATTTTCTTTTACAAAGTGAAACGGGGAAAGAAAGGCTTCTTGGAAGAGGGAGAGAAAAATACTAAATTAAATAGGGTTGTGACTCAAGAAAGGAACCTGTTTGTAGAAAGCACAATGTTCCCAGAGATAACGCAGCAAGTGAAAAGGATTGAGGGTAGTTTGCTTGCTGTCCTAAGTACAGCTATTATTGTTATGTATTAATGGAAATTTGGGGGTCTCTCGGAAAGGATTTGCTGACCTGGGCTTTTTCTAAGCAAGGGCACCCTTCCTGTCTACTCTTCTCTTCCACCTCAGGGTCTAATTTACAACAGACTCCAAAAAGTAAAAAATGCCATTTGTGCATTGGAGTTAAAAAGAACCAACTACCTTTAATTATTGTTTTGTTAAGTGCCTATGTGAGTGCCTGGAGAAAGAACCAGAAAGAACAATTAGCTCAGAAGCATCAAACTCAGTCTTAAGTAACTTGGATGGGAATAAACTAATGTCATGCAAATATGTTTTTAGACTTATGCTTTTTAAATCTAATATTCATTATGAATGTGATCGATGTGTTTTTCCATTGCCATGTTTAACCAGGAAGGTTTTGTGCGATTACTAATTCTTTCCATTTGTATTACTGGTGTAGACTTTGGCAAGCAGTGAGGGAGGGTATGTACTTTAAGAGAGTTGGAATATCCTTTGTGGAACTTCTTATGGAAGGAAAAGAGTATGAAAATTATAAATCTGGATTGAAATGTCAGATGATTCACAATCATGAATTAAGCTGCCACCCCAGGAAGACCCAACGGTATTATATTACAGTGTCAACAGTGTTGTGGAAATGCTCTGTTTTCCAAATACCTGAGTAAACTCAGCCTTCAGAAAGCTAGTTATAGGTGTTTGCTGAGCACCCAGTATGAGCTCAGCAACTGTGTCAGGCACCCTTGGGGATCTTCACAATGCAGCACTGGAGACACTGAAGAAAGAATGATGACAAGCAGTAGGGGACACGGGTTCTAGTTCTGGCTCTGTATTCTATGAGCAAGCTACCTTTTCTCTGGGCCTTAGTTTCTTCATTCGGAAAATGGGAGGGTTGGGATGGATCCAGGATAGCAAGTAAGTGTTATCTCGAGTCTAAGCTCCATTGCCTTACAGAGGCTGCCCTGAGTGTCTTCATTAACACTGATGACAAGACTCTTGCCTCAAGTAACTTCAATTCTGTTTGGAGAAATAAGACCTGAAATTATAGGGAGTCAATCAAGATGGAATAATTACAAGGGCTAATTTGTATGGTACAGATAATGAATGTGAAAATCCAGAGAAGAGGAGGATCCATGGAGGCTTGGGTAGTCAAAATGATGTTCTTGACAAAGAGAACACGTGAGTTGGTCTTGAAGAACAGGGCATGATAAGAACAATTTAAATACTAAAAATGATCATATAAATATTTATGATTATAAAGCACTTTAGAATTTAAACACCATTTTGGCATATTATCACATCTTTAGAGTATTCCAAGTGTTTTATATCTTTAGGGTGTTTTGTAATTTACAGTTCTCACGATCATTGTAACATTAATCTTCACAATAATCCTAAAGGTGGGTATCATTAGCCATGTCTCACAAATGAGGAGCCTAGAGTTGAGTAAAGTAACTTTTTCAAGACATACCACAAAGTTAGTAAAGGTGGGATATGGATCCAGAGTCCAGACCTAAACTAAGGGAGGTGTATCAGTTAGGGCTGAACATAAAAAGAAAATTCCCATTAATTTAGAAAAAGACTGATTGTTATGTAACCATGGTAATAAGAAGGCACCAAACTCATTTTAAACCTGTTTACACAGTCAATAACTTGCTCCAGTGAACATGCTTTTGCAAGCCAACCAATCAGTGTCAACCCCTAATTTTGAAGGTGGGCCAGTTGGGGATGGACTCATTTCAATAACCATGCCTCTTAGTGATAGCCAACCAACAACAGTCTCAGATAAGTAACCAAGATGAGGTCAACACATTTTCCCTCTGAAGATCCTCCAAATCCTGAACTCCTTGCTTCCTCAAACCCCTATAAAATAGTGTCAGACTTCCCTATTCAGAGAGACTGTGCTATCCAACATAGCTCTCTGTTACTGTAGTAAACAATGAATTAAACTCTTTTTTTTTTTTTTTTTTTTAACAAATGGAGTGAGGGCTCTTTGATCCTTTAACCCTTCTGGAGGTTCCACCAAAGTTTGTTTGAAGACTGGTTTGGCAGCATTCCAGGGAACTATTGGACCAACCCTGGTGCTCACCAGGCCCCTGTACTCAAGCTTCATTTGTCTTTTCAAATCTGTTGCCAAGTGAGCCAGTCTCAACAACAATCTAAGTGCTGACTAGTTTCATTGAGCTCTCATTGCTCATTGTAAGCAGGAGTTCTGCTTATAAGATTATTAGGTTTATATCTTTGGATTAAATAATTAGATTTCTTGGTTTGGAGGTGCACCATTTGGGAAATAATTAGACTTGGGTCTTTGTATACAAATCATTACACCCTGTGGTTTGAAGGTTTATCATTTGATGAATATTTTTACCATGAACCTTATTTCCTGTTTTGTTTTTTGGCCTTATGTTTCCTATTGTTTGTCTACATGTGCAAAGTCTGTTTCATGGGGTTTGATTTTGCCCTAGATTGTCTTTTCCTGTTAAATTCAAAAGAAGAGATGGAGACATAGGTCTGATAAATCTCTAATCTGAGACAGCTCTAATCCAGGACTAACTGTTGAAAGTCCTCTAGATCACCATTCAATCTGTCAAACTTTGCCTCAGATTCCCTACAAACCTTTATGCAGTCATTCCTTATATTGTAAATTTACGAAAGACAGTCACGTTATTTAGTCCTTATCTCAGGCCAACAATTGTTGAGTTGCTGATCATATGATCTCTGCCTAGCTTCTGCTTGGCTGGGGTGACTGAGACACGGTTGACAAACACACTGTTGGCTAGCCATAGTGGCCTCTGTTTTCATGATGAGGTTTTTCTATGTCAAAGTCTCAACCTCCTCTTGAAAGAGTTTTTGCTTTTTACATAAAGACATAGTATTAGAACTCTTACTTTTTTTTTTTTTTTTTTTTTTGGTAGAGGTAAAACATACTGACTTAGAGTAACAATGGCTGCTAAGGGGAACTTTTGACAAAAACCCCAACAGTCAATATTTCCTTCTTTAATTGGTACACCCAGGCCTAAAACCAAAAGCCTAAATACGAGATAATCTTGCCTTTTTAAACTTCTGAAACCTATACTTGCATATTCTTTCTACTCACCTTTACCCGACCCCTTTAAGGAGTTACTCTTTCTTCAGGATTTTCTCAGGAAAAGAACTATCATTTTGCAAAACTGAGAGGCCAGAAAACAGATTTGTGGAAGTCAAAGTAAAACCCTGGTCTCATAAGCGAATGAGTAATGTACAGAATTGTTGAATCACTATATACCTGACACCAATATAACACTGTGTGTTAACTGGAATTAAAATTTTTTAAAAAAGAAAAAAAGAATCCTGATCCTAAGACAAAACAAACCCTGGTCTAGTACCAAATCAAGGGCTATAATCAGAAGACAGGCAAAATATTGCTATAGAATTCATAATTTTGTTAGATACTTATTGTCCCGGACTATAGATCCACACCAAGTAATTCAATTAATTTTTAGCCCCTCTGGTGGAAAAATATTTTTTAAATCAGCATGATAAAAAAGAAAACATATACATAACCTAGATATATAAAATTTTAAGTAAAGAGAAAATATACTATATAAGTTTTAGAAGTCTTTCTTGTAAAGTTAGATTTTTTGGAGGGGCAGAGAAGGAGAGGGAGAGAATATTAGCAAGATCTACCCTCAGCGGGTGGACTGGATCTCATGATCATGAATTAATGACCTGAGGGGAAATCAAGAGTCAGATGCTTGACCCTACTGAACCCCCACCCCGGGCACCCCTAAAGTTAGATTTAATTCAGATCCAAAATTATAAAGTATCAATTTAATTCTTATGTGTTCGTAATCACAATTAAAAATAAAATTTAGAAATTTGAACTGGTAAACTACAGATGAAAAATAGAGTTCAGAGAATTTCAAAGGGTGTTCTGGGATAAACCTAATACTGAAGTAAAAGGGAAGTTTGTCCTTTCTTTTTGTGAATGGGCTTAAATGAGAATTAAGAGATCTAATCAGAAAAAAATTAGGATGTCAATTGCCAGTTTAAAAAATATTCAGTATATTGAGAGACATTTCAATAGTCTTATTGACCAAACAGGCTAGAAACCCATATAATTTATGGGTCTTTAGATAAAAGAACTGAAAAGGCCTCTCTTCTGTAATATCTGAGGCTATGGATAAAGACACCTATGGACATTATAAGCAAAAGAGCCATTGAAAAACTGATGTTCCACATTGGCAACAACCAAAAGGACAATTGTCCAAAAATCTACGTGCTGATGCCACTCTAAGAGAAAAGGAATTCTGTCTTTCCTCTAAATTCCCAAAGGCAATGGTTTATGATTAAAGATAAACAATACCTTTTTTCGTTCTTGTTTATGTGGATGCCACTATTACTGTCAACTACTCTCTATGCTCCAACTACCACTGCATTCCCACTGTGTAGATTCTTCATAGAAACATTTAAAAATTGTTTGAAAAGGAAGGGAAACTTGACATGGTAAGAAAAAAAGAAAACTTGACTTAATGTGGAAATGACTGGTTGTACCATATAACAAATTACGACAACAACAAGAAGAAGAAAAGCCAAATTTGAAGACATGTAATAACTGTAACTGATGTTTTGAGATCATAGTCAGAAGAATACACCTTTATTCTCTGGGATAAAACACCTACAAATGTAATAAATAAAAGCTACTCCCAGACATTTTGTCCTTGAGCTGCACATGATCAAATTATAGCTGATGTAGATGTGAGAACACCTATAGTATTATAAGATGTTACCAAAACAAAACAACAAAACAAAGCAAAGCCAGAGAGCCCCCACAACTTTATGGTCCCAGAATCCCTATGGGCACAAGATTCCGTGGACAAAACAGATTAATCAGAACAGTGGATTGGAGTCCAAACTCCAATCCTACATTATATAAACTTCCTACATTATATAAACTTTGTTTATAGAAAGTTAGGCCATATTCCAGGGATGAGAACTTAACAGCATGGCACATCTCAAAAGCCCATTGCCTATTAAGGCGCACCTTAATTTAAAATTAATACCAATGCTTACACTGTTTGTTTCAGAGCAATTAAAGACCTCAATAAAATCAGTTAAAATATCCTCAGAATTTATACAAAATCTTGAAATCTGTGTTGCATATCAAAATCCCTATTGCTAGCAGAAAGCACCCACTGTTTTTCTACTGAATGCTTAGAAAATTATGAATTATTATTACTTTCTCCTTCTTATATTAGCATCCACTGGATACCATTCTTTTTTTTTTTTTTTTTTTAATTTTTTTTTCAACGTTTATTTATTTTTGGGACAGAGAGAGAGACAGAGCATGAACGGGGGAGGGGCAGAGAGAGAGGGAGACACAGAATCGGAAACAGGCTCCAGGCTCTGAGCCATCAGCCCAGAGCCTGACGCGGGGCTCGAACTCCGGGACCGCGAGATCGTGACCTGGCTGAAGTCGGACGCTTAACCGACTGCGCCACCCAGGCGCCCCTTCACTGGATACCATTCTTAATCCAGCAACGCTCTATTCTATGGTCCATGAAGAAGATTCCCAGGATTATGTTTCTATAATTTCAGAAGGCTTCATGTCCAGGAAAAAAAACTTTTGTGCACTTGGATTTTTTTTTCCCAACTGGGTGGCAGTCCACACTGTTGCTGGCGCTACATGTTGTACCTGGATTAATGCTATGGGTGGGATAGAACAATCTATGTCAAACCTAGAAGAAGGAATTACACATGACTGTCTGAGAGAGATACAGAGAGACATTTGGACTTGCCTTCTTACTTGGGCCTAGAAAATCCTGGTCATGGTTCTGCGTTCTCTTTGCATTTCATTTTATATCATAATTCTAGTTACACTCATTTGTCGTACACTCATTCAATGTTTGTACTCCAGAGTCTTAAGTGCTACTGAGAAGCCATTGTTCTGACAGATCATTCAACAAGTCACTTTATGATGAAAAAAGATGGGATCGCACTGATCAGTGTGCAACCTGGAAACCGGAAGTCTACAGATGAGATGAAACCATACCTTTAAGGAAAACCAGTTATAGTGGCAGTGATCTGGACATATCTGGATGATCTCTCTCGCAGCTTTCGCTAAATGAGGACCAAAAGGGAGAAATTGAGAATAAAAATATTCTGATAATTGAAGACCTAAGTGTAAGACCCATAAAATCCAAGAAGACAGCGCAGACAGTAATTTCTCTGACACTGGCCATGGCAGTATTTTTCTAGGCATGTCTCCTCAGGCAAGGGTTTATGTCAAAATAAAAAGCTTTTGCACAATGAAAGAAACCATCAACAGAACAGAAAGACAACCTACTGAATGGGAGAAGATATTTGCAAATGACACATCCAATAAGGAGTTAATATGTAAAATATATAAAGAGCTTACACAACTCAACACCTAAAAACTAAATAATCCAATTAGAAAATGGGCAGAAGACATGAACTGCCATTTCTCCAAAGACGTATAGTTGGCCACCAAACACATGAAAAGATGCTCAACCTCACTGTTAGGGAAATGCAAATGAAAACCACCATGAGGTATCATCTTACATCTGTCGGAATGACTAAAATCAAAAACACAAGAAACAACAAGTGTTGGAGGGCATGTGGAGAGAAAGGAACCCCTGTGCACTATTGGTGGGAATGCAAACTGATGCAGCCACAGTGGAAAACAGTAATGGAGTATTTCCACTACTGGGTATTTGCCCAAAGAATATGAAAACACTAATTTAAAAAGATATATGCACCCTACTGCTTATTCCAACATTATTTACAATAGCCAAGATATGGAAGCAGCCGAAGTGTCCATCGATATATGAATGGATAAAGAAGATGTGGTGTGTATATATATAACAGAATGTTATTCAACCATAAAAAAGAATGAAATCTTGCCATGTGCAACATGGATGGCTGTAGATGGTAAAATGCTAAGTGAAATAAGTCAGTCGGAGAAATACAAATACCATATGATTTCACTCATATGTGGAATTGAAGAAACAAAACAAAGTACAAAAGAGACAAACAAAAAACAGACTCTTTAATATAGAGAACAGACTGTTGGTAGCCAGAGGGAAGGTGGGTGGGTGGATGGATGAAAGAGGTGAAGAAGGTGAAGGGTGCGCTCATCATGATGAGCACTGGGTAATGTATAGGATTCTTGGATCGCTGTATTGTACACCTGAAACTAATATAAGAGTGTATGTTAATTACACTGGAATTAAAATATAATAGTAATAAAAATGTTTTAAATTAAAAAAATATATTCCTCACAAACTTGAGAAAGGATTGCTTGTTTTGTGGCCTGGTAACAAGAAGGCACCAACATTGGTGTTAAACTTGTTTTAATTGGTCAGCAATTTGCCTCATTGAACAGGCTTCTGCATGCCAACCAATTACTGTCAACCTTCACTTCCAAAAGTTGGCGAGTCAGAGATGGACTCACTTCAATAAACATGCCTCTGAGTGACACCCAATCGGCAACAGTCTCAGCTGAGTAACCAGACTTCTGCAGATCATGTCCACACAAGTTTCACTTCTAAAAGTCCACCGATTCCTAGACTTGGGGATTCCTGGAATTTGGGATTCCCCAAATCCCTATATAATATTAGTAGATGTCTCTGCTTAAAGAGAATATGTTTGCCTATGTCCTCCCTTACTATAGTAAGCAATACATTCAGCTTTGTTTTTTTTTTTTATTTCAGATATTGAGTGGTGGTCTCATAAGCCACCGAGAAGTCCAGTTATGAAAACAGAAACCTCTCTGGGTATTTGAGACAAAGGTAAGATAATACAGGGAATTTCTCACACAGACTGTGAAGGGCTGTGAAAACAAAAAAGGGGTGGCCGAGGTAGCCCAGAGATTAGTAACTCTAGATGAGGTAAAGCTTCTGAACTATTGGTTAAGGTGAAAGTATACACTTAACTCACGACAAGCCATCTTCTAGGCACTGGGGAGCAGCAAGGAACAACACAGATGAGGTCCCAACTTTGATGGCGTCTCCATTCTTTGTGGGGTTGGTGACAGACAACAATGAGCTTACAGCTACAGATAAACAACGTAAGGGAAGGGAAGTAACATGAAGATGATATAACAGACTCGTGATAGATTGGGAAGGTCTATTTTAGATGATGGTGATAATGCTGAGGCACCTCAGGCCAACCCAGCCAGGCCTGGGGAGCAAAGCATCCCAGGCAGAGGGAACAGCCACTCGTCCTAGAACGACTACCATTACAATGCTATGTCACCAGCATACTAGCTAACCCTTTGGAGAATTTTCTTATTCTTCTTTTTTTTAAGCAGGCTCCATGCCGGTGGGAAGCCCAATGCAGGGCTTGAACTCACAACCCTGAGACCAACACCTGAGCTGAGATTAAGTGTCGGATGCTTAACTGACAGAACCACTCAGGTGCCCCTTTTTTCTTTAAAGTTGCAAACAAGACAAAGTCCATAAAGTGTGTCTATGACTCTGGCTGGATGACTGGCCAACTGTTTCCTTGATGAGATAGCATAAAGGAGAGGAGAAGAGGCGGGGAAACACCTTCTGCGGAGGAAAATACGGAACAGGTGGTGATTACTTCATTCACCTTTGCATATGTGAGAAATGCTTGCGAAATTTCTAGGAACTGGGCGTTGCCAGAAGAAAAACTATATATAAAAGCTAATTACTAGCAATAACAGCATCAATAAGCCTAATCACACCTGGGGTGGGTGAGCTGGAAATAGAAAACCCAGCTTATCACACACTTACAAACCTGTCACTTGTGGTAATCAGAGCTTAAAAAAGGGAGAACGGCTGTTCAGAGAACAGTTCCTGCTATTATTTCTCAGTAGTCAAACTCTTGGCTAGTTGGGAAATGCTGCTTCTTTAAAAGCAGATGTAAAGATTGAAGGCAGGCGTAGGGAATGATGAGCATGAACTGGACCGAAGAGGCTGACATAAATCAGGACAGGTGGGTCATCCTCCAGTTCTGCTTTAACCAGATGTGTGACCCCCTCGGGGGCCCGGGCTCCTCCATCTTTACAAAGAGGCAATGGATCACAGCGGTGGTTTCTCAATGGACTTTTTAGCTGCTGAGTCTTTTCTTCAAATGGTATCTTATGCAGAGGCCTAACATCAAAACCAATTTTAAAGATGAAATTGTGGGGCACCTGGGTGTCTCAGTTAAGCGTCTGACTCTTGATTTCGCCTCAGGTCATGATGTCGAGGTTCATTGGATTAAACCCCATGTTAGGCTCTGCCCTGACAGTGCAGAGCCTGCTTGGGATTCTCTCCCTCTCCACCTCCCCTCTGCCCTTTCTCCACTCTCTCTCTCTCTCTCTCTCAAAATAAATAAATATTAAAAATTTTTTTTCTATGTTTATTCATTTTTGAAAGACAGAGAGAGACAGAGCGCAAGCAGGGGTGGGGCGGATTGGGGGGCACAGAATCCGAAGCAGGCTCCAGGCTCTGAGCTGTCAGCACAGAGCCCGACGCGGGGCTGGAACCCAGGAACTGTGAGATCATGACCTGAGCCGAAGTCAGATGCTCAACTGACTGAGCCACCCAGGCACCCCAATAAATAAATATTTTTTTTTTTTTTTTTTTTTTTAAATTTTTTTTTTCAACGTTTATTTATTTTTGGGACAGAGAGAGACAGAGCATGAACGGGGGAGGGGCAGAGAGAGAGGGAGACACAGAATCGGAAACTGGCTCCAGGCTCTGAGCCATCAGCCCAGAGCCCGACGCGGGGCTCGAACTCACGGACCGTGAGATCGTGACCTGGCTGAAGTCGGACGCTTAACCGACTGCGCCACCCAGGCGCCCCTAAATATTTTTTTAAAAGGATGAAATTGCTATGGTTGATGAAGAGGTGATGGATCCAGAAACCCATTCATTCATTCACTCCCTCCCTCATTTATTAATTTATATACTGGTTGAAATCCTATTTTTGAAATCCTATTACGTGCCAGACAATGTTCTAACTGCCTGGTGAACACTAGTGAACAAAACAGACAGATATGTTTTATGGAATTTAATTATCTAGCAAGTAGAAGCAGATGATAAACAATAAACGTAGTAAATCAATAAATTATGTTAGAAGGCAATACATCTAACAGAAAGAAGTGAAGTAAGCCAGAGGAAGGAGAGTCCAGAGTGCCCATTTGTCGTGAAAACTGTAAGAGAGAATGAAGTCAGGAGAAGCCTCATGGAGAAACTGAGGTTTCAGCAAAGACTTGAAAACAAGGTAAAAAAAAAAAAAAGAAGAAGAAGAAGAGGAAACCACCAAAGAGGTGTCTGAGAGAAGAGAACCTGGGAAAAGAACAGACTGAGCAAAGGCCCTACTTGGAGACACCCTTGCGTGTCAGAGCAACAGCAAAGACGCCAGGGCGCAGGAGTGCGTGGACAAGGCGGAGATCAGTGAGAGGGGAGCCTGCAGGGGTAATGGGGGCTGGATTGTGCAAGCCACAGTCTGGGTCTGGTCGCCAGAATTTGGCTTGTACACTGAGGGACATGGGGAGCCACTGCCGGGCTCCGAGCCAAGGAGTAGCCTCCTGTGACTTCTGTTTTAACGGGCTCACTCTGGCTGCTGCCTTGAGAATCAACAAGATGGTGAGAAGAGTGACGCCAAGAGACTGATAGCACGTCATTGCCCCATTCACGCCACAGGTGAGGCGGCTCAGAGCAGGGCAGCAGCAGCCGAGGGGTGAGAAGTGTGTCTGGGGTCTGGACATAGTCGCAAGGCCTCGGCCTTCAGCCGCCAACTCACTCCCCTCGCTGCATCCAGGGCACCTCCTGGAATCCCTCGGACTTCTGGGAGCACAGTTTGCAAAGCCATGGGCATTCTGACGGGCAAGTCTCCCTACCTGCTCCCTACTGATCCCCATCTCCAGAGGCTCTGGGGCCCTTGTGTTTAGGGAGGTGCTTAGGGGATGGTGTGACCTGCGGAACCTGATTTGTTTTAGCCCAAACATTTACATTTTGGATAATGAGAAATATTCAGGCTTGCAAGTCATCGAGAGAGTCTACCCCAAGGCGACCTCTGACTCCGAGGGCCGCCTCATGCGCCTGACTGCAGCGAAGAACTCCTGTGAGGGCTTCAAACATGCCACGGCCCCTGGTGTGCAGGTCCACCCCTCCTTCTCCGGATGACAGGAAGGGACCAGCATCCACTTGGCACCTCAAGTCTCAGATCCCTCCATAGTCTGTGCTTTCTGCACTGTCGTGTTCACAACTCCGTGTTCCATACATTCAGTTCTCAAAGGAAGTAGGTTGTGTTGACTAAAATCATGCTGATAGCTCCACATAAAAGCAATAGTATAAGCAGCAAAATTTCTTTAAAAAATATTTTTTTAAAGTCTATTTATTTTGAGAGAGAGAGAGAGAGTGTGTGTGCGAAAGTGGGGGAGGGACAGAAAGAGAGGAAGAGCGAATCCCCAGCAGGCTCTGCACTGTCAGCACACAGCCCAGTGGGCAGCTCTCTCTCGTGGACTGTGAGACCATGACCTGAGCCAAAATCAAGAGTCAGAAGCTTACCTAACGGAGCCACCCAGGCGCCCCATAAGCAGCAAAATTTCAAAGAGCTGCAAGGCGAATGGATGTTTGTGTTTGTTCCCTTTAGTTAGATTTTATTGGCAGCTGCTTGTGATATGACCTGAAGGGCACAGAAGGCCTATCCACCAAAATTACCAACCTATAGGTTTCCATATCCTTGGAATTATCCAAATGTAAGGCAGGATGCCAAATAATAATAAGCCGGGATTTATCTCAAATACTAAATATGCTCATTTAGTAAAGGCTATCTGGAGCGATGTGTTGAGAAGTTTCGAGAAGCCACATCCAGGTTCAACAACGACAAAAACTGTAACTGGAATTAGTTTGTCATGGGTACATGGTAAGGAGATATCGCCATATATTCTATCCCTGTTTTAAGCCGTTCTTTTATGTTCAAAGGCCCTGTGTTCAAAGACACCAGCTAAAATACAAACATGATCAGAAAAAGTTACCGATAATGAAGTCAGTTGAACATCCATTCAAATGTTAGGTATGTTTTGAGGGGTAAGTTCCTTTTCTCAATTATGTATGTTAATCTTTTTTTAAAAAAAGGTTTATTTATTTATTCTTGAGAGAAAGAGAGCACAAGTAGGGGTTGAGCAGAGAGAAGGAGACAGAGAACCCAAAGCAGGCTCCAGGCTCCGAGTGGTCAGCGCAGAGCCTGACATGGGGCTTGAACTCGCGAACCATGAGATCATGACCTGATCCGAAGTTGGATGCTCAACCAACTGAGCCACCCAGGTACCCCTAGGTATCTTAATTCTTAAGTTGGATATATCCTGGCTCGAAGCTGCTTAGTTAGGAAATAATTGTTAAATGTAAATCTGGTAACATTCAACCCAGCTATTTTGTTCCCTGCCTTTGGCATCATACCTTTCCTGAAAGTTACTTTTCGAGCACCCACTACCTGCAAGGTACAATTTAGGTTCTTTCCGTTTATTATCTCAAATTCCCACCACAATCCAGCAGAGCGGGTGTGATTTATTTCCATTTTACATAGAAGAATCTGGAATGTCACAAAGCTATGGGAAGCAAACAAAGGTTCTGAACCCAGTTCCATCCACCTGCAACACTTTGCTCTTTCTCTCTTTTAAAAATTTGGAATCAGCCCTGTGTGCTCATGCACAGCCTCATGCAGGGAGAAATGACCTACTAATGGATGTCTCCAGCTGACAAATGGCGAAGCTGTTCTTCTCAAAGATGATTCCAGTAGCCTGAGCCTGGTGATCTTTGTGATTTCACTAAGTAAAGCCCTGAAGGCAATTAACACTGATTCAATAAAGGCTGAAACCCTTACCAAATCATTTGTTTGCATCTCTTCAATAAAATGGAAATGTCAGCTGGACGTGACGCGCCTCATTCTGCTGGTGATATTTTGAAAGAGATGACTGTTTTCTCAGAGCTCACATTTCCTTTCCAATCCCCTCCCTTGTTCACTCTTCTCCAGGCTGCCTCCTGTTGGGACAGTTGCTGGGAAACACCAGGTTTCCAAATACTGAACCCATGAGTGGGAAGTTACTCAGAAAGCATGCCTGATTTTTCAAGTCTACATTTCTGATTTTTATAGGACATCAATATTTAATTGAAGGTTTCCACTGACACAGATAATACGAATTTAGGGCATAAAAAGTAAACCTCCAAATGAGCATTTATGCCTTATGCATCTTTTAAAAAAATGTGAATTTATTTTGAGAGAGAGAGAGAGCGTGTTTATGCGAGCAGAGGAGGGACAGAAAGAGAGAGAGAGAGAGAGAGAGAGAGAGAGAGAGAGAGAGGGAGAGAGAGAGAGAATCCCAAGCAGACTCTGCAGTCTCAGTGCAGAACCTGATTCAGGAACTGATCACACGAACCAGGAATTATGACCTGAGCTGAAATCGAGAGTCAGACGCTTAACCAAATGAACCATCCAGGCGCCCCTATGCATCTTTAATAGTGCTTCCAAGAGGGGACACAGAGTCAAACATGGCAGGCTTCACCAGCAAGCATTCAACCCATAAATGCCCACTGTTTGATCCCTACCACACCAGCTTCTTTAAAGGATACCAGAGAACCAAGGGACCCAGAATTCACAGAGTTTAACCTCTATGTGTGGAGGCAATGGGGACACCAAAGGCATTTGAAGAACATCAGGATGACAAGAGCTAACACAGAGCAATTTTTCACATGACAGATCATGCCCTAAATGCCTTAAGTAAACCAACAGGTTTAATACTTATAACAACATCAGGAGCTAGGTGCTATTTTTATTCCCATTTGACAAATGAGTAAACTGAGGCCGGGGTCGCACGACTAGTAGGAGGCCAAGCTAGATGTGAACCCCACCTCTTAACCACAGCTCTGTACTACCTCTTATGTTAACCACCTGGTGAAGTGGCCATAAGTATAAATAAAGCCGGGACATAGGGAATTTAATGTAGCCTGTGGAATGCAGGGAGGCTTTCAAGAAGAGTCCTGAATTCCTGTGCCTGTGTCTCTCTCACACTGGAAGCCTAGAAACCTGTCTGAGGTTTGACTTCCTCAGCTTAAATCCCACCTCAATTTCTTACTAGCTTTGTGACCTTGGATCCATTTCTTAACCCCTCTGGGCCTGTTTCCTCAACTGTAAACTAGGCGTAGTGATTGAACCTATAAACATTCTAGAGTGGTTGTGAGAATAAAATGAGACACCAGAGGCAAAGGATTTAGTGCAGCTTAACACATCATACAAGCTCAGCGAGTGTTTGCTGTTGTTGTTGTTACTCTTATTGTTGCGATTGAGCGTAGGACATAGATGACTGCCAGCTTACACTGGCAAGGAGGGTGCACAAGGGTATTGCCAAGCAGGGCAGGAACTTGGAGCTTCAACGATGCTTGGCTGCAGCAACCACGATTCTATGGTTCTGTTTCTCTCTCCATCTCTCCCTCTCTCCCTCTCCTCCTAGGATTAGGCTTCTTCTATGGGGAGGAAAGAATGGTGTGGGTGGAGGCAAGGGCTCTCAACATTTCCAGAATGTTGTTGGCCCAGCCTAGTGACCCCAGAAGAAAGAAGAGCAGCAGACTCCCTAGGGAAGCTTCTGTTGGGTTGGGATTGGTCATGTGACCCTCCCTGAGTCAATCACCATGGCCAAGGGTACCACCATGGCCAAGGGTACCACTGTTGGCAGTCATGGCGAGAACCTCAGGGAGCAGTAGAGGGCTAGTTTCTCCAAGGAAGCAGGTGCTGTCCCAGAAGAGAGAGCACAGGGATGCAAAACAAAAACAACAGATGTTAGTCCTCCAACACCCACCCTTAGTACATAAAAATAAGTTTACTTTGTCACACATGGGTACATCACTTTATTAATAACCAAATAATATTCTTTGTGATGAAAGAAAAATTATCATGTATATCAACTTAGAAGCTTAAAACCAAAAACAACAAAGAGCAAAGAAGGTGGTCTCTATGAAAAACAAATTTTAAAATACTAATCAGATCGTTGTTAATTTTGTAACTTTCTCTTTTTTTCAGCTGCCTAGGTTTTTTTTCAAAGTTGTGGTAATTTGGGGCGCCTGGGTGGCTTAGTCAGTGGGGCGTCTGACCCTTGGTTTTGGCTCAGGTCATGATCTCACGGTTTGGTTTGTGAGTTGCAGCCCTGCATCGGATTCTGCACTGGCAGTGTGGAGCCTGCTTCGGATTCTCTCTCCCTCCCTCTCTCTGCCCCTCCCCTGCTCTCCCTCTCTCAAAATAAATAAACTTTAAAACAAAAACCAAAAATAAAATTATGCTAACTTGTTCAATTTTTTTGTCCTCCAGAGTTCCTTACATAGTTTTTATTTGGGAAGAGAGAAAACATTCTGCTATAGATACAATAATGCAAGTTGTCAAAAATAAAATTTGTAAAGAATTACTTCAAAAAAATTTGCCCTTATTCCATGGTTGCAGTGCTGTCATAGCAAATCTACAGATCATCTTATTTTCTCTTTTTGATGATTTTGGGTCAAGTGGCAATGGAACTGATAATGATGTGCAAGCCTCTTATACCTTTCGTTAAGTTTTTTTTTTTTTAATTTTTTTTTCAACGTTTTTTATTTATTTTTGGGACAGAGAGAGACAGAGCATGAACAGGGGAGAGGCAGAGAGAGAGGGAGACACAGAATCGGAAGCAGGCTCCAGGCTCTGAGCCATCAGCCCAGAGCCCGACGCGGGGCTCGAACTCACGGACCGCGAGATGGTGACCTGGCTGAAGTCGGACGCTTAACCGACTGCGCCACCCAGGCGCCCCCCTTTCGTTAAGTTTTTGATTCTGCAAATATTTCTTGAGGTTGTGCTATGCTATTTTCACCAGTCTGAATGAAATATGTTGAAGCAGGAAATGCAAAAAGCCAGCACTTCTATTCCTGAACTCCCATGATTGGCTGAGTAGTCCCTTCACTTAGAACACTGCTGGAAGGGCAGCTGGGTGGCTCAGTCGGTTGAGCCTCCAACTTCGGCTCAGGTCATGATCTCACGGTTTGTGGGTTCGGGCCCTGCATTGGGCTCTGCACTGACAGCTCGGTGCCTGGAGCCTGCTTCGGATTCTGTGTCTCCCTCTCTCTCTGCCCCTTCCCTGCTCATACTCTGTCTCTGTCTCTCTCTCTCTCCCTCAAAAAGAAATACAGTTAAAAAAAAAAAAAGAACACTGCTGGATACTTGATGGCAATCAGACTGGATTTAAACATACTGATAAGCCAAAGAAGTTGATACACAGCTATTTAAAATATAATCTTATCTTTTCAGTGGAAGGAAGGTGGTCCTTGGGAGAGGAAACCAGGAGGCCTCTAGGGTGATTGCTCTGTTCCATTTCTTTTCTTTTACTCTAATTTTTAAAGTAATCTTAGAGTAAAAATGACTTCTTTTTCCTTTTGGTGTACAGTTCTTTGAGTTTTAACACATATGTAGATTTATGTGACCATCACCAAAATCAGGATTTTGGGGTTCTATCACCCCCCAAGAAACAGCCTCATGCTACCCTTTTACAGTTACCTCTTCCCTACCCCTTTACCCCTGGCAATCACTGATCTGTTCTCCATCACTGGAGTTTTGTGTTTTCAAGACTATCACATAAATGGAGTCATACAATATGTAACCTTTTGAGACTGGCTTCTTCTACTTCTCATAATGTTTTTGAGATTTGTCCAAGTTGTTGCATGTAGTAGCTAGTTCTGTTTTATCTGAGTAGTATTCCATTGCATGGCTATGCCACAGTTTTATTCATTCACTCACTGAAGGACATTAATGTTGTTGCCAATATTTGGCGATTACAGAAAGAGCTGCAATAAATATTTGTGTACAGGTTTTCAGGTAAGCATGTTTCATTTCTTGACCTGGGTGGTGAGTTCACAAGTACTTGCTTTGTGACTAATCATTGAGCTGTACCTTTCTGTTCTCTTGCTCATTTCTCTATGATGTTATATTTTACAGGGAAGGGGTTTTGAAATAGCAGAGTCGGCTAAGTTTACGAGAAAGGAAATTTCCTGGTGAAGGAAATGACTGAGAACTAAATTTCCATTTGGTCTGTACATTTATAATATTGTATGATTTTAACAAAGACCTTCACATCCTCTCGACTCAAGAGGTCAGGTATTGAACTATCATCATGACAGTTCTTTATCGTTGCTGATTGTGACAAAAGCTTCTGAGGCCTCTTCCTGGAAGGCTGACAAATATCAAAGCTCTTTCACAGATACTCTAGACTTCACAGGTGAAATGGATGCATGATTTCTTTGAACATTATAATAACCCAGGTGGGCTACGCTCTATTCCAATAACCTAAGGGCATTGGAAGGGCAGCTTTTGGCAGAAGGAGAGGAAATCTGAATGATACAGGCTAATTCAGTGACCCACATCCATATCAACTTTTTAGTTAGTGCTATATCATTTGGCCTTACGACTGCTTAGCCATTTAGGAATTAGGAAGGGAGGATTGTGCAACTGGCTGGATAATTTATTACCCGTAGGTCATTAGAGTAGAGCACAGATGTGCTTTGACAGTTATGTTGTTTCCCTCTCTGCTGTCTTCCCTCTCCGCTGTCTTGAAAGAACAAAGCCAAACCAAAATGTGTACAACAGGACCATAATGCTATGGCCAGATTCAAAAGAAGATCTAGCTAAAGTTGGTATCCCTTCAAGGACAATTTTGTTTCAGGACTAATATAATTAATTACATACTCATTTTAACGTACAATAACCAATTTAATGGCTGCGATTTATACCACTGAGACATTCATATCACATTGACCTTCCCTGGCCCACAGGCTGAAGTGCACACTTTGGCTGCATTAGCTCAGGGACACTTCTGTGGCTGACTTTCCCTTGGCCATATACAGAGGAAAGCTACCAGAGAGTTCCACGCCAGGAAGGAGTCAGCTCTTTAGCACCTGAAAGCTAGTTTAATGGGGCAAGAGTCATTGACAGATTGCTGGACAAGTTTCCATTCATTTGGGGACAGGGTAGCCTACTAGAACTGAGTGCTCATTGTGCAGCCAGAAGTGGGGACTCTGTTGGTAGGCGATAGTCACTTTAGGTTCTTGATCAGGGGAAAGAAACAATGACAGACATAGGATGGCAATAGGAAACACAGTGCCTCAAGTACTGCCTTGGTTTTTTGAATTAAGATATACTTGACATATAACTCTAACACTGCATTAATTTTAGGTGCACAAAATAATGATTTGATGTATGTATATATCGCAAAATAATTACCACATTAAGTTTAGTTAACATCTATCACCACATAATACAATGTTTTATTTCTTGCGACAAGACCTTTTAAGCTCTGGTTTCTTAGCCCCTTTCAAACATGCAATACGGTTGTATGTGTTATTAACTATAGTCATCTTACATCCTGAGGACTTTTTAATTTATTTATTTTATAACAGGACATTTGTACTTTTTGTCCCCTGCCGCCCACTGCCTCCTCCTCCCCTCTAGCAAAACCATGAATCTATTCTGTTTCTGTGTTTATTTTTTTTCCCAGATTCCACATGAATGAAGTCGTATATTATTTGCCTTTCTCTATTTGACTTATTTCACTTAGCATGATGCCCCCAAATTCCATTTCTGTTGTCACAATGCCAGGATTCCTTCCTTTTTTTTTTTTAAACTTTTTTTTTTTACATTTATTTATTTTTGAGAGACAGAGGGAGACAGAGCACGAGCAGGGGAGGGACAGAGAGAGAGGAAGACACAGAATCTGAATCAGGCTCCAGGCTGTGAGCTGTCAGCACAGAGCCTGACCTGGGGCTTGAACTCACCGACCATGAGATCATGGCCTGAGCCCAAGAAGTTGGCCACTTACACGACTGAGCCACCCAGGCACCTCCGGTTAGGTTTTTTCTATGTCTTGGATTTTGTAAATAATGCTGTGATAAACATGGGACTGAAGATATCTCTTGGACGTACTGTTTTAGGTTCCTTCAGGTATGTACCTAGAAATGGAATTACTAGATCATGTGGTAGTTCTATTTTTAATTTTTTGAGGAATCTTCATGCTGTTTTCCATAGTGGCGGCACCAATTTCCATTCCCAGATTTTGGCTTCTTGAGCAAGGAAAAAGACATTTATTCCCAAACATAAGCTCTTGGACAAACATATCCAAAGTGCTACCTTGGATTTTTTCAACTTTTTTTTTAACTTTAGAAAAGAAGGGATAATGATTTAAAAAGTGATGAAGGTGATCATTTGAGTAAGATAAAACACATTCCCGTCCCAGTTATTCTCCTTAGTCATTGCATGAGAGAAAGGAATGGTTGCCTGACTTCACGGCCCAGCGTCTGAATGGTCTTCCTGTGTTTCAGAATTCCCTTGAGTGTGAGGTTTGGTAGGACGCAGAGCCCAGCTGTCACCACCACAGCAGCTGAAAAGGCCAGACTCGTTTCCCCAGCCTCTTTTATAACTAGAGGAGGATCCCGTGACCTGAGCGTGGCCAGTCACATGCCTCCAGATATGGACTCAGAAAAGCAGGGCCAGGGATGGCCACAGCACCAGCTGTCTGTGACAGTGGGGGACAGTGGCAGGATTCAGGCTTATTGTGGCTGCATCAGACTCTTCATAGGACTGACTGAGTGGTGGATGTGCCCTTGGCTCTTGTTCCGACTATATAGATTCTCTCCCCCACCTCATTTTCTGGTTCTCTAGCCTTCCGAATCCCATAAAAATCCCATAAAAATATTCTTTTAATAAATTCCTTTTCTGCTTAAATGACTAGAGTTGGTTTCAGTTGCTTGCAACCAAGAACCTTGGCTAGTACGGTGAAGCATCCCATGCCAATGTTCCTAAGGACTTTTGCCTGGTTTGCTCATCATTCTATGATGGGGACAACTTTATTAGTGCACTTGAATTATGTTAAAGCGTGTAGAAAAGCTCCTAAAGGAAAATAGAATTGTTGCATTTTTGCATTATGTCGAAAGACTAATTAAAGCCATCAATTTTTTCTTATTACAAGTTTGTAGTTTTCCCTGAGAAGGGCACATTCTATGTGCGTTATCAGCTAAAAAACAAAAGGAGCTCACCAGGAAATCACTAGAAGAAAATTCTCAGCGGACAGTCTAAAAAGTGATATATCTTCCAACTGATCTCAAGATAAAATTGAGTCTCTTCAAAGACAAGAGTTTACACTTTCCCAGCAAGACTCAAGATTCCAAAGTAGCTATGTTAATGTAGAAGGAAATCATGTAAGCCCCTACTTATAAAATGTCTAAGTTGCCTGTTTCTTTGCCCAAATCATCATATCTCAAACAATTACTATGACATTGGTAGAAGACCATTTGAATCTCTGTGAAACATCTGTAGTAAGGTTAGTCATACTATCGAACATGAAGTTGCCAACCAAAAGCAGCAGCCAGGAAAATACACAGCCTATTTCCCGTTCACAAACTCAAATTATAAGTTTCTCAGGGCACCAGGTCTCAATGCCTTTTATATTTCCCTCTTAGTGTTGAGCACAGAGTCTTACACATAGTAGGTGACCAATGAATACTTGTTAATTTAAAATGTTTATTTATTTATTTTGAGAGGTGGGGGGCAGAGAAAGAGAGAGAAAGAATCCCAAGCATCTGTATCATCAGCATAGAGCCTGGTGCAGGACTCAATCCCATGACCGTGAGACATGACCTGAGTCAAAATCAAGAGTCAGATGCCCAACCAACTGAGCCACCCAGACGCCCCAGTACTTAATTTAATTCAGAATAAGAATGATTACAAACAGCAATATGAGCAAAACCAGGAGGTAGCAGTGGCCTGAACCATATGGAAGAAAAGGGTTGGACAGATTGTGCACTGGGAGTGGAGGGAGGGAAACATTCACGCTGTAGACAATACGGACCTATAGATTTATTATGACAAAATCAGTGTATTATGGCATTTTTCTACAGACGTGTCTAAGATGGGTGTCTTTTAGTAATTTACAAAAAGGCACTGTCATGACCATTGTTGGGCTAGCAACAGCCTGGGCAGTGCCTGGTTAGAGGAAGAGATGGATGGGCATTTAACCTTAAAGAGATCTTGAGATCATTGGAAGAGGGGAGGGGCATCAACAGGAATCCCGCTGACTAAGCAGTTGTTACATTTGTGGTCAAGAGTTTAGGAGCCAATCAATATATTGTATCACTTCAGTGGGGTACTGGGGCACTCTGCTCCTCTCTCTCCCTAGGTCACATTCCAGTCAGTGGACTCTCTGCCGCTTGCTCCTAGAGGGAGGGGGTAGGGGAGTCTCCCATTAGATCCAACTGGATCATGTCCCAAGAAAGCCACATCAGCCTGGCACTGGGCAAGAGCCAGCAGCTCAGTCCCTGGGGTCCTGCAGACAGGAGGGAGTAGAGTGAAAACAGACTCTGTATGGAACAGCTGGGGAACAGTTATAGTCGATCATCTCATGGCTTAAAGCAGTGGTTCCCCAAGGGATGATATCACATCTCAGGGGGCATTTTTGTAATTTGAAGAGGAGTTTTGGTTAGCACAATGATTACAGGAACACTATCTGCATTTGGTAGCCAGACTGGGGATGCTAAAATGACCAGCAATAGGTAGGACAGTCCTATAGAGTGAGGACTCTTCCCAAGTCTGGCATGACTTTTGAATGTTCCAGCAGGTGTTCACATAGTAGAAAACCCTTTTCATAATTATGTGAGCCTGGAAACAACTTAGGGTTTACATATAACATGAAGCAGTTTGGGCTTGGTTTTAATCTACACACTGATTTTCCAAGAATAAAACTCTATGCAAATCGGGGGAAGTTTGCACTTTGTTTTCTTTGGAATGATACCAGAAGCTGTTCATCACTGTAGAGAACTGCGCCACATGCTTGCTTTGTGCTGCACACCCCTGTGTTAGTCTGTACCTCCAGCTGCTCCATGTGAAAATGTAACAGAAGTTATCTGAAACTCCCTTTAGCAGATTCCTTAGCAGATTTAGTTCTAAATATTATTAAAGTATGGATATACAATAAATGCCAGAATCCCGTGGCATTTCATTAATAAGCTTTTTGATAGGCATAATTTTATCATCACTTATCTGTAATTTTTAAAACAATGATAAGAAATCTAGAAATCACATTAAACATTTAGTTCAGGGTTGCCTGGGTTTTTTTCCATCTTATTCTAATAGTGACCCTCAATCCTACTCCTGAATGACTGCTCTTTGCCCAGTCTATCCTTGATTCTCCATCACCTACTGAAGCATACTGTCCTCAAAGTGTCTTTTTTTTTAAGTTTATTTATTTATTTTTGAGAGAGACAGAGACAGTGTGGGGGGGGGGAGGGGCAGAGAGAGAGAGAGAGGGAGAGAATCCCAAGCAGGCTCTGCACTGTCAGCAGAGAGCTGGATGCAGGGCTCAAACTCATGAAACTGTGAGATCATGACCTGAGCCGAAACCATGAGTTGGATGCTTAACCGACCGAGCCACCCAGGTGCCTCCCTCAAAGTGTGTTTAATGTGCTAAAGATGGAATAAAAAAAAAAAAAAAAAGAGTCAACATGTGGCAGGATTTCAACATAGGAAGTGTGCTTTCATGAAACTGTCACTCAGTTCATCTCATAATAAAGGCAATAATTGATACTACACTTATAAATAAGCCCCAGCTCATTAATGAGACTGTGTCACACTTCCTCATCGTCTCCACTATGTCACCATATCGTTTGTCTTGGCATGTTAGCCCTGCTTCAATTAAGGCTACTTCCTGCTTTCTCTTATCACAGATAAATAACTCTGGTCTGCCATTATGGATCCTAACACTAGTTCCTACCTTGGTGTCCTCCACGAGACCACTGCTCTCTTACGCTCCCTTATGTCTTTTATGTCGAATGGAATCTTATCTGCTTCCCTTTCTAAAAGCCTGATTCATGTATTATTAAGCACGGGTGCAACCAATTCATATCTTCTAGTGAAATCAGACCTTACCATCTACACGAAATAAATTTTATCATCACTACATTTATTTTATTTCTCCATTATATTATAGTTGTATTATGTCGCTTTTTGCTAAAGTGGCCAGTGTAGGTAAATTTTATTATTTATGAATTTTATTTCAGGATATATTTTGTTTGGCATAAAAGCGAAAGAAACAAACAAACTGCCACGGCCAGGTGAAGAATGGCCGGAAACCCCAGGGCATCCTAGGTTCTTGTCCTTCTCACAACCAGGAAAGACCTTTATGTGGCCCACAGTCACTGGACAGGAATT
The DNA here is from genome assembly GCF_022837055.1 of Prionailurus viverrinus. Lineage (NCBI taxonomy): Eukaryota > Metazoa > Chordata > Mammalia > Carnivora > Felidae > Prionailurus > Prionailurus viverrinus. The sequence continues at coordinate 38,147,471 of NC_062566.1, read as the reverse complement.
AAGCATGGGGTGGTGGATCTGGTGGTGGAGTCCTCCCTTCCTCTCTCCCTCCCTCCTTTCCTCCCTCCCTTCCTTCCTTTCCCCTTCCCTTCCTCCCATCTTTCCTTCCTTCCTTCCTTCCTTCCTTCCTTCCTTCCTCCCTTCCTTCCCCCTTCTATCCCTCCCTTCCTCCCTTCCTCCCTCCCTCCCTCCCTCCCTCCCTCCCTCCCTTCCTTCCTTCCCTCCCACCCTCCTTCCCTTCCTTCCTTCCTTCCTTCCTTCCTTCCTTCCTTCCTTCCCTCCCACCCTCCTTTCCTTCCTTCCTTCCTTCCTTCCTTCCTCCCTTCCTTCCCCCTTCTATCCCTCCCTTCCTTCCTCCCTCCCTCCCTCCCTCCCTCCCTCCCTTCCTTCCCTCCCACCCTCCTTTCCTTCCTTCCTTCCTTCCTTCCTTCCTCCCTTCCTTCCCCCTTCTATCCCTCCCTTCCTCCCTTCCTCCCTCCCTCCCTCCCTTCCTTCCCTCCCACCCTCCTTCTCTTCCTTCCTTCCTTCCTTCCTTCCTTCCTTCCTTCCTTCCTTCCCCATTCTTAGCAAGATCTGGCTAGACCTGGATGACTAATGAAAGTTCAACTGCAGAGGCAGACCTGGGGAGCAGTCATGATGCTGCTTGCAGAAATAGGTCACCCAGAACCAGAGCCTGAATCTGCCACCACATCTCCGTGTTGGCAGGTTCTCAGATACTTTTACTGATTATTTACCCACTCACACGACCATAGTTATTTGTCTTCAGGTAAACAAGTAGCAAGGAGTTCCCGCTGGACCTAACCTGGATTCAGAGAATGGCTTGGGGCCAGCGCCCCACCCACCCCACTGTACCGGTCAGGGTCCAGCCAGGAAAATAGAAATGACCCCAAGTATTTAAAACTGCAGGACTTTAGTACAGAGAACAAATTACTCAGGTGTTGGAAACGCAAGGAGCCAATGGAGTGTGTTGAGGCAGCTCTGAGATTAGCAACAGCAGGCAAGCACTATACTATGACCTCGAGGCCAGGGACAGACCGGTGAAACCGGAATTATGGCGGGCCTGTCCAACTGCAGCTGGAGCCACAGAGGAAATACAGACTTGCTGGAGATACTCCCTGAGTTAGGGAAAGGTGAAGAAACACTCTGGCTTTTCCCTTCTACCTGCCAGTCTTATATCAGCAGCTCCCACTGGGAGCAGCCAGTTGACGTAACAGCCTGAGATACACAACCTGCAGGAATCAGCTACCTTTCCTAGACCCCCCATTCTGCTCCTTATGACCCTCCTCCCCGATGACAGATGTAAGACGTGGGAGAGAACCAGGAAATCTCCTAAGAGCAAGCAAGCCCAGGATAAGCAAAGTGGGGGTCGGTGGCGGGGGGAGAGAGAAAAAGGGAAGAGAATCGAGCTAGAGAGGCCAGTTTATCAGTCCTCTAAATGAAGGGATATGAGCCAGGGAGACTGCTGGCTCTTTATGGGCTATATAGGATTGGCTCTATAGGACTTTTTATGACATAGAACTGTGAATTGGCCCTGGGTGATTACTCATGACAGAAATCTCCCCAAGCCTGCAACAGAGAGGACATCCTTCTCTGGTTTCAGGGTTGATGCAGAATGCCTCCTATTTTGATCTTCCTCAGATCGTTTGAGTCAGTTTCTAAGAAGTGCGGCTGCTCTACATCCATCCTTTGCCCCTGTCTTTCCCGTCCTTCTCCCGGGAGGTCCAGACCTTTGTGCGTGCAAGCCAAATTCCCAAACAACCAAGTCCAAATAATTCAAGTCTTTTCCAACCCTAAATCAACAGATTTTAAGAGCACCTTAATTATTCTTTCATTAAATGCTGTGCTAATTATTTTTTCATTAAAATGCTGTGCATAAGGAAAAGGAGGCAGGCCTAGAGGGAGATATTTGCAAGTCTTATGATGTTAGACATACCAATAAACAGTTTTAAAAACCTTGGATGCCTCAGTGCTAAAATAGGAATTTTTACCTTACCTTGAAAATAAGATGGAAGGTATCTTCCATACTATCAGGGATAGTGGGTATCCAACAAATAATAGGTATTATGACCAAAATAATCTGAGCCTGGGTGGCTCAGTCGGTTAAGGGTCAGATTTTGGCTCAGGTCATGATCTCACGGTTCGTGAGTTCGAGCCCCACGCCTGGCTTTGTGTTGACAGCTCAGAGCCTGGAACCTGCTTCATATTCTTTGTCTCCCTCTCTCTCTCTCTGTCCCTACCCCACTCACATTCTGTCTCTCTCTCTCTCTCTCTCAAAAGCAAATAAACATTAAAAAAAGTTTTAAAATAAGCTGTAAATTTGTGGCAATAGATGAAGACAGACACTTGGTAAAACTACCTTAACAACAGAGGTCCTCAAACCCAGTGGCTATCTGTTTTTTTTTTTCCTCTTATAATGCTCCACAATAAGTAATACATTTATATCATAATGCATTTCACATATGACTCTAAAACAAATGTTGCATGGAACATCCCTTACTCTTATTACCTATGACGGATGCTGATGTTTTCTGTGCTTCACATGAGTGGAAAATTCTAACTCATTAGATTCTTCTTTTTAAATGTGTTTAGAAGGAAGTCTGCCTAATTCATTGACGTCAGAGGAAAGCAGGCAGCCATGGACAGCTCAAAAAGAAGTGACTGCTTCCCAGAAGGTTAACATGAATGTAAACCCCAACCTTAGCTACACTCATTGGGTTTTGCCACCAGAACATGAATTCTAAATGATGCTTTACAACTGCTTGTCATGTAACATTTGGCCAAACTTGGAGGAATCCCACTGACATAGACTTGCTTCTGCCTGAGTCATTAAAAACGGCATATGTCGCAACATCTTTATTTGCGTTCTCTAGGAGAGTATTAGTGATTTTTCTATTTTAAGTGATGAAAGATGTGCCTTTGCATTCTGAGGCAATTTCTGTGCCCTCTAATTGTCAATGGGTTTGGTGCAATAGGTAGGCACTTAGTGAAATCACATTATAAAATGAGTTGCTCAAATATTTAATCAGCTGTGTGTGAGCCCAGCCACATGGTTTCTTCTGTAGAGTATTCTATCTACCAGGGCCAGGAGTTGCTATGGGTTGCAGCTTTCCTGTGCAATATGAAAAAGCTGAATTATGAGGTAAGTTCCAGAAATGACTTCCTCTTGACCAAAGAAAGATTGGCACATAAGACTCTTGGGCCAAGGGTCCAAAAGTCATGGATTCTTTTTAATAGTTTGCTGGGAAATCAGTTTTTCCCCCTCAGTTTTATGTATTCAGAGGAAAGAACATATATTCTGCACCAAGATGTGCTCAGAGCTTTCATAAAGGTTAAAATGATTTGTTCAAGTATATCAAGGTAGCAAGGAAGGCTAAATTTAGCCCACTTTTTTTTCTCCCTCTGTACAACCGTCTCATATAGTCTTAAAATTCCTTTGACAATTTTAATACTTTACCAGACCTCACACCTTTTTAGGGGAGACCAAGCATCTAAGCATCTCTTTCCCAAAAGTTTCAACAAGAGACCAGTTGAGTATCATGGACTCTGAGTCTCATGCCTATCCCAGAGCTGAAGTTGGTGGCCAGGAGGAATGCAATATATTTCTGGTCTTTGATGTTGTATATCAACCTGAATGTGTTCCAACCTGAATTTTGGGCCCATCGACTATGATGGGCCCATTGACTTAACGGTGGGTCCCATTCAATGATACAGATGAATAATGGGGGAGGGGAGGAAAGACCAAAATACCGTCACTAGAAATACAGTGAATAGATGCTGAACTACCCAAAAATAACTACCATGAGTTTATGATACACTATATAGGAATTGAAAAAGTTGTAGGAAGGGTATTTTATTTTTTCTAAAGCCTGGGTTAGGAATTTGAGCCAAGGTCTTACAAAGAGTTTAAGAGGCATGGTTGGTGGGGTGGGGGGGGGGCAGGGGGCATAATCTAATATGTAACTTATGTCAGGGGGAGAAATGAGGTAAGAGGCAGATGTACCATGAAGCTAATGATGCTTAAGCTTTCCTTATCCAAGGAATCCTAAAACTGTTACATGACATTGCCAATAATGAGTTATGATGCTGTAACAAACTGTTCTAAAGTGTTAATAGTGCAGTATTGTAATCATCTATATTAAAGAAAAGACCATCTTTTTATTCTCTCTATAAAAAATTATATCACTAAATCATAATATAAGGAGGTGATTAAATAGTATGCAGCCAGAAACACAAGAAAAGTACTTTAGAGGTGCGTCATATACTAATTAATAAAAATGTTGTACTTTTTACCTGGCTTTTGTGATGTTTTTGGCGTTTGTCAGGTCTTTTAAACTTATAATTTGTTATAACTTCTTTTCTCATTCTAGTTAAATAATTGTGTTTGTATTTATGCATTTGTAATTACATAATCATTTTCTTAAAGACAGCACGAAAGTTGTATAAGATACAGACCTGATGGAACCTGCATGCATTCCCGGATTCCCTCTTGGAATCCTTCTGGGCAGGACCCAGAGGATGGCCCCAAGCTTCCAGGTCATTTCCTGTATCCCAGCAGCTCCTGGCCATTCCTGCTCCCACCACAAATCCAAGGAGGGGGAAGTAGGTGTGGTTCTGTATCCCCAGCAAAAGTTTCCTATTCACTCTTCTTCAAGGATTTTCATCATCCATCCCTTTGAGCCAACCATCTTGTGGGGAAGTAACATGTTCACTAGTTTAAGCCAATCACAGCCCATTTCTGGGCGAGGGGTGGGGTCAATCCCACTGGAACCGCACAATGGAGAATAGATACAGACAGGATTGTTTTCAAAGGAAAAACTTGGCCTACTGGCAGGAGGAAGGTGGAGAGCAAATGCTGGCTAGAAAGGGGTAAGTATTCCAGGGGTGACATTTAAGGAAGCACCAAAAATGCAACAGCGAGGTAAATAATATTTTAACACAATATTAAAAAAAAAAAAAATTGAGCTGGCAAACGATAGCCGGCAGTCAGGCTGCCTGTTTTTATAAGTGCACTTTTGTTACAGTGACTGGGCGACCTCTTTTGGGAGATAGATCCTGCTCCATCAGTGCCTACAAAATTGTTTATGTTTTAGAAGAAACAGTCTGGGCCTCGAGGCCTCTCTTAATCCAAGAATTGTGAGATTTTCTTATCCTGTGACTCAGCGCTAAATTGGCCTTCTGGTTCTGAGAGGTGCGGGAGGGCAGAGGATGACCCATTTCACTAACAGTTAAGATCATCCCTATATGTTTTTAAAAACAGCTTTTTTGAGATATAATTCACATGCCAAACATTTCACCTATTTCAAGTGTACAATTCAGTGGTTTCTAGTATAGTCACAGATACGTACAAGCATTGCCATAGTCCATTTGCCCACTACAACTCTATGGATAAGAGAACTCCAGCCCGAAGAGGGGAAGTGATTAGCCATCATCCCCATATTAATAGCATAAGCCATTCAGCGATAAGTGATTTTGAAGAAATAGGTAGGGTGTGAAGGGCTCAGACTCAAGCGAAGCTTCTACTTAAAATCTCTAGCCCCACCCTCAGCTACTCCACCCCATGCTGGCCAGGACAGGCTCAGCCAGCTTGCTGGTGAGGGCACATGAGACCTGCTGGAGACACATGGATGAGGACGCAGACCCTATCCAGTTTGCTGCCCACTCGAGGCAGGTCTTGTTACGCTGTGTGGGTGTGTTGTGGCTTCAGTTACCAAGCCAGACTTTATCCTCTGTGACACTTCATAAAATGCCAGCCCACTCTCAGACTGCCAGAGGCTTGTGCCTACAAATAGCCCCAAGTGTTGATGAAAAGGAGAAAGGCCTCTCTCCTTCTGGTCACACGTGTGACCAAAAACCAGTATTTCATTCTCAAGACCAGAGATAACCAGTAGAAGAGACTAGTAACTCACAGGTAATCTAAACATGTTACTTTAAATAACAATCTCTATTTCCTTCCAAGACAGGAATTCCCGGAATTGCTAATAAGAGCCATTTGTCAGCTCTGTGACCCTGGGTGAGTCAACCTGACAGTTACCTCTGGGTGCTCAGTCTCCCCAGGTGTGAGGTGAGGGGCGGGACTTGACTGATCATCTCTGAGGTCCTTTCCAGCTCTGGGCATGCTCCAATTCTACCCATGGGGGCCATTTCCCTTCTTTCCCTTCCCATGCAGAGGTAGGAGGCCCCGAGACAGCTGTAGTGCCCAGAGGGTCAGGGCAGGAAACATGGTCGTGGCAGAAAACCCGTCTACCCTGGCAAGTGTGACTTGTGGCTAGATAAATTTGGGCTTATTTAAAAAATAATCTGGGGAGGCCCGGGTGGCTCAGTCGGTTAAGCGTTTGATTCTTGATTTTGGCTCAGGTCAAGATCTCATGGTTCGTGGGATCGAGCCCCGTGCTGGGCTCATGCTGAGAGCATAGATCCTGCTTGGGATCCTCTCTCTTCTCTCTCTGCCTCTTCCCCGCTCATGCTCCCTCACACTCGGTTACTCTCTCTCTATCCCTGATTTGTAAGTTTCTTCAATAAAGCCTTAAAAAAAAAAAAAAAAACCTGTCATCTAGTAATTTTAATAATCTCAGCAATATATTGCATTTCCCAACAATTTTTTTTCTTTGCATTGTTATACTTTGGGTCCTTCTAGAAACGGATGCCAACAAGAGCTTAGACAGGCAAGAGATTTGTTGAGGGAAGCGGCTGAGGGAGAAGGAGCAGGAGTGCCCTTGGAGGTGGATAAAGTCTTTAGGCCCCCAGGTGGGCTTCCCACTTGTGAAAGGAGAGGGGTCACTGGAGGATGGGGCAGGAAGATTCTCAGAAGACAGCACGGTTCCAAGAACATTTCAGTTAAGGGAGGTGGTTTACCAAGGCTGCCGTAACAAAGGACTACGGACTGGGTGGCTTAAACCACAACAATTTTCTCACAGTTTTGGAGGCTGGAAGTCTGGCATCAGGGTGTTGGTGGGATTCATTTCCTTCTGAGGCCTTCCTGCTTGTCTTGTACATGGCTGCCTTCTGCCTATGTCTGCACATCATCTTCCCTCTGTCTATGGCTGTGTCCTAATCTCTTCTGATAAGGACACCAGTCATATTAGATTAGGGCCCACCACAGTGACCTCATTTTAACTTAATTACATCTTTAAAGACTTCATCTCTGCATACAGTCACATTCTGAGGTACTGGGGGTTAGGACTTTGACCTGAATTTGGGAGGACATAATTCAGCCTATAACAGGCTATATCTTTGTCCTGAAGCCAAAGTTGCCCAACAGAGGAGCCTTGCATCTCACAGTAGTGGGACTCCTTTAGTATCCCCACCGGGTTCTGTCATCGGCAGGAAGCAGCCCCCAGGAAACATGGCCTTGTGTGAACACAGTGGTGGATCCAAAGGAACTACAGCTGGGGCCATCAGTTAATTATCCTGCCAGCAGGTGATGTGAGTGCACATTTCCAAGGTCACCACAACATTCCATCTTCATTTAGTAAATTGCTCAAGAAAAATAAGTTGACCACCTATTAGACACTCAGGTAAGTGAGTCTCCACCTGATTATATTACAACAAAATGACTGGTGGAGATTTCGGTTTTCAGTTCACTTTCTGGGCCCCATCTCTGCAGGGGAAAGCCGTGCTTGAGAACTGGTATGCCAGATGCTGGGGGCGGGTAGGGCACTGAACAGGACAGCCTCTGCCCACTCAGAGCTCCAGACCAGTGGATGGAAGTGATGTCTCCAAAAGCCTCGTCCCAGAATAGCGTCCACATAACATTACCACACCCTGGTTAAATCAGTAACTAGAATCCGATGGCTGCAAGAAAGCCTTGTTTTGACTGTTAGTAATCAGTAACAAATAGAACATTTTGAGGATAGGTTCAGAGACTCAGACCCCTTCCTTTCTCCGTCAGTCTGCTTTGCCAGGAGCTTAATTTACACTTCTTCAGGCTAAACCCAGACGTCACTCAGCTCAGACTACAGTGTGAGCCAAACCAAAGTAGTAACAAGTTCAGTCCTACAGTGCTTGACTTGCTGTCCCTGTTTCACCCGGAGGCTCTCTGTCCCACCTGTGTGCACAGACCTCGAGTGTCATGCTAGCACAGCCCCTTTCTGGTACTAAAGGCTCAGTCCTCCAGCCAAATGTGGCACGTGAAGGAAGACCAGGCTATCACTTCCAAGTTGCCTTTTACCAGGATGATCACTTAGGGCAAATTGTTTAATCTCTCAAATCTCAGTTTCCTCATCGGTAACTTGGAAACAATGGTAACTTGGAAATAACCATGCAAAGTTGTGAGGATTAAGAGATCACATAGGGGAGAATGTCTCCTAGTACAGTGAGACCATAATCGATATTCTATGGCCCCTCTCCCCAAACACTGGAAAATTATTTTCTCTAGAGTTAGAACAAGAATTTTGCTGTCAGAACCACTGAGGAGATAAGAACACTCCAGTTTCCATTGTCCGTGAAATTCTTCGTTTCTACCCCACTTAGGTACCCAGAGCCTCCAGAGCAGCCCAAACCTACTCTCTGAGAAAGTTCTAATGTCAATCTTTCCCATCTGGTGTGATTTACTTCTTTGAACATTTCTTCCAGAAGCATGGCATGGTAACTATTCAGTCTCGTCATGGAGAGAACTTGACCTCCTGGTAAAGAAAACTACACCAACATCAAAGACCCTTCTGGTAGTTCCACATCACACCAAACAAGGGTCCCCCTCTCACAGAGGTGGCCTCTGCTGCAGTGGCAGGGAAAGTAGGAAGGATTATCTGCCGAGGGGACTGCAGAAACATCTCTCCTCTTTCAAACTAAATCTTACCTTGGATCCTGATGTTTATAAAACAAACACGCATCATATTTTATTAAGCAAAACGTATTTTACTTCAAATTTATAATTTGCGTGTTATAACCTCAAAAATATGAGCAAGAGATGATTTTGATCTTGGAACAGCAGAGGACAACTATACTGTCCCCTTCAGTAACTTATTTTGTCGTTGTCATTGTTGTTCATTGTTTTTGCTCAGTATCGAAAAAGCCCTGCCACACAGATAAATAACTGTTAACAGTTCCAGTGTTTTAACAGCTCTTCTGTCAATCTCAGGAGACACTTTTTTTGATAAAACCATCATTATAGCTTGAAAGGTTCTATAAAATATAATATAATATAAACAACATTTATATTAGAATATGATATAAACTACATATTATATGTTAGGTAAGAATAAGCACACACAATAAGCACCCGGAAATCAAGAAATTGCTTAGATTATCTATAACATAATATTTTCACATTGCAACATGTTTGGCACTTGCAAATTATTGCCCGAGTGAGAATTAATCTGTAAGGAGGGTGTGTGCCAAGCAGATGCATCTGAACTTGGCATAGCCTTTAATCCAGCGTGGCACACAGGAGGCGTGCAACACACGTATACTGCCCCGATTTTAAGAGCAGTGAGGAGGGGCAACCTTCCAGATCACTATGCAAGTTCAAGATAT